>NW_024412404.1:15274167-15476431 GCF_014898765.1 Herpailurus yagouaroundi | reverse complement strand
GCCAGGGACTATCCAAAATGACCAAGCGGAAGAATTCCCCTCAGAAGAATCTCCAGGAAATAACAACAGCGAATGAGCTGATCAAAAAGGATTTAAATAATATAACAGAAAGTGAATTTAGAATAATAGTCATAAAATTAATCGCTGGGCTTGAAAACAGTATAGCTGACAGCAGAGAATCTCTTGCTACAGAGATCAAGGGACTAAGGAACAGTCACGAGGAGCTGAAAAACGCTTTAAATGAAATGCATAACAAAATGGAAACCACCACGGCTCGGATTGAAGAGGCAGAGGAGAGAATAGGTGAACTAGAAGATAAAGTTATGGAAAAAGAGGAAGCTGAGAAAAAGAGAGATAAAAAACCCCAGGAGTATGAGGGGAAAATTAGAGAACTAAGTGATACACTAAAAAGAAATAATATACGCATAATTGGTATCCCAGAGGAGGAAGAGAGAGGGAAAGGTGCTGAAGGGGTACTTGAAGAAATAATAGCTGAGAACTTCCCTGAACTGGGGAAGGAAAAAGGCATTGAAATCCAAGAGGCACAGAGAACTCCCTTCAGATGTAACTTGAATTGATGTTCTGCACGACATATCATAGTGAAACTGGCAAAATACAAGGATAAAGAGAAAATTCTGAAAGCAGCAAGGGGTAAACGTGCCCTCACATATAAAGGGAGACCTATAAGACTCGTGACTGATCTCTCTTTTGAAACTTGGCAGGCCAGAAAGAATTGGCACGAGATTTTCAGTGTGCTAGACAGAAAAAATATGCAGCCGAGAATCCTTTATCCAGCAAGTCTGTCATTTAGAATAGAAGGAGAGATAAAGGTCTTCCCAAACAAACAAAAACTGAAGGAATTTGTCACCACTAAACCAGCCCTACAAGAGATCCTAAGGGGGACCCTGTGAGACAAAGTACCAGAGACATCACTACAAGCATAAAACATACAGACATCACAATGACTCTAAACCCATATCTTTCTATAATAACACTGAATGTAAATGGATTAAATGCGCCAACCAAAAGACATAGGGTATCAGAATGGATAAAAAAACAAGACCCATCTATTTGCTGTCTACAAGAGACTCATTTTAGACCTGAGGACACCTTTAGATTGAGAGTGAGGGGATGGAGAACTATTTATCATGCTACTGGAAGCCAAAAGAAAGCTGGAGTAGCCATACTTATATCAGACAAACTAGACTTTAAATTAAAGGCTGTAACAAGAGATGAAGGAGGGCATTATATAATAATTACAGGGTCTATCCATCAGGAAGAGCTAACAATTATAAATGTCTATGCGCCAAATACGGGAGCGCCCAAATATATAAAACAATTACTCATAAACATAAGCAACCTTATTGATAAGAATGTGGTAATTGCAGGGGACTTTAACACCCCACTTACAGAAATGGATAGATCATCTAGACACATGGTCAATAAAGAAACAAGGGCCCTGAATGAGACATTGGATCAGATGGACTTGACAGATATATTTAGAACTCTGCATCCCAAAGCAACAGAATATACTTTCTTCTCGAGTGCACATGGAACATTCTCCAAGATAGATCATATACTGGGTCACAAAACAGCCCTTCATAAGTTTACAAGAATTGAAATCATACCATGCATACTTTCAGACCACAATGCTATGAAGCTGGAAATCAACCACAGAAAAAAGTCTGGAAAACCTCCAAAAGCATGGAGGTTAAAGAACACCCTACTAACGAATGAGTGGGTCAACCAGGCAATTAGAGAAGAAATTAAAAAATATATGGAAACAAACGAAAATGAAAATACAACAATCCAAACACTTTGGGACGCAGCAAAGGCAGTCCTCAGAGGAAAATACATTGCAATCCAGGCCTATCTCAAGAAACAAGAAAAATCCCAAATACAAAATCTAACAGCACACCTAAAGGAAATAGAAGCAGAACAGCAAAGGCAGCCTAAACCCAGCAGAAGAAGAGAAATAATAAAGATCAGAGCAGAAATAAACAATATAGAATCTAAAAAAACTGTAGAGCAGATCAACGAAACCAAGAGTTGGTTTTTTGAAAAAATAAACAAAATTGACAAACCTCTAGCCAGGCTTCTCAAAAAGAAAAGGGAGATGACCCAAATAGATAAAATCATGAATGAAAATGGAATTATTACAACCAATCCCTCAGAGATACAAACAATTATCAGGGAATACTATGAAAAATTATATGCCAACAAATTGGACAACCTGGAAGAAATGGACAAATTCCTGAACACCCGCACTCTTCCAAAACTCAATCAGGAGGAAATAGAAAGCTTGAACAGACCCATAACCAGCGAAGAAATTGAATCGGTTAACAAAAATCTCCCAACAAATAAGAGTCCAGGACCAGATGGCTTCCCAGGGGAGTTCTACCAGACGTTTAAAGCAGAGATAATACCTATCCTTCTCAAGCTATTCCAAGAAATAGAAAGGGAAGGAAAACTTCCAGACTCATTCTATGAAGCCAGTATTACTTTGATTCCTAAACCAGACAGAGACCCAGTAAAAAAAGAGAACTACAGGCCAATATCCCTGATGAATATGGATGCAAAAATTCTCAATAAGATACTAGCAAATCGAATTCAACGGCATATAAAAAGAATTATTCACCATGATCAAGTGGGATTCATTCCTGGGATGCAGGGCTGGTTCAACATTCGCAAATCAATCAACGTGATACATCACATTAACAAAAAAAAAGAGAAAAACCATATGATCCTGTCAATCGATGCAGAAAAGGCCTTTGACAAAATCCAGCACCCTTTCTTAATAAAAACCCTTGAGAAAGTCGGGATAGAAGGAACATACTTAAAGATCATAAAAGCCATTTATGAAAAGCCCACAGCTAACATCATCCTCAGCGGGGAAAAACTGAGAGCTTTTTCCCTGAGATCAGGAACACGACAGGGATGCCCACTCTCACCGCTGTTGTTTAACATAGTGCTGGAAGTTCTAGCATCAGCAATCAGACAACAAAAGGAAATCAAAGGCATCAAAATTGGCAAAGATGAAGTCAAGCTTTCGCTTTTTGCAGATGACATGATATTATACATGGAAAATCCAATAGACTCCACCAAAAGTCTGCTAGAACTGATACATGAATTCAGCAAAGTTGCAGGATACAAAATCAATGTACAGAAATCAGTTGCATTCTTATACACTAACAATGAAGCAACAGAAAGACAAATAAAGAAACTGATCCCATTCACAATTGCACCAAGAAGCATAAAATACCTAGGAATAAATCTAACCAAAGATGTAAAGGATCTGTATGCTGAAAACTATAGAAAGCTTATGAAGGTAATTGAAGAAGATTTAAAGAAATGGAAAGACATTCCCTGCTCATGGATTGGAAGAATAAATATTGTCAAAATGTCAATACTACCCAAAGCTATCTACACATTCAATGCAATCCCAATCAAAATTGCACCAGCATTCTTCTCGAAACTAGAACAAGCAATCCTAAAATTCATATGGAACCACAAAAGGCCCCGAATAGCCAAAGTAATTTTGAAGAAGAAGACCAAAGCAGGAGGCATCACAATCCCAGACTTTAGCCTCTACTACAAAGCTGTCATCATCAAGACAGCATGGTATTGGCACAAAAACAGACACATAGACCAATATAATAGAATAGAAACCCCAGAACTAGACCCACAAACGTATGGCCAACTCATCTTTGACAAAGCAGGAAAGAACATCCAATGGAAAAAAGACAGTCTCTTTAACAAATGGTGCTGGGAGAACTGGACAGCAACATGCAGAAGGTTGAAACTAGACCACTTTCTCACACCATTCACAAAAATAAACTCAAAATGGATAAAGGACCTGAATGTGAGACAGGAAACCATCAAAACCTTAGAGGAGAAAGCAGGAAAAGACCTCTCTGACCTCAGCCGTAGCAATCTCTTACTTGACACATCCCCAAAGGCAAGGGAATTCAAAGCAAAAGTGAATTACTGGGACCTTATGAAGATAAAAAGCTTCTGCACAGCAAAGGAAACAACCAACAAAACTAAAAGGCAACCAACAGAATGGGAAAAGATATTTGCAAATGACATATCGGACAAAGGGCTAGTATCCAAAATCTATAAAGAGCTCACCAAACTCCACACCCGAAAAGCAAATAACCCAGTGAAGAAATGGGCAGAAAACATGAATAGACACTTCTCTAAAGAAGACATCCGGATGGCCAACAGGCACATGAAAAGATGTTCAGCGTTGCTCCTTATCAGGGAAATACAAATCGAAACCACACTCAGGTATCACCTCACGCCAGTCAGAGTGGCCAAAATGAACAAATCAGGAGACTATAGATGCTGGAGAGGATGTGGAGAAACGGGAACCCTCTTGCACTGTTGGTGGGAATGCAAATTGGTGCAGCCGCTCTGGAAAGCAGTGTGGAGGTTCCTCAGAAAATTAAAAATAGACCTACCCTATGACCCAGCAATAGCACTGCTAGGAATTTATCCAAGGGACACAGGAGTACTGATGCATACATAGGGGCACTTGTACCCCAATGTTCATAGCAGCACTCTCAACAATAGCCAAATTATGGAAAGAGCCTAAATGTCCATCAACTGATGAATGGATAAAGAAATTGTGGTTTATATACACAATGGAATACTACGTGGCAATGAGAAAAAATGAAATATGGCCTTTTGTAGCAACGTGGATGGAACTGGAGAGTGTGATGCTAAGTGAAATAAGCCATACAGAGAAAGACAGATACCATATGGTTTCACTCTTATGTGGATCCTGAGAAACTTAACAGGAACCCATGGGGGAGGGGAAGGAAAAAAAAAAAAAGAGGTTAGAGTGGGAGAGAGCCAAAGCATAAGAGACTGTTGAGAACTGAGAACAAACTAAGGGTTGATGGGGGGTGGGAGGGAGGAGAGGGTGGGTGATGGGTTTGAGGAGGGCACCTTTTGGGATGAGCACTGGGTGTTGTATGGAAACCAATTTGACAATAAATTTCATATATAAATAAAAATAAATAAATAAATAAAAAAAGAAAAATAAAGAAAGGGGATCTGATAGATGGTATAGATGAAGAAGGAATCTCTAAGAGAAGATAGTTGAGGCTTAAAGAATGAGTAAGAGGGGCGCCTGGGTGGCGCAGTCGGTTAAGCGTCCGACTTCAGCCAGGTCACGATCTCGCGGTCCGTGAGTTTGAGCCCCGCGTCAGGCTCTGGGCTGATGGCTCGGAGCCTGGAGCCTGTTTCCGATTCTGTGTCTCCCTCTCTCTCTGCCCCTCCCCCGTTCATGCTCTGTCTCTCTCTGTCCCAAAAATAAATAAAAATGTTGAAAAAAAAATTAAAAAAAAAAAAGAATGAGTAAGAGTTAACTGGGTGAATAATACTGAATAATGGAGTAAAAATGGGTCAAGGCAGAAGAGGAGCATTTGCAAAGAGTCTGAAAGGAGAGAAAAAAGAGTTCAATGGTTTTTAAAACTGAAATTAGGCCAGTGTGGCAGGAGACTAGTTAGTGGAGACACAGTGTTATGGATTCTGATTTTCTCCTAACTGAAAAAAACAAAATAAAGCAAATACCCATAACACAATATAACCAAAGAAAAAATGATATTGGTTGAATGTAAAACTAAATCCAGAAATCAAATTTAATTGTGCCCTTGACCTGGTTTGCAAGGACAGTTTTAAAGTTATAGGGCATAAAACATAATGCAAGTATACTTGACACAAAGAACACTGATTTAATTTCTTGCCAAAGCAGGCATTTATTGAAAGCACATGTACTACACTAAAAAGGATCCTAAATTTTTATGTGCCACATTTGATAAGGGATCTAATTTATATTCTGGCATTTCTCTGGAAGCCTGGATTAGTGATGCAGTAACATAATAAGGACCTAATTTTCTCTGTTCTTTTATAGATATGTCATATTCACTTGGCCACTGGCGATTCCAATTAGTACAAACTGATGCACTAATTTCAAACAAAGGTTAAAGGTCAGGAACAAGGAGAATAAGACTATCTCTAAAGAAAATGAAACAAATTGTTAATCAGTAGAGATGTATTTGCACCCATTGAGATATACTCTAGTCCTTGAATCCATCCCCAAATCAGAACTTTTCATTGCTTTTCTGCCTGCTCGTTAACCTAGTTCTGTATAAAGTATCCTGTAGACATATTTTTTTAAAAGTATATATTCCTTTAAAAATGTCATATAGGCCTTATTTATTAAAAAAGCACTTTTTAAGTATGTGCTATGTGTCAGGCAGTGGGCCATAAAGAAAAAACATGAATCATATCCTTATACTTCTGTAATATTTTCCACAATTAATGTTGGTGTTTCCCTGTCTCAATTTCCTACTATACTATCTTGCTCACTGTTTTATCAGGAGAAATTCTTGGCACATAGCAGGCACTTAAATATTTTTTGAATTAATAAATGGTTTTTAGGGACCTTTAGTGGTGAGAAGTTTGTGCAAGTGCTCAAGAACACCAGATATAAACGACTAAGCACCAAAAAACCCTCACCTCCAAATGTCAGCTGAACTTAACTTTAGACTACAGTATCAAAGGGCAAACTTAGGGATCCATTGTAAAAAATTATAAGGTAAAGTTCAGAAGCAAGGCAATGGAAAAATACTAAAACCGTGTCACTAATCCTTACGAGATGTCACAGAACATGCTTTGAATCCTCCAAAGGGTACAAAATTCATTCTAATAAAAGCCATCTCTACAAAATTCATTAAATATCTGGATTTTCAGTTTTGTACCTAAGAGACATATTTCTACATACTGAGATTTCTCATTTATAACAGCCATTTAAAGTGGCAACTGGTTTGGGGTGTCTGGGTGGGTCAGTCATTTAAGTGTTCGACTCTTGATTTCAGCTCGGGCCATGATCTCATAGTTCATGAGTTTCAGCCCCATGTTGGGCTCTGTGCTGAAAGCACGGAGCCTGATTGGGATTCTGTCTCCCTCTCTCTCTGCCCTTCCTCCACTTGCATTCTCTCTCTCTCAAAAATAAATAAATAAACATTGAAAAAAAGTGGCAGGGTGCCTAGTTGTCTCAGTGGGTTAAACATCTGACTTTGGCTCAGATTATGATCTCACAGCTTGAGGGTTGGAGCTTCGCGTCGGGCTTTGTGCTGACAGCTCAGAGACTGGAGCCTGCTTTGGATTCTGTGTCTCCCTCTCTCTCTGCCCCTCCCTCGCTTGTTCTCTCTCTCTCTCACTCTCTGTCTCAAAAATATAAATAAACATGAAAAAAAAGTGGCAACTAATGTAAATGATCTGAAAATGGAGTACTTTCAGTGTTCCACCTGTTTTCACATGTATTTTTATAGGGCCTCAATGAAAGACTAAGGCAGCTAAAATATATTCTGGAATGAGGTATTTCCTTTTATGGCATTAAAAAACAAAAATAAATTTGACGGCCTTTATGGGCTTTAGATTTTATAACTGTAAAATGAAGGGATAGATTTGGATGGCCTCTTAAGGGAACCGTTCTAGTTCTAAGCCTTGTTTTATGGTCAGTGACAAAGCTTATTTTGAGTGTGACTGGGATTGCTACAGTATGGTTATATTAAATGAAAATGATCTGTGGGGTTACTACTTGTAGGGGAAGTTGTAGGGATCATAATTTTGTGAATTATGATCAAGAAAAGAATTAATTGTTTAAATGATGTCTAAAAGATTATGATGGCTCTTAAAAAATGTGTCAACTTGGTTAGGCTGAACTATCTTCCCCAGTTATTCAATCAAGGACTAATCTAATTGCTGCTGTGATGGAATTTTGCAAATGTAATTATAATCCCTAATCAGTTGACTTTAAGTTAATCAAAGGGAGATTATCCCAGGTGGGCCTAACTTAATTAGGTGAGCCCTGTTATAGAGAACTTAGGCTTTCCCTGAGCTGAGAGACCAACCAGTGTATGCCCATTGGGTTTCCACTTATTTATGATTTTCTCTTCCTGACTGGATTTTGGGTTTGCTTTGCTAGTCTCCAAAAGTGTACAGGCCAATTCCTAGTAACAAATTTCTATATCTATGTCTACTGGTTCTGCTTCTCTGTTTTAACTCTGACTCATATATAGATGCTATATAAACAATAGACAAGGGACATCTTAAAATATTTTAACAATTCCAGTCAAATTCAATAAAATGAATGGATCTGAGGAGTGGACACATGTATACTGGGCAGATGAAGTCTATGTTCAGAGGCAACTTTGAGGTATTCAAAGGTTACCTTTGATGCCCTATCCCCAGATTCACACTGTTCATTTTCTCCCCTTACCTCAGACTACTAGTCTTCTCATTGTCTCTTTCCTTCCCTATCCAAAATTGAGATAAGGAAAGGATCTTAAAGTTATTTACACTGTGGTATTAATACTTGACAACATTTAGTATGCTAAAATTTCCAGAAGGTACTTCTACTTCAGTAAAGGCAGAAGCTCTGGGGTGCCTGGCTAGTTCAGTTGGTTGAGTGTCCAACTCTTGACTTTGGCTCAGGTCATGATCTCACAGTTTATGGGTTTGAGCCCTGTGTTGGGCTCCCTGATGATGGCATGGAACCTGCTTGAGAGTCTCTGTCTCCCTCTCTCTCTCTGTCCCTCCCCTGCTCAAGCTCTCTCTCTCTCTCTCTAAACTAAATAAACATTAAAAAAAAAAAGAAGCTTTAACACAAAAGAGTAACTGAAAGTGGTAGAATTAGCGACTTAAATTCACAAACTCTCAGGTGACCACATATTCTGTCTCCTTCTAAATTGGCCATGTTCAGTTTTTTTTTATGATTTCTTCTTTTAAAATACCATTTTATTAAAATGAAAGTATAAGTACCATGTGCTAGTTGACACACAATGTTACACTAGTTTCACATGTACAACATAGTGATTCAACAAGTCTATACTTTATGCTATGCTTACTACAAGTGGACCTACCATCTGTTACCAAACAATGCTATCATAATACCATTGATTACATTCCCTATGCTGTACCTTTTATTCCATATTTCTTATTTGTGGAATCTAAAAACAAAACAAATGAACAAACAAAAAGCAGAAACAGACCCATAAATATAGAGAAGTGATGGTTGCCAGAGGGGAGAGGGGTAAGGATGAGCAAAATGGGTTAAGGGGAGTGGGAGATATAGGCTTTTTAGGATTCCTTCATTTAAAAAATTTTTTGTTAATGTTTATTTTTGACAGAGAGAGAGAAGCAGAGAGAGAAGGAGACACAGAATCTGAAGCAGGCTCCAGACTCTCAGCTGTCAGCACAGAGCCTAACGCAGGGCTTGAACCCACAAACCATGAGCTCATAACCTGAGTCAAAGTCCAAGGCTTAACTAACTGAGTCACCCAGGTGCCCCTAGGATTTCTTCATTTTACATTCTGGAAATGACTATAGCCAAAGCTTCCACACCAGTAACATTTTCTTAACAGATAATACTGCTCCAGGAGAGACATTTTTGTTGTTGTTGTTTTATTTTGGCTTTGGGAAAGGGTCTTTATACATCACTGGGTAATTATAATTTATTTTATCATTTAACCTTTAAAATACTTATGCTATGGGAGCGCCTGGGTGGCTCAGTTGGTTGAGTGTCCACTCTTGATTTCGACTCAGGTCATGATCCCAGGGTTGTGGGATTGAGCCCCATGTTGAATTTGAGCTGATGTGGGGTCTGCTTAAGATTCTCTCTCTCTTGAAGGGAAGGGGAAAAAAAATAGTTACAAACAGAGAGGGAGGAAGGCAAACCATAAGAGACTCTTAAATATGGAGAACAAACTGAGGGTTTATTGGGGTGGCGGAGAGGGGAAAGTAGGTGATGGGCATTGAGGAGGGCACTTGTTGGGATGAGCACTGGGTGTTATATGTAAGCCAATGTGACAATAAATTATATTAAAGAAATAAAAATACATAATACCATAAAAAAAAGATTCTCTCGCTCTCTCCTCCCCCTCTCCCTTACTCACGCTTTCTCTCAAATAAAAAAAGAATTAAAATACTTATCTATGTATTCCAAACTAGATCATGAGCTCTTTGAAGATAGGTTCATAACTAATACATTAAAAAAAGGGGGGGTGGTGTCTGGGTGGCTCAGTTGGTTGAGTGACTTTGGCTTAGGTCATGATTTCACGTTTTGTGAGTTTGAGCCCTATGTCAGGCTTGGCACTGACAGTAGTGGAGCCTGCTTTGGAGTCTCTGTCTCCCTCTCTCATTGCCCCTCCCAGCTTGAACTCTAAGATAAACAAATTAACAATTAAAAAAAATAATAATAAACTTCCAGGGCACCTGGCTGGCTCAGTCAGTGGAGCATATGATTCTTGATCTCAGGGTTGTGAGTTCAAGCCCCACATTTGGGATAGAGATTACATTAAAAAAAAAAAAGTTCCACCACTTCTTTTTCTTGTAAGAGCACCCAATAAAACAGGCACCAAATAAATATTTATTGATTTAATAATATGGCGAAAAGCATGTAGAATGAGGATAACTGGCTTTTATGTAAAGGAATTTTTTTCTATTCTGTATGAAATGCCAGTGGCCATGCCTTTCATAATAATACTATAACTAGGGAAGGTGTAGACATATTAGCCATAAAACTTATAGTAAATATTAAGACACATAAAAGAGTAAATTTCAAAAAAGGACTACCTGTTTGTTATATGTAGCTTTTTACTTTTGCCTTATACGTTACATGTTACTTTTACTTTATAGTAATATTCAGAGGTAGATGTTAATAATTCTAGAGAATTTGGTCATATTCTATGTTAATTTGCTTTATAGTAATATTCAGAAGTATTTGCTAAACATTTCTAGAGAATTTGATCTGTTGCTATGCTAAAACAGTGTTGCAAATAGGATTACATCCTTAGATTGTATGTGCAATAGTGACCCATCATCTAAGAGACATCTGATATACTATAGGACTCAGATGGTTAGATTCTGTAAACACGTGAATGAATATGTAAATAAGACTCATAAGAAGTGTACAATTCAATATTAATACATGAAAGTTAGAAGCTAAAAAAACAAGACTAACAAATCTGACTATATGTAAATTATATATATATAAATACATATATATATAAAATATATAAGGAATGTATATATAAATATATAAAACTTCCACATACCAAAAAGCACCAAAAATAAAGAGAAAAGACAACTGGGAAAAATATTTACAAGTCAACTAGGAATTTTTTCTAATGAACAAAGAAAAGGAAACACACAAGAAAAAAGTTAGGAAAAAAAACAAGCCATCCAAAAGAAAGATGGATGAAGAATTAAGGAGATAACAGAAGATGAAAATACAAATGGCTTGGAAATATGAAAAGATGTGGAACTTCAACAACTCTAGAAGTGCAAATTAAAACATGAGATATCATTCAAAATTTAAAATTTTAGCAAAGCTTAAAAACACATTTAAATTGGAGATAAATATGGTAGAAACTCTCAGGACAATAGGCAAAATTTATCAAATTTACAATATTCATTTCCTAAGAATCAGCAGTTATACTTCTAGAGACTGAGCCTATAGAAAAATTATACAAAGAACACAGCACTATTTTACAATAACAAAACCCAGAAAACATCCCAACAGCCTTCAATAGGAGAACAAACTATATGGTACAATCATATAATGGTATAAGGTATAATCATATGACTATTATAAAAATAAGGAAGATAAAGTGTATTTTAACAAGGAAAGTGATCTAGGTATTTTATTTGGAAAAAAGCTGTAGGGACGCCTGGGTGGCTCAGTCAGTTGATCTCATGGTTTGTGGGCTCCAGCCTTGAGCAGGGCCCTGTGCTGACAGGGTGGAGCCTGCCTGGGATTCTCTCTCCCTTTCTCTCTCTGTCCCTTCCCCACTCACACTCTCTCTCCCTCACTCTTTCTCAAAATAAAATAAATGAACTTTGGGAAAAAAAAGTTGCAAAGCATAAGTATAATATGCTCTCATTAAAATAAATGTTTTCAATACTTTTTACAATACAAAATAATCTGGAAGGGCACAACCAAAATGATAATAGAGATTATCTCACTATGAGATGTGGGATTACAAGTTTCCTTTCTGCATTACCTATTTCTGTAGTGTACAATTTTTTAAGGAGCTTTTATTTTTTATTTTTATTTTTTAGAGAGAGAGCACAAGCATGAGTGGGGGAGAGGGAAGGAGGGAGAGAGAAACAGAGAGAATCTTAAACAGGCTCCACACTCAGCACAAAGCCTGACATGGGGCTCGATCCCATGACTCTGGGATCATGAACTGAGCCAAAATCAAGAGTCAGATGCTCAACCAACTGAACCACCCAGGTGTCCCTCTGTAGTGTACAACTTAAAAAAAATTGTTTTTAGTGTTTAATTTAGAGAGAGAGAGAGAGAGAGAGAGAGAGAGAGAGAGAGAGAGAATGTGAGCAGGAGAGGGGTAGAGAGAGAGGGAGACACAGAATCTAAAGCAGGCTCCAGGCTCTGAGTTGCCAGCACAGAGCCCAATGCGGGGCTTGAACCCACGAGCCGTGAGATCATGACCTGAGCCAAAGTCAGACGCTTAACTGACGGAGCCACCCAGGTGTCCCTGTAGTGTACAATTTTTAAACAATGACCAAGAAAAAAATAAGCTTCCAGTACAAGATTATAATGACATCTCTGGTCATTTGATCTTTGTTGTAAATTATCTGGGTATAAAAGTATGCATCTTACATAGTTCATGTAATACTAAATCATATGTTTTTTAAATTATAAAGGGGGTAAAAAAGCAAACACAAATATTAAACAATCAACATATATCCCTCATCAGTAGTAGTCAAATATATATGCCTATTTAGCTTCTTAAATTTACTGATTTGTGTTTGAAGACCTGTGATTCCCCTTTTACAAAATTCAGTCAAGAATAGAAGGTAATGAGGAAATAAAGCACTGGAGTCCTCCACTATCTATAGCATAGCTGTTTCTAGTAGTTTCAATAAACAATATTTAAAATTTTTATTTTGTAGTTCTAGTGACAATTGGTATAGTATAACTGGCAGCTCAAATTGAAATTTATTTTCCTTACTTTATACATGCTAGAAATAGCTACCGAGTAGCATCATTGTCTAATATGTCATAGCATTTGGACAATTTCAAGTAAATATGTAAGATCCACAGTAATAGGGGTATGCTCCTGTTGTATTTCTTGAGGTCTGACAGTCTACTACATACTCTGAAAGAGTGTAACAGTAAGGCAGAAGTGGGGACCCACACACCACTCAGAGAAATCTGAAGTCCTTTTCTATAGATACACTGCTGTGTAACCTATGCTTAAAATCTTACAGCGCAATAATGGTCCTAAAAGGGAACTAATAGCATGTCTCCAACTGTGCCTGGCATCCTCCTTTCCTCAAATTCTCAAAAGAATCCTATTTTTTAAAACTTGATACATAAAAGGAAACAGTAGGGGAAAAGCTAAGATTGGTTAAGGATTGGTCAATAAGACTGAGAAAATGTTTCCATGAATGCTATATATGCCCCTCCCTTCTAATCTCCTGAGTGGTACTGATATTCTAGTAGAAGATATTGGTTAAATATATAATAGTAGAGTCCCTGCTGGTCAAAGCTAGTAAAGCTGTTCTTTTAGCTCAGTAGCAAAGAATATATATCATATAGTAGAAGAAAGGTTGGAGACTTGATATGTACTCTTGCCAATTGCTTTTTACTTTAAAAGCTTTCTAAATCAATGACAAGCTATCTGTACTGAGAAGGGTATGGAATAGCCTCAAGTTGTATATGCAGTCCTTATGTAGAAAATAAGCATGGCTCATATGGTGTATTGCTGTTCTCTATTTTAGAACTAGCACAGGAACCATGTGATGTGTTCATTGCTATGGTAACTACATTTCAGTAGTGAACAGGAGAGCAAACGGGCATGTAAAACATGTATAAGTTGTCAATATATAAGTAATTGCCACCCCAGAGCTGCAATAACTTAAATTTCCTTGTTGTATGACTTATTAAAATAAAATTCTACCCCTTCTATTTTTTTTAATGAGGTTAATAAGCCTTCACTCCCTATAACGCCTTCCCCATTAAAAAAATAAATACATGATGTCTTTCATACAGGGTTTCAATTGCTTCATAGGAAACTATTGTTATTGTTAGTGGAGATCTAGGCTTCCAAAAATGTATGTGCAATGTACTGTATAACGATGAATGGAGTCTCAGCCTTGGTCAACAGGAAAAATGCTCTATCTTCTCTAGGGGTTTGAGTCTATTGTTTGGACCAACTCAGTCAGGTTTTTAAGTTGATTTAGGGGGGAAAAGTCTCTAATTTGGCATCAGAGTTATTTCACTTCTATGTGCTTGCTCACCAGCGCAATCTAGAAAGAAGATCCTCCTAAGACTTGATTATCTTTGATTACTTTTAGATCAGTCTCTGATTGTACTGCATTTTAATGAGATACTTATAATACTATATATTTAATTTTAAACTTTTTGTATGATGCCATTTAGGAACAGAAATCATAACAAGTTTCTCTGACAATCCTCTCTCTCTCTTCCAATCCCTCCCACTGTTCCCTCTCTTTTGATCCAGGATTCTGATCTGTGGAATAGCTAAAGGGATTTCACATCAATGACTTAAAACAAAGTGTTAAAAATGTAATGAAAAGTCAGCCCTTAAAACAAATTATATTAGAAGTTAAATTTATACCAAATTTCATATTATCTTAAGCCTGTGGTCACATTAATAAAATGGCTTACCACAATGACTATAACACTATGGTTATGTATAAAATAAGTTATATCTGCATGTACACAAAATTATGTTTTTTACATAAATACTTTGAGGTTTTTTTATAAAGGACCATATTCTGTGAGAAATAAAACACTGTTTTACTACAACAAATATTAATATCAAAAGGAACTATTTAAAAACCCATCAGAATTATGGTTATTCTTTATAGTGAATGACAATGTTCTAAGCTTTACCATATCTTATAACTTGATATCAACTTTAACCTGCAACTTTTTTTTTTGTTACAGCTTTTGAATTTAGAAAATATAGTATCATTTTATTGGAAATGTGGAGGAAAATCACATGTTAAATAAAGCACATTATAATTACAATCAATATATTTTATACATATAATTATTCATACAGACATTCAGCTGGAAAGACAATAAAATTGTATAAAAAAGAGTAATTCTTACTTTGTGCTGTTTCAGCAGTAAGAATATTTTCTTGAAACTCATTGGTTCAGTGGCACCATATGGGGCATGTTGATCTTCAGATACCAAAAATGTCTCCAAGATACATTTTATTCCAGTGTGTTAAAACTTTCTATCCTGCAGCTGTCATTATAACTATATAATTCATACCCCACTATAAAAATGCAAATCATATAGCTTACTATGCTTGTAGGAATAGAAGGAATTTCTAATGGTATCTATATTTCAAAGTCATAATTACAACTCTTTGTTAGAAACATTCCATACTTGTGAAGTCACTGATGATTTTGCTGAGTTAACTACTGCAACCGGTGGGGTCAAAGGATGAGAAAGGAAATGGGACCAAAAAATATTTCAACAATAGAAAATTATATAGCAATGTAAATTCAGCTACATACAGCAACATGGGTGAATCACCAAAACCTATTATTGAATAAAAAGAGCAATACCATAATACACCATTTCTATAAAGCTAAAAAAGAAGCACATAATATATTGTATAGAATATAAATGTATATATATACATACATGTAGACACACATAAATATATGTACATATGCAAGGGATAGACATACATACACAAGGAAATGAAAATACAAAAGTCAGAATAGGCATTAGCTCTGCAATGGATTGGTAAGAGCTTTAAATACTTCAAATGAAGAGGGAGGCAAAGGCATCTGCTTTGTAACATGTAAGTGTTACATATATTCTTCCATATAAATATTTCATTATAAAAAGAAAAAATACAAGAGAAAAGAAAAAGAGTTCATCACTGTATAGTGTTTTCCATGGTCAGAACATCATAGTTCACATCTTACCAAAAGAAATGGCAAGAGAATAGAGTACAACAGCCTATCATGGGAAATCACCTTTTTTCCTCAATATAAATGCATATCCAGTAAGGCAAAATATTCACCCTTTTCCACAGGTGATCTTTAGTTAATCTGTTTAGATAATCTTTTCATAATTTGTATGCTACATAGAAGTATATAAAAATAGCATTAAATAAAACTCTCTTTTCTTTTTCTGGAAACAGAGAAGCAGGATTTATTTTTCTTATAAAAAATGGTGAGACAGGGGCGCCTGGGTGGCTCGGTCAGTTAAGCGTACGACTTCGGCTCAGGTCATGATCTCACGGCCCGTGAGTTCGAGCCCCACATCGGGCTCTGTGCTGACAGCTCAGAGCCTGGAGCCCGTTTCAGATTCTGTGTCTCCCTCTCTCTCTGCCCCTCCCCTGTTCATGCTCTGTCTCTCTCTGTCTCAAAAATAAATAAACGTTAAAAAAAAAAAAATGGTGAGACATGAACAGAGATGCTTGGTTGGCTTGCAACTAGCTATTATTTATAATATTTTGTATCTTCTTATTATTGAGGTATAATATAAGTACAATATGATGCAGAGACCTTAAATGTTCATCCAGACAAGATACAGGATATTTCTATCATTCCAGAAAGTTCTCCACTATTCATCACCAGTCAATCTCTATTCCTCCTTAACAAAGAAGAAACTACTTTCTGACTTCCATCATAGATTGTTTCATATGTTTAAATGAAATATAGAACACAGATATTCCTTTCTTTTTTAAGTTTATTTATCTTGAGAGAGAAACAGTGCAAGTTAGGGAGGGGCAGAGACAGAGGGAGAGAGACAGAGAATCTAAGCAAGCTCTGTGCTGCCAGCACAGAGCCTGATGTGGGGCTTGAACTCACGAAACTGTGAGATCACGACCTGAGCTGAAACCAAGAGTCAAATGCCAAACTGACTGAGCCAACCAGGCACCCCAGAACACAAAGATTCTTTTGCGTCTGACTCTTTTTTTGCTCAACATAATGTCTTTGAGATCTATCATTGTGGTTGGGGCTATCAGTAGTTCATTTCTTTTTACTGTCTAGTGTACTATAATATGAATATACTATAATTTGCTGAAAAATTGTCCTGTTGATGGACAATCCTGTTTCCTGCTATGAACATTTTTATGTACGTCTTTGTGGACACATGTTGTGGACATGTTTTTGCTCCTCTTGGGTAAATGACTTGCTGAGTCATAAGGTAGATGTATGGTTAACTTTATAAAACAAACAAAATAACTCCCAATAGTTTTCCAAATTTGTGATCCCATCAGCAAAGAGAGAACTCCAGTTGTTCCATACCTTTGCCAACACTTGGTAGCCCTATTTACTTTAATGATTGAAGTGGGTAGGCAATGGTATCTTCACTGTGGTGTTAATTTGTATTTCCCTCATGATTAATGATGTTGAGCCCCCTTTCATGTGCTCATTGGACATTATATTAGTTCTCTTTGTGTCCTAATATTTTACCCAATTTTTAAAATAAAATCTATTTACTTATTTTGAGAGAGAGAGCAAGCAAGCAGGGGAGGGGCCGAGAGAGAGGGAGAGAGAGAATCCCAAGCAGGCTCCGTGCTGTCAATATAGAGACTGACGTCAGGCTTGAGATCATGACCTGAGCCCAAATCAAGAGTCAGATACTTTACTGACTGAGCCACCCAGGCACCCCTTCCCCAATTTTTTTTATCGTGTTGTTTGTTGTTTTACTGATTTGTAGGAGTTCTTTATATATTCTATATACAATCTTTTGTCAGATACATCGATTGTAAATGTTTTCTCTTAATCTTATTTGTTATGTCAATACTGTCCTTTAAAAAAAAGTAGCTTTGGGGCGCCTGGGTGGCGCAGTCAGTTAAGCGTCCGACTTCAGCCAGGTCACGATCTTGCGGTCCGTGGGTTCGAGCCCCGCGTCAGGCTCTGGGCTGATGGCTCAGAGCCTGGAGCCTGTTTCCCATTCTGTGTCTCCCTCTCTCTCTGCCCCTCCCCCGTTCATGCTCTGTCTCTCTCTATCCCAAAAATAAATAAACGTTGAAAAAAAATAAAAAAATAAATAAATAAAAAAAAGTAGCTTTATTAAGGTATTATTTACATTTTACAAAAGTACAGTATGAGGGAGGTTAGTGCCTGTAACCCCATGTTGTTCAAGGGTCTACTGTACTTATACCGATAAGCAGTAGAAAGAACATGAAGTCTTTAAGAATTGATTATACATACTATCCTGATTCCTACTGGTACGGCAAATCAACACACATTTACCATGCTTCTATTCCAGTCTATTAAACACAATGTGCCTATGTCAAAGCACAGAGCTTGTAATGCTACCACCACTGCTTAAAAACCTCCTTTTGTTGCTACAAGGGGGACAAGACTGGGGCAGAGCAATTATGAGTATACTGCAATAATCCAGGTAAGTGGTAACAGCGTCAGGAGCCAGAAGAAAGGCAACAAAGGTGGTAAGAAGTCAGATTTTCAATATATATTGAAGGTAGGTAGATTCAAAAGCAACCACTTTGATTAAAGTTAATATGTGAAAATGGTTGTCCGAGTTCCCTGACTGCAAATTACTGGACATCTATCCCTGAATTAAAATTGCCACTAAGGGGCTATAAACTAAGAATGACATTTAGACACCATAAATTGCTTTGAGATGCTCAAAGAGTCAAGAAATAATCCCTTAGATGTACATGGCATATCTACAGCTATCAAAAGCTCCAACACAATTCTAATGAGTCAATATACAAATAACTTACCCTATCATATACATAAACCTACAGGTGATAAAGATAAATCTAACCACCTTTTTGCCTATGCTAACCTGTCCTTTCTCAAAAAATATATAATCTACTAAATCACCCATCTATTAAGATAAAAAGCCAAAGCTGTATGAGAACCAAGTGTGATAGCCTAAAGAGTATTCTATAAACTCAGGGGGGGAAATCAGCGAATGAATGAAAATTTCATAGAAACTGGATTTATTCTTAGGACACAACACAACCCCCAACCTCAGCTTAGGTTTTTATGAATACACTCTCATTTTATGTGATTTCAGAACATGCATCTGTTTGTAATTATAAATTAATGATTGGTTTATTTAAATAATGTCTGTCATTTCCACTAGACTGTAAACTCCATGAGGGTAGAAATCATGTCTATTCTTATTCATGGAAGTATCCCCAGCATCTGATACACAGTAGACACTTAATAAATTATACTTCTTTTTAAAAAAAATCATTATATTTCACATTTCTATTTCAGATGAATAAAGGAAGGTAGGAAGTCCAAATTCTTCTGCTAGGTATTCTAGACTCACGGAAATTTGATTCTTCACAACTTAGTTGCAACAAAGGTAACTTTTATTCCAAAAGGCCTGCTTTTATTCAGAGTACAAATTCATTTATTCATTCAGAAAATATTTACAGTGTGCAGGCACTGTTTAAAGGGTTGGGGATATGGCAGTGAATGAGACACAAAGTCTTTATCCTTATAGACTATACTTCATATAAACTACACTCACTCTTGCTTCAGTGGCAATATCAAGCCATTCATTCTATGAAACATTGTCTTTACTCCCCTCCATCACCTCTACCATGAAGTTTTTCTGAATACTCAATCCTCCAGTAGGGTTGACAGATAAAATATAAAATGCTTAGTTAGCTAAATTTGAATTTCAGATATGCAAAGAATAATTTTTTAGTGGATGTCCCAAATATTGTGTGTCCCATCTGAAATTCAAAATTAAATGGATATCCTATATTTCTATTTGCTAAATCAGGCAACCTCATTAGCTGGTAATTTCCCCCGTTTCCAAATTTCCATTCTAATTATATTCAGAATCATAGAGATTAACATTTAATTATTGTCTTCTGTAGGATTTTTGTTTTGTTGCTCCATGTTGTAAGCACTTAACAAACACTTGATAGATGTATTCAGAAATTTAAATTACAATGATTTATTTATAAGACATTCTTCCCAACTGTATTTGTAATGCTAAAAAAAAAATCAGAAACTGTAAAAATGTCCAATACAAAACTAATGAAAATAAATAATATATAGCCACCCAAGATGACACTTGAAAGAACAATTAAGGATACTAAAAAATGCTGGGCGCCTGGGTGGTTCTGTTGGTTAAGTGCCCAACTCTTGACTTTAGCTCAGGTTATGACCTTGCAGTTCGTGAGTTCGAGCCCCGTGTCAGGCTCTGTGCTAACAGCTCAGAGCCTGAAGCCTGCTTCAGATACTGTGTCTCCCTCTCTCCCTGCCCCCACCCCACTCATGCTCTCTTTCTCTCTCTCAAATATAAGTAAACATTAAAAAAATAAAAAAACCCAAATGAATGATAACATAAATTACATTAGAAGATTGAATGTATTTTCAATTGCTTTCCTAAGAACTAGAGGTACCAAAAAGTAAGTGTCAAAAGCTTGTCCATCTACTGAAATAAGTCTCCTACCCCAGTATCCAGAACATTCTACTGTCTTACAATACAGGTAATTTTAAAAGGCTCTAACTTGAAATTGGTCTAGGTATAAGCAACCTTCACCAAAATATTCCCTGTACTCATTTTACTAATCTTACACAGAGACACAGTAAATCTGATAACTAAAATCAGCAATGTCCTGGGAATATTTTCCTGATTGCTTAGGAAAAAAAAAAAAATCCTGAGGTCAGTTAATATGAATCTGAGAGTATACACAAAAAATGGAGATGAGAATATTTTTAGAAAAGGCCTACCTCTCTTATGTCCTTGACAGATAGGAATTAATGCATAAAATCACATTAAAAAATGTTTTTGTTTAATGTTTATTTTTGAGAGAGAGAGAGAGAGAGAGAGAGAGAGAGAGAGAGAGGCAGAGAGAGAGGGAGACACAGAATCTGGAGCAAGCTGCAGGCTCTGAGCTGTCAGCACATAACCTGACATGGGGCTTGAACCCACAAACTGAGATCATGACCTGAGCCGAAGTCAGACACTTAGCTGACTGAGCCACCGAGGTGCCCCATAAAATCACATTTTTAAAGTTCTCATAAATCTTCAATTTCTTCTATTTGTTATTTGAAAAATAGTACTAAGTACCATTCAGTTGTGAAAATGTTGCTTGGTAAATTTATAGCTTTTTTAAAACCCATTTTATAGTTGTTGATATGTCCTCAACAATAAGCAAAAATTCTGCTAATTTATTTTGCACTATTCCTTGTGGTGCATTTCTAGATCTATATAACAAGAAATATAAACTCTGATTTTAGCATAACAAAGGTGGTTTGATTATGATGGAAGTAAGCAGAATTTTCCTCCTAGAAGAGTTCAATTTTTTTTAATTAAAAAAATTTTTTTTGTTTTGTTTTTAAGAGACAAACAGAACTCACGAGCAGGGGAAGGGCAGAGAGAGAATCCCAAGCAGACTGCACTGCCAGCGCAGAGCCCAATTTGGGACTCGAACCCATGAACTTAAGATTATGATCTGAGTTGAAGTCAAGAGCTGGATGCTTAACCAACTGAGTCACCCAGGCGCCTCTGAAGAGGTCATTTTTTAATTAATATCATGCTGAGAGAAAGAAAATGTGTATTTCCTCGCGTGGTAAGAAATTAATTTTCCACAAACTATCAATCTAAGTTGGCTTGATGCTGTAAATAAAAGAATTCTATTTATCAAATTAAGAATTCTACCTTAATTTGAATAAACGATTGCTAATATCCACTCT
Source organism: Herpailurus yagouaroundi (assembly GCF_014898765.1). Classification (NCBI taxonomy): domain Eukaryota; kingdom Metazoa; phylum Chordata; class Mammalia; order Carnivora; family Felidae; genus Herpailurus; species Herpailurus yagouaroundi. Next base: position 15,454,687 of record NW_024412404.1, on the reverse strand, counting down.
ATTAACTAATGTCTTCACGTTTAATATGAGTTTTATTCAGATCAATTACTGAAAAAATATATTACCTCTCAAAATGAATTATTCATTATTACTTATGAATAGCTCATATAACTCAAAAGGAATAATAGTTTAACAATAAGACAACATTAATGGAACCATATCTTTTAGGCTTGAAAATATCTAACACAAATCCTATGAGCAGTCATATTTCTGAATGAACATTAGAACACTCTTCCAAAGAAAAGGAATTAAAATTTGGAGAAGCCAATCAGCTCTTGAATGTACGAAACCATGATAGATTGGGGCTCCTGAGTGGCTCAGGCAGTTAAGCATCTGACTTCGGCTCAGGTCATAATCTCATGGTTCATGGATTCATGCCCTGGATTGGGCTCTGCACTGATGGTACAGAGCCTCATTGGGATTCTCTCTCTCCCTTTCTCTCTGCCCCTCTCCCACTTGCTCTCTCTCTCACAATAAATAAATATACTTAAAAAAAAAAAAAGACTGTTTACGAAAAAAAAGGAAATGATGATAGATTGAAGTCTTCTGTTATTTAGGTAGCAAAATTTGACAATTGGGAGCTAATGTCCTAGTCTCATACGCTTCTCTACACTATGACTTAAAACCAAAGAGGAGGAGAGCTGACAAAATGCTTCTGGTAGAAACCAGAGTCCATGGGCTTGTTAAATTAGTACAGGGTTAACATAAAAATTAGCCTCTTTAAACTATTTACATTAGCTGGGACCCCTAAGTTGGATCTGAACTCCATATGTGAAAATATATCACAGATTCCTATTTTGAAAAAAGTTGAGAAGAAAGGGACTGTGATAAGTAACTGTATATAATAGCAGTGCTACCATTACTAAGATATTTTAGAATATGTAGCATAGAACACCATGCCTGACACAGAACATGGTCTCAATAAACTCTGTTCAAATTGAAGGACATTAAATCTTTAAAAGAGTATCTTAAACTAAAAGGAAGAAGCTAAAAATAAACTTCTAATTCTATTCTTTTCAAAATCTATCACCCAATAATTCTGTTTTTATGCTGATTATTTACCAAAGCACACAATTTGGGGTATTACCAAAATTGTGAAAGATATTCTTTCATGCTTATGCCTGTGATCAAGATCATATAGATTCGATTTTACTTGCATTGTATTTTGCAATAACAGGGAGAAGTAAAACAGGATATCACTTACTTGTTTTTATACATTTTGTATTTCTGAAATCATATTAACATTTTACTTAATACTGACAAAACTGGAGTATGCTTATTACCATTTTTCAGGTGAGAACATAAAGGCCTAGAAAAGTTACATGGACTTGTCATTGCCAGACAGCTTACTCTGCTAACAGATTAGAGATTCCATGACTCCCAGGTAAGCACTCTACTAACCCTATCGTACTGGAGAGTACATCTAGCAAAGAGATAAAGCATCAGTATGTGCATCTATACCATTAGCTCTTGAGGAAGAGGGTAAATGAAAATGATAAAAACTGGAAAATCTATTATCTGTAGTTGAACTCAAGTCCAATGCAGATGAGCAAGCCCCATACCGTACTTCATGATATCCTTCTAACTTTGAAAAGGTGACAACTGAAAATAATATAAAAATCCTAGTCACAGATATTAATTACCTTATATGACATTTTAATAAGAAAATGTAGTCATCTTTAACTTTTTTCTTCCAATCTCACTTTCAATCTATTAGTAAATCCTGCTGGTTCCATCTTCAAAATATATCCAGACTTAAACACTTCTCATTACTGTTGCCACGACTACCTTGGTCTAAACCTCCATCCTTTTTGCTTAGATTAGTGGTATAAACTAATAATAATGAGTCTCTTTGCTTTTGCCGCCTTTCTAGTATATTCTTTCTTACTGAAGTATCAGTGTAGGAAGGTGAATATTTTTGTGTTTTGATTCTCAGAATTTAGCACTTACTAATAGTCATTCAAAAAAGTATTTGTTTAATTAATAAACACAGCAGCCAGAGTAATCCCTTTAAGCAGTAAATCTTACCTGCTCAACATCACTCATCATCAGGGAAATACAAATCAAAACCACAATGAGATACCACCTCACACCTGTCAGAATGGCCAGAAATTAACAACTCAGCTAACAACAGATGTTGGTGAGGATGCAGAGAAAGGGGAACACTTTGGCACTGCTAATAGGAATGCAAACTGGTGCAGCTACTCTGGAAAACAGTATGGAGGGTCCTTAAAAAATTAAAAATAGAACTACCCTACAACCAGCAATCACACTACTAGGTATTTATCTAAAGGATAAAAAACTTTGTATCCAAAGGATACAAAAAAAAAAAAAAAGGATGCTCATTTAAAGTGGCACATGAGGGGCGCCTGGGTGGCGCAGTTGGTTAAGCGTCCGACTTCAGCCAGGTCACGATCTCGCGGTCCGTGAGTTCGAGCCCCGCGTCAGGCTCTGGGCTGATGGCTCAGAGCCTGGAGCCTGTTTCCAATTCTGTGTCTCCCTCTCTCTCTGCCCCTCCCCCATCCATGCTCTGTCTCTCTCTGTCCCCAAAAAAATAAATTAAAAAAAAATAATAAAGTGGCACATGAAATGTTTATAGCAAGCCCCAATGTTTATAGCAGCACTATCAACAATAGCCAAATTATGCAAAGAGCCCAAATGTCCATTGACTGATGAATGGATAAAGAAGATGTGGTGTGTACGTACACACACACACACACACCCCAGAATATTATTCAGCAATCAAAAGAATGAAATCTTGTCATATGCAACAACGTGGATGGAACTAGAATGTATTATGCCAAGTGAAATAAATCAGCCAAAGACAAATATCATATGATTTCACTCATGTGTGGAATTTAAGAAACAAAACAGATAAACATAGAGGAAGGGAAGGAAAAATAAGATAAAAAGAGAAGGAGGCAAACCATAAGAAGCTCTTAAATACAGAGAACAAACTCAGGGTGGCTGGAGGGGTGCTGGGTGGGGATGGGCTAAATGGGTGATGGACATTAAGGAGGGCAGTTGTTGGGATGAGCACTGGGTGATATATGTAAGTGATGAATCACTAAATACTACTCCTGAAACCATTATTACACTTTATGCTACCTAATTTGAAGTTAAAAAAAAAAAAAAAGGTAAATCTTACCATTTCACTCCTTTGTTTAAAACCATACCCATTTCCCTCCCATCTAGATAAAAGTTGAAGTCCTGTTTAAAATTTATTTATTTACTTTGAGAGACAGAGACAGCACAAGTGAGGGAGGGGCAGAGAGAGGGAGAGAGAGAGAATTCCAAGTAGGCTCCATGCTGTCAGTGCAAAGCCCAATGCGGGGCTCGAACTCATGAACCATGATATCATGACCTGAGCCAAAACCAAGAGTTGGACACTTAACCTACTGAGCCACCCAGCTGCCCCAAAGTTAAAGGCCTTTAAATGGCTTCCACGACCCTGAATACTCTAGCACCCCATACAGTCTGACCTCATCTCGTACTACTTTCCCTTTCAAGCCACTCTGGTTTCACTGATTCCATTTGCCTGGAATGCTCTTCCCTCAGATATATGTCCTCCAGATCTCTGCTCAAACATTACTTTTTCAGTGAGATGTGCTTTGATCATCCTACACATATAAATATATGTTTTTAGATACATTTTTCGTGTCTAAAATAAAGGTTACTTAAAAAAAAAAACAATACCACTACCCACCTAAAAAATTTAACAATATTTCCTTAGTAACAACAAATAATACAAATACTTCCCTCATTGTATTGTATGTTTGTGTGTTTTTTTCAGTTTGCTTCAATTGGAATCAGGACACAAAGTCTATGCCTTGTCATTGGTTGATATATCTGTTAGTTTTCTTATAACCTACACATTTTCTCTTTTAAAATGAGTTATTTGTCCTGTAGAATGTCTCTGTCTAAACTGTGTTGAATACATCTCTGTGTGGTCATTTAACATGCTTCTCTGCCTCTTATATTTACCATGGTAGTTAGAGTTGGTGAATTTATAGATCAAGGTTCAAGTCTGTTTTGGTTTTCCCAAGACTTACATAAGTGGTAGTATAATTTCATCAGAAGATGCATCATGACTGAATAGAATAGAATCTCTATGTATAAAGAAAGCATGCCATAAAGACTATTCACAAAATAGAGTAAAATTGTAATTTGCTATTTCAAAACAAGCTAAATGAGATTAAGAAAATTATATAAACCATAAAACAAAAATATTTTAGAATGATAAAAATGCAGAAATAAAGTAACAGAATTTAGGAAAGAATTACAATTAAAAAATTTTCAGAAATGAAGAGTAAACTAGAATGGACAGAATTAAATACAACAATTTTTGTCTTAACGGAAAAAGAAGACAAAAAGAGGAAATTTAAAAACAAAAATATATGAAGCACATAAAAACTGAGTTAAAGAAACAAATATTGAAGCAGGCAAAGAAGATCCAGCATGTGGATAAAAAGAGTGCCTGAAAAAAGAAAACTGAAGCCAAGAAAACAACAAATACCAAAAGCTACATTTTAAGAAAATATTCCTGGGGAAAAAAGATTTAGAACTATGTACTGAAAAAGTGTGCATACTATGTTCCTGAGAATTTAGATTATCTAGGCAAGTCTGACCCAATCACATTAGCCCCTTTATTTTTTAAAAAGTTTATTTATTTTGAGAGACAGCAAGACAGCGAGAGAGCGAGAGAGCTAGAGAGCAAGGGAGGGGCAGAGAGAGAGGGAGAGAGAGAATCCCAAGCAGGCTCCATGCTCTCGGCACACAGTCCCATACAGGGCTTGATCCCATGAACTGTGAGATCATGACCTGACATGAAACCAAGAATCAGATGCTTAACCAACTGAGCCATCCAGGTGACCTAGTAGTTCTATTTTAATTTTTTGAGGAACCTCCATACTTTTTTTCCAGAGTGGCTACACCAGTTTGCATTCCCACCAACAGTGCAAGAGGGTTCCTTTTTCTCTACATCTTTGCCAACACTTGTTTCTTGTGTTTTTGATTTATCTATTCCAACAGGTGTGAGGTGATATCTCATTGTAGTTTTGATTTGCATTTCTCTGATGATGAGTGATGTTGAGCATCTTTTCATGTGTCTGTTGGTCATCTGTATATCTTCTCTAGAGAAATGTCTATTCATGTGTTCTGCCCATTTATTAATCACATTATTTGTTTTCTTTTTTGGTTTTTGTATCAGTTCTTTCCATATTTTGGATATTTACCCCTTACTGGGTATGTCATTTGCAAATGTCTTCTCCCATTCCATAGGCTGCCTTTTAGTTTTGTTCATTGTGTCTTTTTCTATGCAGAAGATTTTTATTTTGATGTAGTCCCAACAGTTTTATTTTTGCTTTTGTTTCCCTTGCCACAGAAGACATATCTAGAACAATGTTGCCACAGCCAATGTCAAAGGAATTAATGCCTCTGTTCTTTTCTGGGATTTTTACAGTTTTGGATCTCCTATTTAGGTCTTTAATCCATTTTGAGTTTATTTTTGTATAAATGTGGTCACTTTCACTCTTGCATGTAGCTGTCCAGTTTCCCCAAAACCATTTGTTGAAGAGACTTTTTCCCATTGCATATTTTTGTATCCTTTACTGTAGATTAATTGACCATATAATTGTGGATTTATTTTGGGGCTTTCTATTCTGTTTCATTGATCTATGTGTCTATTTTTGTGTCAGTTCCATATTGTTTTGATTATTACAGCTTTGTAGTATATCTTGAAATTAGGGATTGTGATACCTCTAGTTTTGTCCTTTTTTTCTTTTTTCCAGTTTATTTATTTATTTTGAGAGAGAAAGAAAGTGCGAGTTGGGGAAGGGCAGAGAGAAGGAGAGAGACAGAGAGAGAATCCCAAGCAAGATCCACACTGTCAGCACAGAGTCCAACATTGGGCTCAAATTCACAAACCATGAGATCATGACCTGAGCCAAAGTCAGATGCTTAACTGACTGAGCCACCCAGGTGCCCCATTGTTCTTCTTTTTCAAGACTGCTTTGGCGATTTGGAGTCTTTTGTGGCTCCATACAAATTTTAGGATCATTTGTTCTAGTCCTATGAAAAATGTTGTTGGTAATCTGACAGGGATTGCATTAAGTCTGTAGATTGCTTTGGGTAGTATGAACATTTGAGCAATATTTGTTCTCCCAATCTATGAGTATGGAATATCCTTCCATTTCTTTGTGTCATCTTCAATTTCTTTCATCAATGTTTTATACTTTTCAGAGTCCAAGTCTTTCACCTCTCTGGTTAGGTTTATTCCTAGGTATTTTATTATTTCTGGTGCAATTATAAATGAGATTGTTTTCTTATTTCAATAAAGAAGCAATCTTGTAGCAATGAGCATCCCTAGCACCAAGGTTGTGGTCTCAAAATAAACTTTCTTAGAAATTTCTCAGTTTTCATTATTTCCCTCTGTCATTTCAAATTTTGTGTATTTGTACTTTATCTCATTTTTTATTGATTAGATCATATGATCCTGTACTCCCCTACCCCAGTTATAAAGCTTGTGCAAATAATAATCTATTCATCATACCCTTAATGTTGTATAATAAGGAATGTATCTGGTCCTTGTCCTAGGTTCCTGGCACAGAGCTTCAGAAATCCTTGGAATTTCTGGCTGATAGGAGTGTCTTTCTTATAAAGTGACACATTGTGGGTCCATAGACAGCTTCAAGATTGGGTTGTAACTTTGGGTCCACCCATCCCCCAAAGATGGGGGACTTGAGACTGAGTTAAATCACATGGCAAATGAGGTAATCAACCATACCTACATAATGAAACTGTCATAAAAATTCTGGGCACTGAAGCTTAGTGGAGCTTCCTGGTGGGCAAAATACATTGATGTGGTAAGAGGGTGCTAGGCCTGGAGTCTAAGGGGAGAGTCATGGAAGCTCTGCATCTAAAATCCTCCCATACCCTTCCCTAAGTACCTTTGCATTTAGCTATTCCTGGGTTGTATCTTTATAATAAAGCTGTAATTGTAGGTATGGTGCTTTCTTGGGTTCTGTGAGTCATCTAGGTTAATTATCAAACCTGAGAGGGTTTTGGGAATCCCTGAACTCGTAGCCAAGTTGATCAGAAATGTAGGTGGCCGAAGTTCAGCTGGAGCCTTAAGTAAGGGCAGACTTAGAGAATTGAACCCTTAAACCTATACATTCTGATGCTAAATCTGGGTAGTTACTGTCAGAATTCAACTGCCATCTACCCAGTTGCTGTGGAAACAAAACTAAGGTAAAGAGTAATGATCAAGGAAAAGCAAAGTATGCAAGTATACATTGTGCATGTTGTCACCCAGTGCTAGTGCCTAGAGGGCAAGAAAAATTTATGCATTTTTATCTTTAAAAATTTTATTTAGGGGCGCCTGGGTGGCGCAGTCGGTTAAGCGTCCGACTTCAGCCAGGTCACGATCTCGCGGTCCGTGAGTTCGAGCCCCGCGTCAGGCTCTGGGCTGATGGCTCAGAGCCTGGAGCCTGTTTCCGATTCTGTGTCTCCCTCTCTCTCTGCCCCTCCCCCGTTCATGCTCTGTCTCTCTCTGTCCCAAAAATAAATAAACGTTGGAAAAAAAAATTTTTGTTTTATTTATTTTTTAATGTTTATTTTTGAGAGAGAGAAAGAGAAAGAGAGAGAGAGAGCAAGCAGGGGAGGGGCGGAGAGCCTGATGGGGGGATTGAACTCACGAAACGTGAGATCGTGACCCGAACCAAACTTGGACACTTAAGTGACTGAGCCACCCAGGCATCCTTATGCATTATTAAACTATAAAAATAATAGGGCTCAGTATTTTTCAGTTTTACTTTATACATATCTACAAAATATTTCTTCACACTGTTCCAAGAGTTATAAATTTTAGGGTTGTCATTCAAATTCAAGAGCCAACCAAATAGTCCATGTAATGTACAACTTTCTATCTTATGAAGGGAAAAGAAAAGTATGAGTCAGCAGTAAAGAGAACATTTGGTTTATTTAGGTACTGGTTAATTTGAATTTTGCATTATTATGTTACGTAGCATACATAAAACTATCAAAAACTAAGGTGAATATTTTATTCTGAAAATATTTTAACTGTTGTCAAATATAATATAAAGTAGTTATAAAGTTCACTTTGGTATTTTAGAGAGAGAGAGAATGCACACACAAGCACAGAAGGGCAGAGGGAGAGAAAGAAAGAATCTTAAGAAAGAATCTTAATCTTCAGAAAGAAAGAATCTTACGCTCAGCATGGGGCTTGATGCGGGGCTCAATCCCACAACCCTGGGATCATGACCTGAGCTGAAATCAAGAATTGGAAGTTCAACTGACTGAGCCACCCACCCAGGTGACCCTGGAGTATAAATATTTATTTATTTATAAAAAAAAAAACAAATTTTTAACATTTATTTATTTTTGAGACAGAGAGAGACAGAGCATGAACAGGGGAGGGGCAGAGAGAGAGGGAGACACAGAATCGGAAGCAGGCTTCAGGCTCTGACCCATCAGCCCAGAGCCTGACGCGGGGCTCGAACTCACGGACCAAGAGATCATGACCTGAGCTGAAGTCGGATGCTCAACCGACTGAGCCACCCAGGCACCCCCTAGAGTATAAATATTTATAAAGATAACTATTGTCTAGAATTTGCAAAGATTCAAACTCTCCCTACAAAGGAAAAAATTCATTCACTCATTTACTAAATATTTAATAAATACATATTTGTTAGGCAGGAGGACTATAATGAAGAATGAAAATTTGTTGTGAAGGAACACATTCTTGTGTAAAAAAACCAATTAACATATTATTACTAAACAATGCAAGTATTATAATGACAAACAAAATATTACAGATCACATTTTAAAAATGACTAGGTGAGCAGTAGTGGAGGGGGTAGAGAAGGAGGGGGAAGGTGTGAGTGAGGTAGTATTATTTGAGAAAGTGTGTGTGCAGGGGAGGGACAGATAGAGGGAGAGGGAGAGAATTCTAAGACATGGGGCTCAATAACTGAACCGAGTTTGTTTGTTTGTTTGTTTGTTTCTTTCTTTCTTTCTTTCTTTCTTTCTTTCAAGATTTTATTTTTAAGTAATCGCTATACCCAATGGGGGGCTTGAACTCACAACCCCAAGATCAAGAGTCACATGCTTTAGTGACCGAGTCAGCCAGACAGTCCAATATATGAACTGAGTGTTAATGGATAAGTAGAAGTTTACCAGAGAGAATTGGAAAGGAGTGAGGATAATGACAAAAGGAGTGGCATATGAAAGGACATGAAGGGGCACTTAGATGGCTCAGTAGGTTAAGCACCTGACTTCAGCTCAGGTCATGATCACAAGGTTTGTGAGTTCCAGCCCTGCACCAGGCTCTCTCCTGTCAGCAAGGTGCCTGCTTCAGATCCTCTGTCCCCCTTTCTCTCTGCCATTCCCCCACTCATGCTCTCTCTTTCTCTTTCTCTCTCTCAAAAATAAACAAACATTAAAAAAAACTGAAAGGACATGAAAACAAAAGTGACCACAGTGCATTCTGGAAAATAGTTAAATAGTACAGGAGAAAAGAGGAGCTTAAGGGATACAAATATAGATAAAGGGCCAGAAAATGAAACTAAACTGTATAATAGGGATTCATTCATATTCATTTAATGTTTTTTTTTCTTTTTTTTTTCTTTTTTTAATTTTTTTTTTCTACGTTTTTATTTATTTTTGGGACAGAGAGAGACAGAGCATGAACGGGGGAGGGGCAGAGAGAGAGGGAGACACAGAATCGGAAACAGGCTCCAGGCTCCGAGCCATCAGCCCAGAGCCTGACGCGGGGCTCGAACTCACGGACCGCGAGATCGTGACCTGGCTGAAGTCGGACGCTCAACCGACTGCGCCACCCAGGCGCCCCTCATTTAATGTTTTTAAACAAACAAGCAAAAATGAATGAATAAGTCTTTAAAGCCTGTACCTTAAAGGATGCTCACTTTTTAATTCTTGGATTATTTTTATGGTGCTAAAATGAATTGGCTAGTAGGGCTAAATCATACTAGTCTTAGCTCAGTTTAATTCTTGCAGCAACTAAAAATAATTTTTTTAAGTAAGCTTTGTGCCCAACATGGACTTGAACTCATAACCCTGAGATAAAGGGTCACATGCTCTACCGACTGAGCGAGCCAAGTGCCCCTTTGACATAAGACTAGAATTTTACCCTTTTAGTGAATTCTATTTGATGGCTAAGTCTTACAAACAGCTGATAACCAAATGTTAAAATAACTACATGAGAAACAGGCATTCACATGCATTGCTATTGGGAATGAAAGCAGTTATAACTCTTTTGGAGAGCAATTTGGTAACATCTAACAAAACCACATATGCACTTACCCTTTGACCTAACAATCCCACTTGTAGGAATTTACCATGAAAAAATATCTCTAACATAAAAATATGAGTGCATAAAGTTATTCATTAAAGATTGCTTTTAACTGCGAGATACTGGAAACAACCTAAATGCCCACATAAAAGAGAGTGATTGAATAAACTCTGGTACATTCACACGATGAGGTACAATGCAGCTATTAAAAAAAGTGAGGAAGATCTCTCTGAGCTTTTATGGAATGATTTCCAAGATAAAATTAACAACAGCAAATAAAAGCTAAATGCAAAGAGAACCTGCAGTGTACTACATTTCATGTAACAAAAAAGGGATATGTGAAAATAAGAAAATATACATGTTGGCACTAATTTATGCTAAAAGAAATTTAGGATGTGAGCCAGAAACTAATTAAAAATTACCTACAGGACAGAGGGTAGGTGGGAAGAAACACAGTAGGAAGAATGAGAGAAGGGGGAAAGAAGCATATGAGAAATGGGGTCTTGGGAAGTGACACTTATAAGTAAGCTTCTTTTGCATAGTTCTGGCATTTAAAACCATGTAAATGTTTCACATACTTAAAAAAATTAAAGTAATTCAAAATGTTGGGGAATCTTAATAGAATGCAAATAGCAATAAATGATACAACTGTAATTAAATGACATAACCACCCTGAGGGACTGTGGAAAAAAAAAAGAACTAATCTAAGTCACCTCAAAAAAAAAGTATTGAGTAATGAAAGCTAAAGACAAGACTTTACACAAAAAGTAATATCTAGTTCATAAATCTCTTTTGCATAGCAAGCATTAGATATCCATTATGGCATGAGAAATTAGTCCAAAATTTAGTGGCTTAAAACAACAAACACTTATCGCATAGATTCTATAGATAAGGAATCCAGGGCTGGCTTAGCTAGGTGCCTCTATTTTTTTTTTTTAAGTTTATTTTATTTATTTTAAGAAAGAGAGAGCACTAGTTGGGGAGGAGGAGAGAGAGAGAGAGAGAGAGAGAGAGAGAGAGAGAGAGAGAATGAGAGAGGAAGAGAGAGAATCCCAAGCTGGCTAGGCACTGTCAGTGCAGAGCCCCATATGGGGTTGGATCTCAAGAACTATCAGATCATGACCTGAGCCAAAATCCAGAGTTGGAGTCAACTGAATGAGCCACCCCGGCGCCCTGCTAGGTGTCTCTTAATCATGGTCTTTTCAAAGGCTGCAACCACAATATAGGCCAGGGCTGCAGTTATCTCATGTTTAAGGGAGCTCATTCTTTTGGCTGTTGGTAGCCCTCGGGCCCTCCCTGGCTACTGACCAGAGTTCCTTGCTATGTGAGTCTCTCTTTAGGGTTACTCAAAACATGGCAGCTTGCTTTAACCAAAGTGAGGGCTCCCAGGGAGAGAACAAGAGAGGGAAAGTGAGACAGAAATCACAGTACTTTTGTAATGTAATTTTGGAAATGACTTTTATCACTTTTGTCATAGTCAATTTGTTACAAGTCACTATACCCAGCTCCGCAGTCAAGGAGAGGGGACTACATAAGATAGTGAATACTAGGAGGAAGGAAGGGAATCAATGAGGGACATTTTATAGACTGCCTATCACAGTCTGTCTTCTAGCCCACAATTCATATCCCTCCTACCTGCAAATAATGCTCACCTTCTCCTAAGGGTGGGTTTGCAATTCTGAAACTACTTTATATATACTTTAGATGTGAGCAAATAAGTCATTAAATTGCAGATAATGAAAGCCAGGTTTCTTACTGAAGAAAGGAAATATGAATAAGGAAAAAAGGAAGGTTAGCTTTAACCCTGTGGTGTTGGATTGCAATCTGAGGTATTATTACGGTGTCATGTTTTTTATTATAAATTTCTTTATTTATTTTGAGAGAGAGAGAGAGAGAGCACACATGAGCAGGAGAGGGACAGAGAGAAAGGGAGATAGAGAATCCTAAGCAGGGTCTGGGCTGTCAGGGTGAAGTCCAACACAGGACTCAATCTCACTAATCGTGAGACTACAACCTGAGCTGAAATCAAGAGTCAGGTGCTTAACTGACAGCCACTCAGGAGCCCCTGGTGTCACATTTTTAAATATACATAGAGATACAGGCAGATAGGCAGATAGGATGACGCCAGGGTTAAGACAAAGAAAATATAAGATGAACTTGGAACAACTTGTGGCACCAGAAAGTAGAGTGCTCAAAATTAATGAGGGCACATCAAAAGAACAAAGGAGCCAACATGAAGAAGCTCCGGATGACCAAAGTCAGGACAATTGGAAAAACAACATAATGACTGCAATGGATTGGAACTCATGGAATAAAATAAATATCCATAAATTATACTGAAGAAAAGAAGTTAATAAATTAATACTTGGAGGAGAAGATGAAGCACAAAAAAATTACCTTACATGAAAAAAAATCATCATTTGGCAAATACCACAATAATTACTGGAAGCAAGAACCATCAAATAGATGCTAAAAGTAGTGAGTGAAAATATAATGAAAGAACAAAATATTTACATAGTCTCTTGTATTTCTCCACCAGATACTTACTAGTTAAATTACAAAAGGAAAAATACTAACTTTAAAGTGCATAAACTGGGTCAATATCTCTTTAACCAAGTGATCAAAATTAATATGACCAGTAATGAGAAATGTTGAAATCTTGATATACAGTATGCAAAAAGACAAAACAGCATTTCTGAGGTATTCTAGCCAAAATTTTCATTAATTAGAGGAACTATTAGCCTATCCTACACTGAAGGACATCCTACAAAATAACAGGCCAGTACTCTTCAAAAGAGTCACATTCCTAAAAGTCAAAGAAAAACTGAGAAGTTGTTCCAGATTAAAGAGACTACGGAAACATGAAAACTGAATGCAATGTAGGAACCTAGCTTGGGTGTGAATCAGACAAAAGACATTAGGAATTTTCCAAAGGTGAAGATTTTACATAACCATTACAGAATCATCAAAGTTCAGAAATAACTGTTGATAAAACACTACTACTAATCTACAGAACCTATTTAAATTTTGCTAATTAGGCTCCTAATGTCAAAGAAGAAAGGCACAGAAAAAATTCAAGCTGAGCCAAAAACCAGATTTTCTGAATAAAGTCCAGTGTTCCTTCCACTGTCATATAAATTTAGTTGTTTGTTAAATTTTTAAAAATATTTTTTAAGTTTATTTATTTATTTGAGAGAGACAGAGACAGCACAGATGGGGGTGTGTTGTCACTTAATCAAAGAGACAGACAGAGGGAGAGAGAAAGAATCACAAGCAAGCTCTGTGCTGCTAGTGCAGAGCCCAACACAGGGCTCGAACCCATGAAACCACGAGATCATGACCTGAGCCGAAACCAAGAGTCAGATGGTTAACTGACTGAGCCACCCAGGCATCCCTAAATCTACAGTTTTTACGTACAGGGATACGTCAATTTTATTTAATAATTTTAATATGACATTTAAAATGTATTAAATAAGAACTTTAAATAGTAACTCATTACTTTTATATCATGTCATACTAGATAGGTAATATTATAAGAGTCACAAATTTGTAGTACAGTAACTGAAACAAGCAAATAAAAAGATTAATTGAAATACTAAGTAACATGGTATTATGGCATTATTGCATAAAATATGATTGTCTCCAAAGCAATTCGAGCTATCTCAAGTTATTGGGCTTTTTTATCAATAATGGATGGTAGTCTGGGAAGGATTTAAAAACCTTCCTCTTTGGATAGGCAATGTAGTTGGTAAGGGAGGGAGAGAAAGAGGGTAAGAAAGGAAGGATATATCAGTGGGGATCCAAACAGAAAAGGAGTAAAGGAGTTAAGTAGAAAGGAAGGAAGAGAGATGCAAATCACATAGTTACATAGCCTTTGGCTCTTTCTGAATCCTTCCCATAGCACATCTTTACAACATACCACTGATGTTAGGAACCTCCCTTGTGCTACAGTGAATCTCATTTTTTTTTTTCCAGACCAGATATATTTATTAGAAAGACCCTAAGGAGAAAGTCAAATCCAGAAGCTAAATAGCAATCTTATGGTGCCATACCCTTGTCTTAATTGAAACTTCATTATCCTTAGCAGGAAATGTAAATATGTCAGAATTTTATAAGAGCACCATAAGTATTTATTTATTTATTTTAATGTTTATTTATTTTTGAGAGAGAGAGAGAGTGCACACAAGCAGGGGAAGGGCAGAGAGAGGGGGTACAGAGGATCCAAAGTGGCTCTGTGCTGACAGCAGGAAGCCTGATGTGAGGGTCAAACTCACAAACTGTGAGATCATGACCTGAGCTGAAGTTGGAAGCTCTTTCCACCTTCCTTAACTGATCTTTTGTTTTTTTTAAACATTTACTTTTTACATTAAAAAAAATTTGTATTAAATTTATTCATTTATTTTGAGAGAGACAGAGACAGCACAAGTGGGAGAGGGACAGAGAGAGGAGAGAGAGGGAATCCCAAGCAGGCTCCCTGCTGCCAGAGCAGAGCCCGATGGGGGTCTTGAATGCACGAAACCTTGAGATCATGACCTGAGCTGAAACCAAGAGTGGGACACTTAATGGACTCAGCCAACCAGGTGCCCCTTGACTGATCTTATAATAACCTTAGATTTTGTCTATATCAAAGGCTCCTCTCACTGCTTATAGCAAAGAAAGAGGAATTGAAAGATCTGTATGAACAGTCTCAAGAAGGTAATGACCATTTTTTCTTGAAAGAAACAAGGCAATTCTTCAACAAGGAATAATTATACTTTTAGATACAGTCCTATTACCCACATACACGATGGGAATACCTTGATATGAGGAAAAGAAAAACCCGTCTCTTCTGTCAGAATATGGATCCGGTGACAGGCTGGCTCTCTGGAAATGTTTGGAAATCATGTATCTTAAGGACTTCAATTTGACAAAAAGATATAAAAATTTAAAAAAGTCCTCTTAGAATAAAATATGCATAGACTGAAGAGACACAGAACTTCCAAAAATTAAAAATAATACCTTTACAAAGAACAGAAGTTTTCCTATACAAAGAAATCATCTGAATGAAGATATATTCATGTATACCACTTACCATATGTGGCACATCTAATTTATATTTATACAGATTTTCATATTGAAATAGCAAATAAGTTCCATTTTACAGATATACAAAACCTGACAAAATACTTCAGATAAGATAGAGCTAATCAAAGTTTATTTATACTTAAAAGCACCATTGGTTTCAAATGATTTTTGTCATTAAAAAAAATCAATGGCTTTAAAATGGATTTAACCATGTAAACAATAAATACCAATAAAATCACCTCCCTGCCCCCACCCTTCAATAGGTAGACAGAGAAGAAAAACCTAACTTATTCCATCTGGTTTGGTAAAAAGATTATAAGGGTTTATATATAAGGAGATGCAGCCATTATTCAGGTTTAGAAAACATGGATTCAAATACCTAAAGCCAATTTTACATTTCCTTAAAAATGTCCTGATGTATTCTTGCAAATAGCATTCCTGTGTTCGGCTGCATATCACTGTGCTAAACATGATTGAAGAGCTACTCAGCAATAACAAACAACCACATCAACAAACTGTGGAATTTCATTCACTGTTTTGTAACTCACTCATTGACAAAATAGATACATTTTTAAAAAGTTAAATCATCACTCAGGAAAGCGTAATTTCAGTTTTCCTGATCTATACTAGAGATTTTTAATATAGTGAATCCTCTCTGTAGGGTCAAGAGGTTTAAAATAGATCTCCCTGCAAGATAATGTACAATATGGGCATACTGCCAACAAAATGATGAAACAGGTAGCAAATAACCTTTAAATAGAAATCATCTGTGAGATTCAAAACACTAGGTATGTGAGGGAGTTTTATCTAAAACATTATCATCCTTAATCTGTCTGAAATAATTAAACTGAAATCTTCTGCCCAATTTTCAAGCTGTATTTTATTATTTAAACTATCTTAAAGTGCATTCTATGGGTGATGTGATGTTTTACTGTGGAATTAAGTGTTAATTATTGACAAAGCAGTTATTATCATGAGATAACTGACCTTATTTGAGAGTTAAGCATCCTGAGGCAAAGTTGAGTGTACTTAATCCTGGCAGGTTAATTATCTAGTGATTATGGAGCCTTGAAAGGTATTACTCCTAAGAACCATTTGCAAAATGACACTATTCAAAAAAACTTCTTAATTTAATAAAAATGAAAAACAAGAAGAATAATCAAATTCTTTAGTCATATATTGCTAGATAATGACCACAAAGCAGCTAGCATTAGCAGGCATCAATGGATATAATTACCTGCATGTAAAATGTCCTTTATTGAGCTGATGACACGTGATTCCAGCTAACAAATGGTTGTTGCTGACGGGAAGTATTTTAAACTTTGAGGATGTCAGAAACAAGTTAAAAATACAATGTCATATTTAAAGGCCTTATATACTAGAGTAGTTTCAAAACTACCCTAAGAAGAAATTGCCAAATTCAGATGTGAGGTTTAAAAGTACAACATGCACTGTAACAGGACACCAAAAATTTTGAGGTAACAGAGAAATTTGATTCTGTGCATTTCTGAATCTGTTAAAAGTAAGCCATGCAAATCAAAATCACAAAAAGATGCTACTTCACATCCATTAAGATGGCTACTGTCAAAAAAAGGGGAAATAAATGTTAGTAAGGATATAGAGAAATTGTTAACTACCGAGTTTTGCTGGAGGGAATATAAATAGTGCAGCTGCTATGGAAAACCATTTGATGGTTCCTCAAAAAGTTAAACATAAAATTGTTATCAGACAATCCAGCAAATTCCCCTTCTAGGTATAGAATAAAGGTCCTGAAAACAGGTATTCAAACAGATTCTTGTACCCGTTCATAGCAGCATTATTCACAAAAACCAAAAGGCAAAACCAAATTGAATGTCCATCAACAGATGACTAAATAAAGACAAAACTCTGATACATGGATAAACCTTGAAAACATTACGTTAAGCGAAATAAGTCATACACAGACAACTATTTCGTGATCCTACTTAGATGAGGAAATTAGAATAGGCAAATTCATAGAATAGTGGTAATTAGAGATGTGGAGAGTTATTGTTTAATGTATATACAGCTTCTGTTTGGATGATGGAAAGGTTCTGTAAATGGACAGTGGTGATGGCTGCACAATATTGAGGGCTTATTTAATGCCATTGAATTGTGCACTTAAAAATGGTAAATTTTCTGTTGTTTTTTTTTACCACATTGAAAGAAAAAATAGAAAAAAAGTAAATTATATCACTTAATAATTATACTTTGTTTTTAACACATTAATGCAGCAATGTTATTCCTGTGGACACTTCTATTTTGTATCTGGATTTGCCCAACCAAATATTTGCAAATATTCCTTGGAGAAGAATATTGTTTTCCCTGGGCAAATCTGAGAAAAGAAATAGTGGGGTTGAGAAATGAGAAAAGTCTAGCTTGAAAGGTACTATAGTCGAGTCTGTGAAATGAATAATGAAAAAGAATAACTATTTAAAATACGGTAGGCATTTTATTTTAGATTCAGAACAAAGACTTTGCTGGTTAGAATAAATTAGGTCAGTTTTACTGAATATTAGAATGTGTGAGAAAATGAATCCTTAGTTGTTGTTTTTTTTTTTTTTAATTTTAAGCTGTAAGAAAAAATTTAAAGGATCCTTTAGTATTTCCACACAAATCTGTCACTTTAAAATGAGGAAATTAAAGGAATAGTAGTTGCCTAATAAATCAGCAAATTGATTATATTAAGAAAAAATCTAAGCATTTTATTAACATATAAATATATATCATTTGCTAATATTTAAAGTGGGGTCAAAATTTTGAGTGTGTGTCTGCTGATATTCTAGAGTCTTTCTTATGGAACCAGATCCATAATTCATAGTTTATGATTTCAGTTTCAGTTCTTTAAAGCAGAATGAAAACTCATAGACATTTATCAAGCCATTCCTGAGTGTAGATATTTATAGCTTTTGCTTCTTTTAATATTTTATCATTTTCATGCCCACATCTAATTCAAGAGCAACTTTTAATTCATTAAGCTAATTCTTATTCTATTTGCATTCTCATTTTGTGAGATTATATAATAATTAATTATATGATGAAGATAAACTGCATTAAAAAGGTTTAGGAACAAATAAAGTGAGTCCTGGTAAACAAAGAAGTTTGTGGGGAAAGAAGTAAGGTGGTATACCAGAGAATGGCCTAATATCCACGAATTCTCCCTCATTTACTTGGAACTACTTGTTAAGTTTTGTTTTGTTTTTTTGTTTTCATAGACTACTTGTTAAGTTTTATCAAAAGAATGAGGATTGCATGTTATCTAAGCAAGTTAGTTAAGTAAAACTTAATTAAGAGAGGAATAGGATCAACAGTCCTAGTAACACTACCAGTGCCACATAACAAAAATGGAGTAATCTCTATGAGTAAAGCTGAAACCGTACATGCATTAGAAAATCAGCCACAGATTGTGTAGATGAAATGGTTTTGGTGTAAAACACTTTTAATTTTAAAGCATTATTTAATGGTGGTGTATGATAATATTTAATAGTCTGTCAGGATTAAAATGCAGGACTATCAAGTACTCCTCCTTTGGCTTGATAATACTATTGAAATATAAGGAAATCTTTCATGGAAATAATAGAAATTTGATACACAGTTAAAAAAATAAGTTGATATTTATTCATTTTAACATTGGTTCTTTGGAGTGACTTTTATTTGAGTGACTCTAGATTAATTTTTCCTATTTTCAAACTTCTATAAATGGAATCACACAGTATACATTCTTTTAAAATAGCTTTATGAGATATAATTGTCATTTAATAATCTGTACAAACAAAAAGTTAATAATTAGGTAAGTGTTGACACATATATCAAGTCCTGAAACTATAACTACAATCAAGATAATGAACACATCCATTATTTCCAACAGTTTCCTCATATCCGTTTGTAATCTTTGCCTCACAGTACATCTCTATCCCTAGCAACCATGGATCTACTCTGTCACTACAAATTACTTTGAATTTTCTAGAATTTAATTTAGATTGAATCATATATAGTGTACTTTTGTCTGGCATCTCCTCTTTCACTCAGCATATATATTTTGAGATTTATCCATGTTGGTGCATGTATAAATAATTCACCTCTAACGGTGAGTAGTATTTTACAGTATGGATAGATAATAATTTGTTTATCCAGTCACCAGCTGATGGACATTTGGGTTTTTTCCTGACTTTGGGTATTACAGATAAAATGGCTATAAGCATTTGCGTATGTCTTCTTTTTCTTTTAATTTTTAATGTTTATTTTTTGACAGACAGACAGACAGACAGACAGACAAAGTGTGAGTAGGAGAGGAGCAGAGAGAGGGAGGCATAGAATTTGAAGCAGGCTCCAGGCTTTGAGCTGTCAGCACAGAGCCTGACGCAGGGCTCCAAGTCACAAACCGTGACATCGTGACCTGAGTCAGACGTCCAACCGACTGAGCCACCCAGTCTCCCCTGTGTATTCTTTATATGAACATATCCTTTCATTTCTCTTGGCCAAATACCTATGAGTGGAATAGCTAGGTCATATAGTAGCCTGGAAATTCTCTCCAAGCAGTAAGCTTAAGTAATCATAGGGATCACCTCATTTATTTCTGGTCTCACAAGGATCAATGTGAAGAGAGAACCTTGGTGGACAAGGCATTTAAAAATTTTTAATATTAAAGTTATCAGAAAAGCTTTAAAGCATCATTAATAGTGTATAACCTTCTGAAAATGAGAGCCAAGCGTGTTTTGTTTTTGCTGTTGACGTTTTTTTTTTACTTACTCAAGAACTAGAACTTATTTATTTATTTATTTATTTATTTATTTATTTATTTATAATATACATCCAAGTTAGTTAGCATATAGTGCAATCATAATTTCAGGAGTAGAATCCAGTGATTCATCCCCTTTGAATAACACCAAGTGCTCATCCCAACAAGTGTCTTCCTTAATGTCCCTTACCCATTTAGCCCATCCCCCCACAGCCACTCCAGCAACCCTCAGATTGTTCTCTGTATTTAAGAGTGTCTTATGTTTTGTCCCCCCTCCCTGTTTTTATATTATTTTTGCTTCCCTTCCCTTATGTTCACCTGTTTTGTACCTTAAATTCACATATGAGTGAACTCATATGATATTTGTCTTTCTCTGACTAATTTCGGTTAGCATAATACATTCTAGTTATATCCACATTGTTGCAAACGGCAAGATTTCATTCTTTTGATTGCCACTAACAGTTGACATTTTGAAAATTTACAGTAAGCACAGATTTGATTGTTGTTTCTGGGGTAAGAGGGAGAAAGAAAGATAAAACAAACCTACTTGCATGCCCTGAGAAATCTATTTTACACTTCATTGCATTTTGTCCTGGGGCACCTCGATGGTTCAGTCAGTTAAACTTTCGACTTTGGCTCAGATCAAGATCTTGCGGTTCATGAGTTCAAGCCTGCGTCAGGCTCTGCACAGACAGCGTGGAGCTTGCTTTGGATCCTTTCTCTCCCCCTGCCCCTCCCCCCACCTCTCAAAAATAAACATTAAAAAGAAATAGAAATACAATGTCCCTTTTTTCCCCTGGAAACTTAAAGATAGTTTATTACTAAAGTATTCAAGGAGAAAAATGAAGATGAGATTAAAGGAAAAAAACAAACAATGCCACACTTGTTTTTTATAATCAAATATGGAATCTTATCCTTATTAACTTTCATCACTCAACTGGTATCTCCAGTTTATTAAAGTTTTCAAAAGTCTCATTTTGACATTCAACTTACTTGATATTTGTTAAGGTATTGCATTATCTGCATTCTCTGCATTTGCATTCTCTGCAAATACAGCTTTATCTGAATAGTTGATAGCTGAGCAAAGCTCAGAGTAAACACTGAAGTGTATCACCAGAAATCTATTTATTTATCAGCAGACTTTTTGAGACTGGTTCAAGAAAACACCAAATATGTCTAATTGCCTCATATCCAATATTTATTTTCCTCGGTGGCTCAGTTGCTTAAGCATTTCGGCTCAGGTCGTGATCTCATGGTTTGTGAGTTTGAGCCCCGCATCAGGCTCTCTGCTGTCAGTGCAGAGCCTGCTGCAGATACTCTGTCTTCCTCTCTCTGCTCCTCCCCTGTGCACATGCATACACTCTCTCTCTCAAAAATAAACATTAAAAAAAAAGTAAAAATTTATCCAGACACGACTTGTAGCTTGTCATTTTACAACTTCCTCTTCTAGGTAGGGAAAAATGATTCTTTTAATAATCTATACTATATATAGATTATAACAGTATAATGTCTCTACTAGTCTATAAGTCCTAGTCTAACTTTACTAGTTGGTAGCATTAATTATTTAAACAAGGTGGGAAAATATATGTAAGATAAAATTTCACCATTCTATTTTAAGTGTTCAATTCAGTGACCTTAAGTACATTCATAATGCTGTGCAACCATTACCATTTATCCATTTCCAGACCTTTTTTGTTATTTCACATAGAAGCTTTGCAACCATTAAAAATAACTCCCTTGGGGCGCCTTGATGGCTTAGTCGGTTGAGTGTCCAACTTCAGCTCAGGTTGTGATCTCACGGTTCGTGAGTTCAAGCCCCGCGTCGGGCTCTGTGCTGACAGCTAGGAGCCTGGAGCCTGCTTTGGATTCTGTCTCTCTCTCTCTCTCTCTCTTGCTCTCTGCCCCTCCCCTGCTTGCACTCTGTTTCCCTCTCTCTCTAAAAAATAAACATTAAAAAAATTAAAAAAAAAAAACCTCCCAATTCCCCCTTTTCTTCAGTGCCTGGCAACCAGTATTCTACTGTCTCTAGAATTTGACTAAGTACCTCATATAAGTGGAGTCTTTATAGGAAAATCCAGTTGTCTGTGTATGGCTTATTTCCCTTGACATAACATTTTCAAGATCTATTCATGTTGTATCACGTATCAGAGTTTCATTTCTTTTTAAGGCTGAATAGTATTCCATTTTATGTATATACCAAATTTTATCTATTCATTTGTTGAGGGACTTTCTGTTTGTTTCCAACTTTTGGCTATTGAGAATAACACTGCCATAAATATTGACATACAAGTACTTGAATCCTTGCTTTCAGGACTTCTGGGTATATACCTATCGGTGGAACTGCTGGATCATATGGTAGTAATTCTATGTTTAACATTTTGAGGAACCACCCAATTGTTTGCAGCAGCAGCAGCAGCAGCAGCAGCAGCAGCAGCAGCAGCAGCATTTTACATTCCATTCAGTAATGCAAAAGGGTTCCATTTTCTCCACCTCCTTGGCAATATTTTTTTCCTCTCCATATATTTGAAAATAACCATCCTAATGTGTATCAAGTGGTATCCCATTTTGGTTTTCTCTAATGACTAGTGATGGTGAGTATCTTTTCATGTGCTTAATTAGCCATGTGTATATCTTCTCTGGAGAAGTGTTTATTTAAGTCCTTTGACAATTTATGAATTGAGTTGTTTCCTTGTTGTTGAGATATATATTCTGGATGTTAATCCCTTACCAGATATATCATTGCAAATATTTCCTCTCATTCCATGGGCTTTCAGTTTGTTAAAATTTTTTTCAAGTTTTTATTTAAATTCCAGTTAGTTAACATACAGTGTAATATAATATTAGTTTCATGTGTACATTATAGTGATTCAGCACTTCAAAGTGGCCTCATAGAATGAATTTGGAAGTCGTCTTTCCTTTTCCATTTTTTAGAATAGTTTGAGAAGAATAGGGATTAACTCTTCTTTAAGTATTTGGTGGAATTTGCCCGTGAAGCCATCTGGCCCTGGATTTTTGTTTTTTGGTTATTTATTTATTTATTTATTTATTTATTTATTTATTTATTTTTATTACTGATGCAATTTCTTTGCTGGTTACCGGTCTGTTCAAGTTTTCTCTTTCTTCCTGTTTCAGTTTTGGTAGTTTATACATTTCCAGGAATTTATCCATTTCTTGCAGGTTGTCCAATTATTATTGGCATATAGTTTTTCATCATACTCTAATTTTTTGTATTTCTGTGGTATTGGTTGTTATTTCTCCTCTGTCATCTGTGATTTTATTTATTTGGGTCCTTCTTATTTTCTCTCTGATAAGTCTGGCTAGAGGTTTATCAATTTTAGTTATTTTTTCAAAGAACCAGATCATTGATCTGTTCTTTTATTATTTTTTTTTTAGTTTCTGTATCATTTATTTCTGCTCTAATCTTTATTATTTCCTTTCTTTTGCTGGCTTTGGGCTTCACTTTCTTGATACTGTCCTTTGATGCACAAAAGTTTTTAATTTTGATGAAGTCCAATTATTTTGTCTTGTTCTTTGTGTGCATTTGGAGACTTTTCTTTTTTTAAGTGAAGGCCATTTTGATATCATCAGCATTTTCTGCAAACCTAATAATCTTGGGCCTCTGTTCTTTTCTATTCTTCTATGTCTATGCCAAACGTTTGGCATTGTTCTCTGGTTCTATAAATGCTTTCCATCTTTTTTACACGTGTTTAACAAATGTGAGCTCTTATTAAAGAATTTTCTGTGCTCTGTAATGTTTTTAAGGCTCCTCCCCATTTTCTTCCTAATTATGGTCACTTGATATTATAAAATCAGAGCTGAATTTTTGATGGTATTCAATCATCTCAGGTTGTCTTTGGTTCTAAAATCTCATTCTTTGCAATGATATTTATTTTTTTTTAAAGTTTAAGAAATTTTTCTTCTTAAAATACAGAGCATATATTTAAATATTGCCAGTCTCATCTTTTCTGACTACAAAGAACTCTGAGTTCAGTATCAATTTCTCCCAAGGATTCTCAACCATACTGATGACCAATTCTTCCATGTTAATTTAAAAGGCCAGATTAACACTTTTCCTAATTACTTCCTTTAATCCTTCAGAAAATAAAATCAGCCATAAAGGAAATGTGAAATGTAGATTTTAACCAAGTGAAACTTCTAGCAGATACACAGTTCAAGGCTATTACCACTATTTCTTGCCATTATATCAGTTTGTGAATCATCGAGAATGTAGTAGTTCCCTTCAAAGTGTCTTTGAAGATATTCACACCATATTATTTTCTGTAAACCACTAAGGGGATCTCATAAATTATTTCCACAACAAATTTATTTTATTCTACACAGACAACAGTTATCTTATTTAGGTACAAAATCAGTGAATATAATCAAACTACATTACAACTATACAATTCAAATCCAAATGGACTAGTTAGTACAACATGTTCACTTTACACATAAAAACCTGAGGTTCATGAAAGTTAAGTGATACTGCCCAGGTCACAAGAAGATATACTGAAGGTCTCTCTCTCTCTCTTTTTCCCCCCCTGTTTTATGGATGTTTAAAGTCTACAGGTTAAACAAAATCTGTAAGTACTAAATGAGCAAAAAAACCCATTTTCTAATTTAGAATGAAAGAAAGTATAATTTTAGTAAACAAAAGACCTGTAAAAGTTTAAATTAAACCCCATTTTATCACCTTCAAATACAACATACAAATATTAGCAAAAATAATATTATTAATAAAAAATTTAATACAAATTATACCAACATTTACCCATAATCTATTAAATAGACTCACACGTTGAATAAATACTTAAATTCATAAAATATTAATTTTAGGCCAAATGCCCCTTACCTTAATCCATGAAAATTTCAGAGGAAAACATTATTTTACTGGTCAGAAACAAGTAAGTTGATGACCGAAAGGAGTGATGAAAATGATTTTTATCTGGATTGTGGTCATGGCTACATGTCAGGCATGCATTTTCAAAAGCTCACAAATGTACAGTAAAATTTAATTTTACTATATGTAAATTATAAACCTCAATAATCTAACCCATTAAGAGACAATTTTTTATTATGATAGAAATTAATATGTACCAGAGGAAACACTAAAAATCCTGAATTACAAACTCAAGACATTTTGTTGTGCAATTTTCAATTCTATTTATGCAAATATTTCAGTTTTTATTGATATATTTCTAAACTAATACGCAAACCAAAAAGAGAAAAAAAAGAGAGAAAAACCACCCGCACAAAAACCCCGAAAAACCACCAGGTACTTCTTTTTTTTAAAAAGTAACTCACCGTCTCATTTCCAAAAAGTATGTCAACGTAAGGCATAACTTTCATCAATGATTCCTTGTAGAACTGACTAATAAATGGTGCAGACAGATTCAAAGTAAAAATTCTGTTGTTTTCAGAAGCGTGGTTAGCCACTTTTAATACCGACTCTGGGGAAACTGTAAGAAAAAAGCCCTGGATAAAGAAAAAAAGGAGGGGAAATTGAAAATGTCATCTCCAGAGTCATTCTCAGTCAGAATAATAGAAATCTATAAAAAATGCAAAAGTCTACATAATACAAACTTTAAACTGCAGTTATAAAATGCAAGGCAGAAAACAGCAACATCTGATTAGAAGAAAAAAAGCTATCATATGAGTACAATATGCTTAATATGTGCCATTATGTCAGAGTATAACACATAACTTATTTCATACTAGATTTGTATACTAAATATGGAAAGAATCCTGGGAATCCACATAAGAAAAAAATATTTCAAAGCCCTTATTCAATATAATAATTACATTTAAAATAGAAAAACAGTAATGAAGGCAGATTGGATCCTTGTAGCTTCTTAGAAACAGTTTGGATTCTTATAAGTGACATTATATTTATTAAAAAATAAAATTAGTTTCCTAAGATCATAGCTTGTTAGCTTATGAAACACCTACAGGGTTTTTTTTTTAGGAAGATTCTAAATTAGAATTTTCAAGTAATGAGAAAATAATTCAGTAATAACAGAAAAATATTTTAATTAAAAAACATAGTCATGCTTTCTACATAAAAGAAAGTATAATCACAGACATGGATGCTTACATAGGAAATTGGTTTGAATGATGCACAAGTGAGTGAAGGAATACACAAAAAGCAACAGACGATAAAGTCGGAAAGGCCAGCTGAGTTAAGAACACAAAAGGCCTTCAGTGGCAGGTCAGGAGCCTATTAGATGGCATGGGGACAGATGATGGGTAATGATGTCTTCCTTGAAAGAAAGGAATAACAAGCCTGTACAAAAATTTAAAGGAAAGTTAATCTGGACAGCAACAGTTAAGACAAACAGAAAATCGTAAAGGAGAGAACAAGAGGAAGGCAAATGAGGTCAGCAGAATTGATGACAGAGAAATCCAACAAGGAAAATTTCAAGAAGATACTTTAAGGTAGCCAAAGCTATCAGTGGGTAGAGAAAGAAAGTATGAGCAAAAGTCGCTGGATTTGATGATTAAGTGCTTATGGTGTAAAGGTTAAAAAAAAAAAAGCTATTAAAGAAAGAATGATAAGAAAGCAGGGGTTAAGGCTATAAATTATTTTGGATGGTTTATCAATGAAAAATAATAGAATCATCTGAAACACAGGCAAAATAGGTAAGCAAAATTAATGTCCCCCAGGACAGCTTATATTTGATGGTACTTAGATTCAAAGGACCAGAGATAATATCCCTAGTTTGAATAGGTAATAGAAAAGAAAAGAGCAGAAAGACATTTTAGTGGGGGGAAGAAGACTGGAAGAGTTGCTCTTAAGAATAGGGAAAGTTTGAGCATTTTTGCTCTTCAACAAGAAGGATCTATGGGAGAAACAGAAGAATGAAGAAGCAAGATAGGGAGGATGATTAGAAGGAACAAGAAACCAGAGGAAGTAAGGGCAATGGGAACAAGAAGGAAAGAAGAGCTAGCTTGTAAATGGAAGAAATAACCTTGAAAATGTAACGGAAACTTCTTTTAAAATTACAAAAAGGCTACTGAAATACTCAACTACAACTGAAGGACTAACCATTTCCATCGTGCAAACTTTAAATACTTTAAAAAGAAAAAAACTCTTTTCTATTATATAAAAATTAGAATTTTAAAAGAATATTAAAAAATTAATTTTGAGGCAGGAGTCATGTATACTTGAATTTGAAGGGTTTATTGCCCTGATAAACTCAGAGGTATTGAGAGAATTTTATAGTATAATTGTCTGTTATTAAAGTATTGCTAATTAAATTCTAATAAAAATGTTTCCCTATTATAACATATTTTTATATTATTTAAAAATCCCATTTCATTAATTCTTTACCAATATTCAACTATTCTAAAAGATAACAAATCTTAGTCTTAGGTAACATTGTTTTTTGAATGTTTTCACTTCACTTTTTTAACCAACCACTATGTCACTTGCAATCTATGAACATCCAAGCTGTTTCCTTTGCTATTTTTGTCACTTGGAGAATTAAAATGAACAGTTTATATAGCATCTTGTCTCCATAGTAATATGTATGTACTTGCTTTTTAGTCTTTCATTTAATGAGGAATGTTTAAAGCTAACCCCCCTCCCATTTCTCCCCAAACTGTTCCAGCATGAAATAAAAACCTCCCAGAGCTAGCATTCTGCCAGCTGTGGATTAACCACAGACAGCCATAGAATGGTCTACACAAATAGTAACCTGGTCAAATAATTAGGCTTCTCACCAACTTCAGACTGAAAATTTGATCTGTGCTAAAATACATCTGATTGTAATTTAAGGTACTGAACAGTATGTCCCTGGAGTCTAAATTTGGCCTCATTCCAAAAGTGTGTATGTTGTATGTGTGTTTTACTTTAAAATGCAACACAAGATTATTGTGATGTGGACAATATAACTTATATTTTGTTAATTTTATAAAGAACATACAAAAAACTATCAGTTTGTAAGTGAGGAAAATTCACAATTTAAATTAATTCCATTTTTGAATAGTCTCTTGTTTTACTTTAAGTAAATATTTAGTATTTAAACAATTTAGGATTTGTGTTCTGTTATAGTGCAAAGACTTAAAACTGATGCCAACCATAATTTTTCTTCCTTGATTTATATCCTTTGCTAGGCCATATGTTCTAGACTGTATTATCACCAAATATAAAAACAGTGCCATTATAAAAAAATTTTTTTCAGGTGTCAGATTTGTAATAAAAACAGGCCAATAGTTTATATGGCTAGAGTTTAGAAAAATACTCTGTATAATCCATAAAATCTTATGATTTTTCTAATTAGGGATTTCAGTTTATACAACAGTTAATCCTATTACTCTTTGTCCCTATGAGCAACCAAAAGCAAATCAGATTCTAACACTTAAGAAATCTGATAATATTAATCAGTATTGAGAGTGAAGCAAGACGATTTTATCCATTAAAATGGAAAAGAAAACAGAACAAATAGGCAGGAGTGAGAGGGATGGCAAAAGACAAAGGTGGAGCCAAAGAATCATTTTAGCATAGCCAAACTTAATGCTTAGAAATCTCAAATACGTGTGACTGAACAGCGTGGGTCCACTAACGCGTGGGGTTTTTTTTATAAATACAGTATAGTCCTATAAATGTAGTTTCTCTTCCTTATCATTTTCTTTTTTTTTTAAGTTTATTTATTTATTTTGAGAGAGAGAGAGAGAGAGAGAGAGAGAGCCAGCAGAGGAGGGGGAGAGACAGAGGGAGAGAGGGGGAATCCCAAGCAGGCTCCATGCTGTCAACACAGAGCCTGAATCGGGGCTCAAACTCACAAACCGTGACATCATGACCCGAACCACAGTCAAGAGTCAGATGTTCTGAGCCCCTCAAGTGCCCAGTATAATTTTCTTAATGCATTTTCTTTTCTCTAGCTTACTTTATTGTAATATATATTAATAGACTGTTCATGTTATAAGTAAGGCTTCTAGTCAACAGTAGTTAACTACTATTAGTTCTTAAGTTTTAGGTGAGTCAAAAATTATACACAAATTTTTGACTGTATTGGGGTTTGACACCCCCCAGCTCCTGCGTTCTTCAAGAATCATTTGTACATAAATTTGTCATCCAACTACTCTAAGAATTTCTCTGTGTAGTTTAACTACTACAAAAGAGAACGTAAGAAATTAAACTGTTTAATACACTAAAAGATAAGGAAAGGAATTGCTCTTCTTGCTCTTTGCCAGTACATACCTTAATTCAGGACAATCATTTGGGGCTCTTTTTAATTGTCCTTACCTAAGTGCACAAATTTATTTTTATTATTTCCATTAACAATTACCCGAGGAATAGATGTGTGTGTGTGTGTGTGTGTGTGTGTGTGTGTGTGTGTGTGCGCGCGCGCGCACACGTATGCATGTACATTGTAAAATTTAAGGATGTGTAACTCTTGGAAATACAAAAATATTGATTAAAAATGGACTAAAGTTACACAGAGTAACCATGCCTTATAATTATCAATTGTGAATACAGGGAGAAAAAAGACCCTTTGTTTAGAAAAATACTCTAATTAGAATAGAACAGGGCAGAAATAGATCATATTATATTGAAACACTCAAAACAATCTATTCGAACCTATCTACATATATATATGCATAAAATTTCAAACACAGTAGTAGTAGTAGTAGATGTAGGTCAGAATTTGATCTATAAATAATGAGTAAACACTGGATTTTGACTAAAGGTTAAAAACGTGTAATTTAGTTTCCTTTCTTGCAAATACAGAACTATATAATTCTAGTTTGATCAAAGAGTTTTCTTTTACTTTCTTAAAAAACATAGACAATCTACAATAAAACAGAAGTAAATATCAAACTTCTGGAGTGGGAATGACTTTTGAGCCTAAAGAGAGAAGATTATCTAAAGATTTGCTAGAGAAAAATTAAGACTTTCAGTTGATTCTCTTCCAATCCTTGGAGGGGTTAAAAAAAAATCAGACAAAAGACCAGGAAAAATGTCTACAGTAAATATGACAAAGAGTTAATATCTTTAGTCTATAAAGAAGTTTAAAAATAGATTAAAAATTAAACAAACATTAGGACACCAATAATATGAGCCAAGAACATCAAAAAGCATTCCATTAAAATAAATATGCTAGTAAATAAATACATAGACAAGTATTCCTCACTAGCAATTAAAGAAATAACATGGTGAAAAAAGGTTCTTCAATGATGAAGAAAGGTTGGTGAAATTAATATACTAATACTGCTGGTGGGAGGACAACTAACACTGTTTTTCAGAAAATAATTTGAATACACATGAGGAACCATAAACAAATTCATACTTTTTGACCCAATAATTTTATTTATGAGAGTCTACATTATGGAAATAATCCAAAAATATGGGAAAATACACATTTATCAACATATCAGCATACTATTTATTTTACTGAAAACCTGGAAATAATGTAAATGCTTAATGATAGAGGAACAAATAGTCAAGAAAGAACTGGCATATATACCTATGTTAAACCTGGCTGTTGATCATTTAGAATGTGGCTAGTTCAGAAAAAAATGTGGCTAGTAAAATTGGAGACCTGAATTTCAAATTTTATTCAATTTTAATTTAAATGTAAGAAGCCACATGTAGCTAATGAGCATATGCAATGTGGCTAGTCCAACTGTGGAAATTAAATTTTAATTTAATATATTGAAGTTTAGAAATAGAAGCAGTGGAAAATATTTTTCTGCTAAACAATTTTATTGTTTTGGTAGGGCTACATTTCATTTTGATTATTGACAATTTACTGACTGAATTGATTGCTGTAAATTTAAGATAGACAACAATTTCAAAGGCTTAGCATGAACAAAAGAATGTCAAAAATATAATAATTTTATATAATTGCATGTTGAAATGAAAGATATTTTAGATATATTAAATAAAATACATTATTAATGTTATTTTTACCTGTTTCTTTCTACATTTTCAATTTGCTCCTAGAAAATTTTCAACTATATGTGACTTATTCTATTTCCATTGGACAATGCTCCTCCAGAAAATAATATGAAAAAATTTTTAAATTATGATTATGAAAACTAAGTAGAAAAGTGGGAAATGTTTACATCAGATAAATGTTAAATGAAACATAAGACATACAAATAGTGTGTACAAAATATGGTTATAAACTACACTAAATCAAAAGGACAAAACTAGAAGAGAATACACCCACAGTAAAAATGGTTAAATGTGAGCAGAAAAAATTATGGATAATTTTAATACTTTTTTATTTTTCAAATTTTGGTGATGCTGTTCAATTCTCTTCTGATAAAAACTACTTAAAAGACAAAATATTTTATCATTTGAAGTAAATTGCTACACAAACAAGAGTTGTTTATAGATGGTGAGAAGCTTAATTCAATAAATAAGAATGAGAGCAGATAAATAGCTAGAAGTAAGTCCATTTTATTTCTTCAAGTAGATGGCTGGAAAAAGGAAAGAAAAAAACTAAATATGAGATTAGTGACTTTGGTAAATATAAATCACTATTCATAACAGCAAAAGAGAAAGTAAGAAGGATGTGTGGTAACAGAAAAATATTTAGACAACCAAAAGAATGCCCCCAACCTAGACTACCAATGATAAGAGAGGGCTCAGAGTCCAGATGCTGTTTCTCAAGACATATAACTGTTGTCTGTTCTAAAGAACATATTTAGTCTGTTTTCCATAGCAGGATGGAGGCGCCATAGTAACACTTGTCAGAGAATGAGGTTGAAAGAATGAATAAATGAGAAGTAAAAAAAAAAAAAAAAAAAGTGTATATATACACACACACACAACACACACACCCAACCATATAGTATGTTTTCTTCTTCTTCAAAGGATCTACATGTTTTATCAATCTCCCAGAGTGTAAAATGTATCTCCTTATAGGGGTGGGAAGATCAAATATGAATTATGACAAAGCACAGTTCCTATGTGCTTTTAAGGAAAATGTTGACTTTGACAACCATTAAGACAATGTGTAAATTGTTTACAATTACAAAGTTATGATGTATACTACTTCCTACCAATGACAGCAGTGGAATCAGTAAAAGAAAAAGCCAGAACAAATACACTAGCAAATACTTGTTAGCACTGACAATATAATGCTTCAAAGGAACAAAATAGTTTACCTAGGTCTTCCTGCCTATATGGTTCCTTTTGGAAGCAGCAATGAGATCACTCATTCCAATATATTTTAATCTTTTTAGGGATTAGAATACCTGCAATCTTAACTATTCCATGAGCCTAGAAGTTAGCTTTTCTTCTATCTGAAATAATCCCCTGAAAAAGCATGTAATAGGAGGCAGCAAGACATAGTGGAAAGAAGATAGGTTTTAGGGGGACATACATAGGATATTAATCACAGCTTTGCTGAAAGTGAAAGGCAGTGTTAGGCATCCTGCAAGTCCATTTCTAGGGGAAAAGATAAGGAAAATGTGGTAAATGCACGCTATTATATAGAGATTAAAAGCAATAAACTAGAAATATATACATCAGATTGAACAAGCTATACAGTTCATACTTTTATATATTGTGTATATTGTAATCATGCATCTAAAAAATGATACATTTTCAAGGATATAAAGTTCATATCAAACACGTTAGAGTTCCCATGGTGAGAAGAGGAATGGGATTAGGGATAAGGAATGATATGAAAAATAAAATAATAAGAGAGGAGCCATGTCTAAGCCAAATGAAAATAATCTGACAGGATCCACTCAATTCTCAGCACGAGCGAGTTTAAACAAACCAGTATACTAACTCTACACTCAACATGGGGCTTGAACTCACGATCCTGAGATCAACAAGAGTTGCGTGCTCTACAGACTAGGCTGGCCAGACACCCCAACAGTATACTTATTTTTAACAGTTTTGTCCATCAGACTATTATTTAACTGTGATTTGGGGTTATCTAACTAACTGAGGCCTCACTGTTCTCATCTGAAAAATGGGAATAGTAACACCTATCAAGGTTGTTGTAAGAATTAAATGAATGTTTAATACAATGTTCGGCATGTTGTATGTGTTTCACATATATTTCCATTTTATTATTATTATTTCTGCAGTACTATGAAGAACATTAGAAAGTTTTAGTTTTTGCACGAATGGTGAATTCTACCTTATAGCTGTGAGTTACAATGCTGAACAAGAAGTATGCTCTTAAACATCCTTATACAGTTTGGTATTTCCTTTGAAATACAAATACATAAAACAAAATCCATCACTGCCTTTCCAAAAGCTCTGTCTGCCTCCTCTCTTTCCTTGATTTAATCATCCTATATCCTGCTGACAGACTAATCACCCTAATCACTCTTCTTTTCCTAGCAAATTAAATCCAAATGCCTCACACCCTAGCATTCAAAACTCTCCACAAAATACTCCAACTTACACAGTAAACCAGCTGTAACCTCTATTACTCCACAACATATGTCCTTGCTTCAATCATACAGAATGATTTCCTTCTCCTGAAATAAGTCTTCTGAATCTTTATGTTGTTCCCTCTATCTGAAATATCCACTACCTCTACCTGTTTGAATTTTACTCCTTCATCAAGGTCTGTGTAAATCTAAATTTCATCCCACAAAGTCTTTGTTCAACAACAGATGTACTCATTCCTCTTTGAACGTCCATAATATGTAATATTATGAAATAAATAAGACAATTTTATTTTGTTTATCTTTAAACAACTTACATTTGCCTAGCCTCTCTTGCCTGACTGTAACCTTAAGTGCAAGTATACTTTAAAATATTGGCTCCAGTACAAAGCAGTGTGTATGGTGTACAAATAATTTAAAAATATGTGATTAAATTTTTACTGAGACTCTACCTAGATTCCCATGTAACTGAGATGCTATTTTGAAAAAAAGAAAAGGAAAAAGGACAGCTGCGTTTTCATATCCTAAGAGAAGATTATATTCATTTTAGAGTTGGACAACTCTCTAGTTCAGACGATCTGAAACTTCCTCAGCTCCCAGCACCCTTAAGTTATAAGTGATGTTTTTTTTCCTATGGTGCTCTAAGACATACCTAACAGTTCTAGTTTCTATTTTTATTTATTTTGGGGTTTTTTGTTTGTTTTTTTTTAACAGGTCCAAATAACCTAATAAGTACTGAGAAGAAACAACTTAATAGCTGGCTTAAGAAAATCATACATATAAATTTAAAAAATACTTTTTACTTCCAAAAAACCGTAAGACTTATTAATGGGATATGATATGGTGCTTATGGGCATTGCACAACTCTTTAAGCCTTGGATTTGAATTGAATAGTGTAACCCTCATTTCCTGTTCTGCACTGATTTTCAGGAGGTACTTGCTGTTTTTTAATCATGGTAACCAATCCCAAAGATAGGATATCATCCCAAAGGAATGTATCGCTATCTAATGTTGAAACTGTGCATTACTCTGAGATAAATATAGTACAGAACTCTTGTGAATTTGCTGCAGTACCCTAGGGTATCTCAGTGTACAGCTTGGGAACTATGGCTCTAGTTGAAGAAAATACTGTGATAAACATTTTTACTTGAACGAGCTAAAGTCCTTCTTGGGTATGATTCAGAGTATTTAGAAAATGGAAATAGTTTACTATGCATGAGACAATAGAAGTAAATCTGAGTACAGGTGGCATTCTGGGGAGCAGAGCTAAGAGGATTTTACGGAGATGGCCCCTGACTAGATGATGGCAGTGGGATATCCTGAAAGTACAACACAGCCAATGAAAACTTGCCTGTGGCTGGGATGCCCCAATAACTTTGATAATGGTGATACCTAGTCATCAATTTTCATTTGTTTTCTATCCTATGTAATGTTATAATCCCTCTGTCCTAACCTAACCCTTCTATAAAAATTAGCTCTTCACCTTCCAAATATATGTAAATAATTTTTCATTTTTATGCTCAATAAAGTGTAAATTTAAGAATTATTATCTTTGTCCCCAAATCCAATGTTTAATGCCATATCAATTTTTAACTCTTTAGTAACTCTTCCAACTATGCCATCTTTGTCATTAATACAACATTAGTATGAATTTCCCATTAATATGCCCTCATTACTTTGTAAACACTACTGGAACAGTTTCCTTTCTTTGCTCCAAGACCTTAAATGGCTCATTTCCTAACAAGACATTTAAGCTCTTGACATGGCATTAAAAATCCTCTAAAGTAATCTATCTTTCCTATATTACCTCTGATGATTAATATAGAGGTATTACCTATATTATGGATATATAATATCTGACCACATAGGTCTTCCAGCTAGCCTAAGTAGAAATCCTATACTTTCCTATATACTTTCATTTGCTGGTGATATTTATTCACTCACTAGAATCTGTTCTTTACCTTCCACTTGGTCAACAAAAGCAAGGTTTGTAAGTGTTTTCTGTTGAAGGCCCAAAAGAAAATATTTTAGGATGTGGGTCGGATGATTTCTATTGCAACTGTTAAACTCTGCTGTTGTAGCACTAATGCAGTTATAGACAATACATAAAAGAATGAGCATGGCTGTGTTTGAATAAAACTTTATTCACAAGAATAGGCAGTGGGCAAAATCCAGCCCAAGAGACATACTTTGCTTACTCCTGAACTAAAGGAAAAAAAAAGAAATATACACTACTAAGTGGAAATGAAAACAACTACTCAGATAAAAAGAATGTTGAAGAGAACATTGACAGGAAATCCAATGTAGGGCAGTAATGAGAGTTAGCTTCCTCTTAATAATACAGAGCATGAAGAAATTGAAGGTGGGTTTAGAGAGAGAATGAAACTATAATTACATTTCTTAACGTCCTATCTTGAAATGAGAACATCTGACTATTTTCTAGCTAGCACCAAGACAACACAATTCACTTACATTTGAGTATCACATCCAATTTCCATAGGATACTGTTTTATCTTATTTTAGTTGTTGTTGCTTCCCATCCCTACCCCTCAATCCCCTTCAGTGCTTCTCCCTAGTAGAGGAAGTGGTGGAATGTGTTAATCAAGCTAACAAATGTTTGCAATGACAAGTTTTGAATTTTTAAAAACAAATCATAATTGGGGTGCCTGGCTGGCTCAGGTAGTAGAGCAAGTGACTCTTGATCTTGGGGTTGTGAGTTTAAGTCCCACAATGAGCACAGAGATTGCTTTTAAAAAAATCATAATCATGATAGAAGTTTGAGGTTTACAAACCAGGCAACTGTAGACTACAATTAAAATATATGGTGGCTTCTTTAATTGTCAAGGTATTACAGAGAGAAGTGCTCTTCTAA
Source organism: Herpailurus yagouaroundi (assembly GCF_014898765.1). Lineage (NCBI taxonomy): Eukaryota > Metazoa > Chordata > Mammalia > Carnivora > Felidae > Herpailurus > Herpailurus yagouaroundi. The sequence continues at coordinate 15,418,300 of NW_024412404.1, read as the reverse complement.
TTCAAACTTTGGCCTACTTTTTGGCAAATTACTGAAATAAACACTGCTATTCCCACATTTTAAAAAAGCGAGTGGCACATATGAGCTATGTTGTTTTTTTTTTTTGTCTTTATTTTTACGTAGAAGTAAAAACTGGAGTAGTATGTCCCCTTAAAATATAAAAAATAGTAACAGATAATAGAGTAGCATGTGATAGTTAAAGAAGCGACTGGACTAGAAATTCTGGTCTAGGTTTTAGACAGGCTACTTTCAAACATTTGAGAAATATATTTAATCTTGATGAGCTTCGGTTTTTTCATTTACAAAAAATAAACAAAAGATTGGGTGGATAATATTCAGAGGCCCTCCATCTCAAAAATAATAGAATTCAGGGATGCCTGGCTGTCTCAGTTGATAGAATATATAACTATTTATTGATCTTGGGGTTGTGAGTTTGAGCCCCACATTGGGTAAAGAGCTTACTTGAAAAAATAAATGAAGGAGGCATTAACAAAAGTAGAACACAGGTTTAAAATTAACTGTTAATTGAGGTGAAATTCATAGAACATAAAATTAACCATTTTAAAGTGAAGAATACAGTGTAATTTAGTACATTAAGAATGTTGTACAACCATCACCTCTAGTTTCAAAACATTTTCATCACGCCAAAAAAGAAACCCTCTACTCATTAAAAATTTGCTCCTAGCCATTGGCAACACTAATCTGTTTTTTGTTTCTATGAATTTACCTATTATGGGTATTTCAAATAAACGGAATCATGCATTATATGATCTTTTATGTCTGGCTTCTTTCACTTAGCATAAAACTTCTCAAGTTCATTCATGTTGTAGTATGTTGTATATTTATTCCTTTTTATGGCTGAGAAATATTCCATTCCAAACACATCTCACAATGTGTTTATCCATCTATCTGGTTAGGGATATTTAGCTTATTTCCATAATTCATTTCTTTCATAATATTTTTAGAAGCAATAAACAATACACATGTACATGTCAAAAGTGCACTTTAAACACAGGCAAGAGCTAAATAGTCAATAAATGCACTTATATGGACCTTGACATTTTCTTTTTAGGTGCTGCGAGCACATCAAAAGGAAAAGGATTATTTTCAGACTTGAATAACTTCTTTATTGCTGAAGCCAACCCTGATCGCTACCTGATTAATATCCAACCACTCACAGTAGTAGCACAAGGAGGCAAAAAGGTACAGATAACTCTTGAGACACTAGCTATGAAAACCGTATGACACTGAAAGTTTGCATGTTAAATGAAATATTATTTTTCAGACCATATATTACTTAGACATTGTCTTCTGGCTATTAGTAAGTTATATGATTTGATATAATTTTTAAGATAAGAATGACTAACATGTATTTTTATTACTGGTATTAGGACAGTGGTTCTAAAAGTGTAATTCCTGAATCAGCAGCTATAGTATCACTGGTAACTTGGTAAAAATGAAAAATTTAGGTCCCACCCCAGACCTAATGAATCAGAAACTGTGGGTGAGACATAGCAATTTGTTTTCACAAGCCCTCCAGGTGATTTTGACGTATGTTAGAAGTATGAAAATCACTGGTCTATAATAATGAAAGATCCATTCATTATCCTTAAGACCCTATCCAGCATAGAGAAACTAAAACTCTTCATGAAGATGGCAAAAAAGAGACCCACTACAAAATATGAAAACTGTCTGTAGTGAAGGAAAAACAGACTGTGACTTTTTGTTCCAAGAAGTAGCTCTAACATTATCTAGATAAAAAATTAGAATTAATTCTAGATATGTCTCCTGTAGCAAGGGAAGCAAAAACAAAAATAAACTACTGGGGACAACATCAAAATAAAAAACTTCTGCACAGCAATGAAAATAATTAATAAAACTAAAAGGCAGACTACTTAATAGGAGAAGATATTTGCAAGTGCCATATCTAATAAAAGGTTAGAATCTAAAATATATAAAGAACTGATACAGCTCAACACCAAACAAACAAATAATGCCATTAAAAAATAGGCAGAAGATATGAACAGACATTTCTCCAAAGAAGACATACAGATGGCCAATAGACACATGAAAAGATGTTCAACATCACTCATCATCAGGAAAATACAAATCAAAACCACAGTGAGATATCACCTCACACCTGTCAGCATAGCTAAAATCAAAAAGACAAGAAACAACAAGTGTTGACAAGGATGTGGAGAAAAGGGAACCCTCATGCACTCTTGGTGGGAATGCAAACTTGTGTGGCCACTGTGGAAAAGAGTATGGGGGTCCCTCAAAAAATTAAAAACAGAACTACTGTATGATCCAATAATCCCAGTACTGGGTATTTGTCCCCCAAATATGAAAAAACTAATTCATCGGGGCGCCTGGGTGGCGCAGTCGGTTAAGCGTCCGACTTCAGCCAGGTCATGATCTCGCGGTCCGGGAGTTCGAGCCCCGCGTCAGGCTCTGGGCTGATGGCTCAGAGCCTGGAGCCTGTTTCCGATTCTGTGTCTCCCTCTCTCTCTGCCCCTCCCCCGTTCATGCTCTGTCTCTCTCTGTCCCAAAAATAAATAAATGTTGAAAAAAAAATTCAAAATGATACATGCACTCTTATGTTTATACCAGCATTATTTAAAATAGGCAAATTATGGAAGCAGCCCAAGTGTCTATTGATAGATGAATGGATAAAGAAGATGTGGTACATATACACAATGGAATATTATTCAGCCATTGAAAAGAATGAAATCTTGCCATTTGCAACAACATGGATGGATGCAAAGAGTATAATGCTAAGCAAAGAAGTCAGTCGGACAAAGACAAATACCATACGATTTTACTCATATGTGGAATTTCAGAAACAAAACAAGCAAACAACGGGAAAAAAAAGAGACAACCCCCCCCCCAAAACAAACCTCAGACTCTATTAATTATAGAGAACAAACAGATGGTCACCAGAGGGGAGGAGGTAGGAAATGGGTGAAACAGGTGAAGGGGATTGGGAGTACAGTTATCTTGATGAGCATTGAGTAATATATAGAATTCTGGGATCACTGTAATTGTACACCTTGAAATTTAAAAAATTTTTATAAAATAGGATTAGTTTGCCTGTAACTATGACATTGGCCTGAACACAGCCATTCTGCTATTATTTGGTTCATATATGGGCTTCCAAGTTATCTCCCATGAAATGAGGGTTCTGCAGTTAAAATATTTAAAATTGAACCTCAAGGGGCGCCTGGGTCGCTTAGTCTGTTAAGCGACTGACTCGACCTCAGCACAGGTTTTGATCGCACAGTCGTGAGTTCAAACCCTGTGTTGGGCTTTGCACTGGGCATGAAGCCTACTTAAAAACAAACAAACAAATAAAATTAAAAAACAAAAAACAAAAAACCTCAGAGCAGTTGCTCTACTTGTCCAAAGTCATGCAACTACTGATTTGAGGAGGCACTAGAATTCCAATCTACTGTCTCATATATCTGCTTACTTGTTTATATACACCCCGCCATGTTCCATAAATAAGACAACTTAGAAAAACAAAAAACGACCAGGGAGAATATAACTCAGATTAGGTTAAGTTTGGGGATAAAATGAAATACATAGCACAGGAGTCTTGGATTAACTCTGAATCTGGTTCTAAGTTTCTTGACTGCCAAAGCAAAAAGTAAAACATCCAGTTACCTGACTTTCATTCTTAAAGAGAAAGTAACACTTTTGTATGAGGAACATTTGGTTCTAAAACATACTTCTCATATTATGCTTGACATATTGAACACTGATTGATACAGAAGACTCTGTTATCTCTAACAACTTCTCATTAGCAAGTTCAGTCTTTATTGTGCCATTCTTCAGTGAAAGACTATGGCCCTGATATTAAAACAACTCAGTGAAAGCAGTGCAAGTGGGAGTAAAAAGCCAAGTAAATAGTTCTGCTGTCCAAGCATAAAACTTGGGAGTTTTTAGAGAAAAGGATAGACTATCTGTTCCTCAAATAATCCTCTATCATTATCAATTCTCTAAAACAGGATGAGAAAATATTTACAGAGAGTACAACTTGAGGTTGTACTCTCTAAGAGTTTTCTTATTTGGTACATGTTCCATAATACCATGCCACCCACTCTATTACATGAAGAATAATCAATTTATTTGTCATGGAAATCTGCTCAGTGGTAAAATCTTTATGATTTACTATAAGAAATTACATTACTATTCTATAACACAATTTGCTCAAATAGCACTTGCTCAAAGAGATTTTCACCAACAATTCTAGGTAGTATTACAGTGTACTCAAGTACTCAGTGTACTTGTCATTTTGATTTGGCTTCATTTATTTTTAAACATAGCATTCATCACTACCTAACACTATATTATACATTCACATATTTATTTTATTTATTCTCTGTACTATTGGAATTTAATATCTAGCAGGGCAAGAACATCTGTTTTATTCATATTGCATCCCCAGAGCAAAGTCAGGCATGTAGTTAGAAAAAAATTTTAAATATTTTTTGAATGAATGAATTTACTTAGACTGGACAGAGGAGCAGAAAAAGAGATGGTATAATGTTAAAACACATTAATAAAAATACCAGGTAGCTGAAGCAATGGTTGCCACCTAAGTCTTATCTCTCTCCAAGACAATACAGAACAAGGATGGAAAAATAATAAAAACACCATGTCCTCAGCATAACCTGGTGATAAAAAGAATGCCCAAGAGCAAAATACCTATAATTAAAAAGAGAAAAACCATCAAGGTCCATAGTTAGATCTCTTACATTCATGACTCACCCTGACTCTATCCTAAGGCCCTGTGGAGAGCAAAGGTAGTTTAAGAAAATCTGTTGGGTAAAGAGAAGTTGGTAACTGGGCCTAAAATAATCTAAAACTACTGTCAGAAAGATGATATCCATCCTAAACATGAAAAATATGAAACAAGTATCCAAGCAGATCAGAGGAAGACATTAAAAGTACACAAATTTAAAGGAGCATTCTTTGAAATGTACATTTCCTGAGGGAGAGTAAAAAGGTACAAAAGCAGCCCCTTTGGCTTGAAGATAAAAAAGAAGGAAATGAAGATAAAAAAAGCAAAGGGGCAATTTTTACGTTTTGAAAGAGAGCACAAAGTTGGAGAACTCACAATCCTTAACCTATCCCAGAAGAAAAATATACTGAAAACAATTCCTATCCCTCTCCACAAAACAAATCCACTGAAGAATCTGCACTTTGAGGGGCACTTGGGTGGCTCAATTAAGTGTCTGACTCTTGGTTTCAGCTCAGGTCATGATCTCGTGGTTTGTTAATTTGAACCCCACAGTGGGCTCTGAGTTGACAGTGGGAAGCCTGCTTGGGATCTCTCTCTTCCTAGCTCTCTGCCCATCCCCCACCACTTGCTCTCTCTCTCTCTCTCTCTCTCTCTCTCTCTCTCTCACACACACACACACACACACACACACACACACACACACACACAAATAAATAAACTTAAATTTTTTTTACAAATCTGCATTTTGATTCACTGATGGGAGAGCATATTGTTTTTACTAGGAATCATTTAAAACAATATAATACCACCCCCCTCCACACACACACACACACACACACACACACACACGCCCTCCCACACCGAACAAGAGAAAGAGTAGCAGATAGCTAACAAATATCAGAAATGAGAATTAATACATATTAACTGAGGAAAACTCCAAAGGAAAATCAACCCAATACAAAAGAAAGTAACAAGGCAATGCCACAAATGGAATTCAAAATATTCAAACAAACATTTGAAGATATGAAAACCCATCATGAATCTAAAATTCCAAAACCAAGAACAGAAATAAACGAAAACCACAAAAACTGAATGGTCTGAATTCAGCAACAAGAAAGGAAGACAAAGATAAAATCAACTCAGAAATGAAGAATAAACTATAGGGTGCTCACGGAAGGAGAAATTCAAATGTAATAAGGGCAGGAAACTAAAAGAGAATGAAAATGAAAATAATTAGGAGGTAAAAAGTCAGAGAAGAATAATGGAAACAGTAGACAGGGAAGGGAGGAATAATATTTGTTTGAATCCCTCTCTTCTCCCAAAATACAAGGGAACAAAGTTAATATTTAAAACTAATATCCCAGAAAACTTTTTAACAATAAGAATAAGTCTGACAATGAAATGGCCCACTGGATACCTAGGGAAATAACCCCCAAATGAGCAACCTGTAGATGTATCAGGGTGAAACTATTACATTTCAAGAATAAAAACAAAATCCTCTAGACCTCCAGGTCCAACAACCAAATATTTTATAAAGTCAAAATAATTTGACTGGTATCAGACTTTTCCAAAACCAACATACAAAACAAGCAACAAATGAGCAGCAAAATTTAAAAAATTCACTGAAAGAGTAAACCAATTATTTTTATATCCAGATGAACTTTCCTTTAAATATTAATACACAGGGGCGCCTGGGTGGCGCAGTCGGTTAAGCGTCCGACTTCAGCCAGGTCACGATCTCGCGGTCCGTGAGTTTGAGCCCGGTGTCAGGCTCTGGGCTGATGGCTCAGAGCTTGGAGCCTGTTTCCGATTCTGTGTCTCCCTCTCTCTCTGCCCCTCCCCCGTTCATGCTCTGTCTCTCTCTGTCCCAAAAATAAATAAACGGTGAAAAAAAAGTTTTTAAATATTAATACACAGATTTTAGGTAATTCTGTCCCCATGAATTGTTTTGAAGACTCTATTAGAGGAGGAGTTTTGATATGATGGTAAACATTTAAAAATATATACATGTACATCTATTGCTAAAATAAAAATAGAGACAAGGGTAAAACAGTAACGTACAAATTTTATATGTTGGGAAAAGCAGAAATAATGTAAGTAAACAAAACTAAAAATGATGGAGAGAGAAGGAAACAGAGTAAGATGAAGGGCTGTTACATACACAACAGATGAGAGTTAAAGTATACTAACCCAAACAGAAAAACCAGATGGTAAAAGGTTAAATAAAATAACAGGGGACTTAGAAAAGATCATTTTAAAAAGTGTAAGCATAATGGTAACCACTAAAACAAAAATATAAACTGTCGTCAATAAACATAAACAAAACACTTTTTTAAAATTTAAAACCAAAACTGTGTTTTTCACAAGCAAACTTGATGAGTGAACTGAGTGGTAACACTCAAAAAGTCATTTCTCTTTAAGGACTATAGATGCTCAATGAGCAACAAGTATTATTGTTTCTGGCAAATAGTAGGTGACTAAAAAATGTATATGAAATGAGATGAATCTTTATTTCTGGCCAGATGTTGCCAGTATCCTATTTTTATTTAGAAATGCTGCTCAAAGAAATGCCACACTTTTGCTCTAATCAAATAGAATAGGACCTATCTCATACCATAAAATATTATTGATTCTTCAATATTTATTTAAATGCATTCAATTATTCAAAAGTCAGATATTAAGGAAAACTTATTAAACTATTGATAGATTTTAATGAGAAATAATTAAAAGATGTAGAGCTGGTTTTAAGATGGCATTTCTGATGCCAAGAGTCAGCCCACCCCTTTTCCTGACTAGCACTCTGGCTTAAGTTCAGTTGAGTAGAATACTGGAGAATCCAATCTTCTCTGGAGAAACTAGTCCTGAAGAAGAAAATCAAATTATCTCTCCTATGAAAAAGCTGTCTTTTACTTGAATACTCCAAGGAGGTCCAAATGTCTCAAGTTGTGCCTGGTCTAACCAGGTATTCAATGCATCACTCCAAAATATAAACAGACAACTAGCATTACCATGTATTTAAGAAGAGTGTCTAACAAAAAGTGAAGATACAGAAAAGGAATCCCAATGAGACAGAAAACAGAGAAAATGATGAAAAGAAATATAAGTAGAGGATTGATCCAAGAAATCAAATTACTAACAAAAGTTATAAAAAGAAAGAACAGAAAAGTTGTAGGACAGAAATTAGAAAAGAAATGTTTAAAAATCCTCCAGAATTTCCTTATTGTCTAGATTTATAGGAACTGGTAGTTAATGCAACAAATGAAAAGACATTATTGGTAAGGAAAATTTAGAAAATCAGAGATAAAGATTATAAAATGAGTTCAGAAAAAAATCAGATCACATACAAAGGCTTAGGAAAAAAAGAGACTTTTCAAAAGCAACATTTGAGATTACAATATAATACAACAATCATTCCCCAACTTTAAAAAAAATTTTTTTAATGGTTTTTAATTTTTTTTTTCAACGTTTATTTATTTTTGGGACAGAGAGAGACAGAGCATGAACGGGGGAGGGGCAGAGAGAGAGGGAGACACAGAATCGGAAACAGGCTCCAAGCTCTGAGCCATCAGCCCAGAGCCTGACGCGGGGCTCGAACTCACGGACCGCGAGATCATGACCTGGCTGAAGTCGGACGCTTAACCGACTGCGCCACCCAGGCGCCCCTGTTTGTTTATTTTTGAGAGAGAGACAGAGTGTGAGTGGGGAGAGGGCAGAAAAAGAGGCAGACACAGAATCCAAAGCAGGCCCCAGGCTCTGAACTGTCAGCACAGAGCCCAATGCGGGGCTCAAACTCACGAACCGCGAGATCATGACCGGGGCTGAAGTTGGGAGCCTAACCGACTGAGCCATTCTCCAATTCTAAATGAATTTTTCTTCCTAGAATTCCCTACGCAGCCAAACCATTCATCTAGAATGAGAGAAAATGATGGTGATATTTTGAAATATTTAGGTCTCTAAACATTTATCTCTCTTGTATTCTCTCTCAGAAAGTTAACAGAGGATGTATATCTTCAAAACAAGAATTTAACTAGGGAAGAATCCATGGGATTCTGGAAACAAGTAGTCAACACAGATCAGAGATGAAGGGAATTTCAGGATGATAGTGAAAAAAGGCACTGTATGATTTTTATCTCAAATTAGAACCAACAAGACTTTTATAAATAGCTTAAGTAGTAACAGATTTTTCTTGTGTCCATTTTGAGCTGATAGAGTATTTAATATTTAATTGAGAAATACTTATACGTTATCAAATTTTTACTATTAGAATTTCATAGGGTCATTATTTTAGGTGACTCAATGTATCACATTTTTGAAATAAAAAGACCACATTCCATACACATTTCTCCATTGAGAAATATATATAATTCTTCTTATAAATAAAATAAAAATTAAAATAATCACAGATATATGGATAAAAACCTAATCTAACGTCTAATGCCTGAGTGTGTACAACACTATTTCCACCCTGAGGCACAATCTGTAAGTTACTAAGAGAAAAATCAACGGAAGTTTCAAGCTAGAAGAAACTTTTGGGATCATCTTCTTGAATCCTACCAGGAGAAAACTAAGACAAACATCAACCAACTGACTTGCCCAAGGATCAAAAACAAAAACAAAGAACTGTGTGATAAGACAGAGATGAAAGATACTGAAATCTTTGGCCTTTGGATCAAAACTTCCTATTTGAAATAGGAGATTGAAGGTAGGACATTAGATCAAAGATTTATTTTTCTCTAGCATTATGAAATAACTGTAACCATGAAGGCTTACGTTAGGTTCTGAAGCTTTGTTTTAATTATGGCAATGCATTCTGGGTATCATATGCTACCTTGGGATATAATATGGTACCATCTAGTTATAAAAAGAGAATATAAAAAGACAAAAGACTACATTTTCAACTGCAATTTTCTTTTGTATAATTGAATTTGTGGCTGTTGGTAAATCCCTGGCAATATTTTGTGGGCTACCATAGTTCTATGTTATCATTAATTACATAATATATACCATATGTTGAACCTATGCAGAGTTAGTATATAAATATCTTTAAAGAAACATACTGATAAAATCAATATTGTAATGAATGCATAAAGAGGTTTTTATTTCCTCAAACATTTTTATCTAATTTGGAAAGTCTTTTCTAAAACATGTTTATTTTTTTATTTGCTGAAATATTTTCCAAATTCAGAAAAAAGAATAGATATGAAAAGAAAGAATAAAGGGAAGGAATTTTTTAAGTATATGGATTAGGATTGGAAAAAAGGATTTATTTTCAGAACTACCAGTTAAAATATGGGTTCAAATATTATTACATTAAGCTAAAATTGATGTGGGCTATTTGTGATTTAACAAAGTTATAAAGCTGAAATCATTTTATATGATTTTAAAGAATTTCTTAAAAGAGCATTTCAAACCCTACTATTTTATTCCTACTTACACAAGACTTTTCTCTACCTGATTTTAATGGTTTCAGTAAATTAGATATAATATTGTATCTTAGATCTAAAAAAGTTCTGTGCATTCCATTTCAATTGGATAAAATGGAAATTGGTTTAACTCTGTGAGTTAGCATTTAGTAGTTATGCACAGAACTCAGGGTGAGCCATCACACTGTGATCCAATTGAAAAATAATCAGAAAATTATCCCATCCTGCTCTGAGTCTGGCACAATAAGGGCAGCATTTTTAGAACCAGATATATCCCTGTTTCAAAGAATACTGTCAAAAACAGGGTGCAGAGGGAAAATGGTTTCTTAAAATCACAATTTAATTAAAATTTAAACGTGCCAAAGATTTTTCCACATATGTACACACACACAGTTTAGTCTATATACTACATGTATACTAAGGGTACCTGTACCCCTCCTCAAGTCATTGTCCCAACTGGGAATAAGTCTCCTTTCCTCATTTCTCTAATCTCTTCCCAAAATTGATGGCCTTCTTTTACTGATACAAATTTGCTGAATTTATCTGAGTAGTATTTTCTTTTGATGCTTATCATATAAACTTTCTGCTAAGTATATGCTAATGTATCTTTTGACCTCAAATCTACCTTAAAATTTTTTTAATGTTTATTTTTTAGAGTGAGAGAGTGCATGCATGAGCAGTAGGAGGGCAGAGAGAGGGAAACAGAGGATCTGAAGCAGGCTTTGCTGACATCAGAGAGCCCGGTGTGGGGCTCGAACCCATGAACCATGAGATCATGACCTGAGCCAAAGTCTGATGCTCAACCAACTGGGCTACCCAGGTGCCCCAACCTTTTATATTGTAGAACTCAATATCTGATTGAAAAGATGACTAAGCATGTAAGCAAGGTGTTCTATGTGAACTCTTTTATTATAAAATGTGTAATTACATTCTCTGTGAGTCAAACTATTATGTTGTGAACTCAAGAGGCATTTCAGTCTTACATTGTTACTCATTTAGCAGAGATCCAGGTAACAAGAACAAGAACAAGAACTATAACAATAGCAGCAGTTATGCTTTTTAGAATATTATATGTGCCAGGCTCTTTCTTAAGTGTTCCAAATATATTACCTCATTTAATCATTACTAAACTCTAATCATTACTAAAACTCTAAGAGATAGGTACTATTATTACCTTATTTGATAATTTTAAAATTAAAGTATAATTAACATACAGTACTTATTAGTTTCAGGTGGACGGTATAATGATTCACCAATTCAATATATTACAAAACATTCATTAAGATTAGTATACTCTAGATACCCTTTATTCTATATATTATGAAATTCTCTCTCTATATATTATTCTATATATTACAAAATTCTATATATTACAAAGTATTCATTAAGGTTAGTATACTCTTGATACCCACCTCCCATCTAGCATCCATCAGTTTGTTCTTTGTATTTGAGTGTTTTTTTTCTCTTTTTTCTTTGTTTCTTAAATTCCACGTGTGAATACATATAGGATATATCTTTCACTTATTTATTTCACTTAACATTATACCTCTAGGTCTGTTCATGTTGTTGCAAATGGCAATACCTCATTCTTTTTTGTAGCCAAGTAATATCCCATTGTATATATACACACCACACCGTCTTTATCCATTCATCTATAGATGGATACTTGGGTTGTTTCCAGATCTCAACTACTGTAAATAATGTGATAAACACAGGGGTGCATATATAGTTTTGAATTAGTGTTTTTGTATTCTTTGGGTAAATATCCAGTAGTGAAATTATTGGATTATACAGTGGTTCTGTTTTTAATTTTTTGAGGAACTTCCATACTGTTTTCCACAGTGGCTGTACCAGTTTGCATTCCCACCAACAGTGCAACAGTGCAACTTCTCTCCATATCCTTGTCAACACTTATTGTTTCTTGTGTTTTTGATTTTAGCCATTCTGACAGGTATGAAAGGATATCTCATTGTAGTTTTGATTTGCATTTCTCTGATGATGAGTGATGTTGAGCATCTTTTCATGTGTCTGTTGGACACCTGTATATCTTCTTTTGAAAAAGTGCCTATTTAGGTCCTCTGCCCATTTTGGAGTTGAGTTGTGTAAGTTCTTAAATATTTTGGGAACCCATGGGGGAGGGTAAGAAAAAAAAAAGAGAGGTTAGAGTGGGAGAGAGCCAAAGCATAAGAGACTCTTAAAAAATGAGAACAGGGGCGCCTGGGTGGCTCAGTTGGTTGAGCCTCCGACTTCGACTCAGGTCACGATCTCGCGGTCTGTGAGTTTGAGCCCCGCGTCGGGCTCTGGGCTGATGGCTCAGAGCCTGGAGCCTGCTTCCGATTCTGTGTCTCCCTCTCTCTCTGCCCCTCCCCCATTCATGCTCTGTCTCTCTCTGTCTCAAAAATAAATAAAAATTAAAAAAAAAATGAGAACAAACTGAGGGCTGATGGGGGGTGAGGGGGGGGGCAGGTGGGTGATGGGTATTGAAGAGGGCATCTTTTGGGATGAGCACTGGGTGTTGTATGGAAACCAATTTGACAATAAATTTCATATATCAAAAAAAAATAAAATCAATTTGAAAAGAAAAAAAATTTGGACATTAACCTCTTACTGAACACATCATTTACAAATATCTTCTATTCAGTAGGTTATCTTCTTGTTGTTTTGATGGTTTCCTTTGCTGTGCAAAAGCTTTTTCTTTTGGTATAGTCACAATAGTTTAATTTTGCTTTTGTTTTCCTCACCTGAAGAGACCTATCTAGAAAAATGTTTCTACAGCTGATGTCAAAGAAATCACTGCTTATTTTCTAACCTAATAGATAGTTTCAGAAAATTTCATCCAAACCCAGCAGAATACACATTCTTTTCTAGTGCATATGGAAACTTCTCCAGAACAGATCAAATGTTAGATCACAAAATGAGTCTCAATAAATTTTTAAAAAGACTGAAATCATATCATACATATTTTACGACCACAATGGTATGAAATCAGAAATCAATCGCAAGGAAATATCTGGAAAAAACACAAATACATGGAGGTTAAATAACATATTACTAAACAATGAATGGGTCAATGAAGAAATCAAAGACGAAATACATACATGGAGACAAATGAGTATGAAAACACAATGTTCCAAAATCTTTGGGATGCAGCAAAGAATGTTCAAAGAGTGAAGATTATAGCAATACAGTCCTACCTCAAGAAACAAGAAAAATTTCAAACAACCTAACCTTACACCTAAAGGATAGAAAAAGAATAAATAAAGCCCCAAGCTTCATTGGAAGGAAGAAAATAATAGCGTTTAGAGTGGAAATAAATGAAACAGAGACCAAAAACACAACAGAACAAATCAGTGAAACCAGCAACTGGTTCTTTGATAAACTTTAGCCAGTCTCATTGAGAGACTGAGAGATTGAGAGAGACAGAGAGAGAGAGAGAGAGAGAGAGAGAACTCAAGTAAATAAAATCAGAAATTTAGGAGGAGAGTGGCACCTGGGTGGCTCGATTGGTTTCAGTGTCTGACTCTTGATTTCAGCTTAGGTGGTGGTCTCATGGTTTGTGGGATTGAGCCCTGTGTTGGGCTCTACACTGAGCATGGATCCTGCTTGGTATTCTCTCTCCCCCTCTTTCTTGGCCTCTCCCCTTCTCTCTCTCTCTCTCAAAAATAAACTTGAAAACAAACAAAAAAAAGAAGTGAAGGAGAAATAACAACCAACACCACAGAAATACAAAGGATTATAAGAGAATATTATAAACAATTATATGCCAATTGGACAACCTAGAAGAAATAGATAAATTCCTAGAAACCTATAACATTCTAAAACTGGATCAGGAAGAAATAGAAAATTTGAACAGACCAATTATTAGCAATGACATTGAACTGGTAATCAAAAAACTCCCAACAAACAAAAGTCCAGGACCAAATGGCTTCACAGGTGAATTCTACAAAACATTTAAAGAAGAGTTAATACCTATTTGTGTCAAACTATTTCAAAACATAGAAGAGTAAGGAAAACTCCAAATTCATTCTATAAGGCCAGCATTACCCTATACTAAAACCAGATAAAGACACTACAAAAAAAGAAAATTACAGGCCAACATCTCTGATGAACACAGATACAAAAATCGTCAAAAATGTTAGCAAACTGAACTCAAAAGTACATTAAAAAAATCACTGACCAGGCACCTGGGTGGCTCAGTTGGTTAAACGTCTGACTCTTGGTTTCAGCTCAGGTCATGATCTCATGGTTCCTGAGTTTGAGCCCCACATCAGGTTCTGCTGACAGCACAAAGCCTGCTTGGGATTCTCTCTCTTCCCCCTCTCTCTCTCTCTCCCATTCTCAAAATAAATAAACTGAAAAAAGAAATCATTCACTAATATCAAGTTGGATTTATTCCATGAATACAACTGTGGTTCAATATTTGCAAATCAATCAATGTGGTATGTCACATTAACAAAAGAAAGGATAAAAACCATAAGATCACTTCAATAAATGCAGAAAAAGCATTTGACAAAATACAGCCATTCATCATAAAAACTCTTAATCAAGTAGGTTTAGAGGGAACATACCCCAACACAATAAAGTCCATACAAGAAAAACTCACAACTAAAATCATACTAAATGGTGAATAACAGAGAACTTTTCATATAAGATTAGGAACAAGATAAGGATGTCCACTCTCACTACTTTTATTCAAAACAGTACTGGAAGTCCTAGCCACAGCAATCAGACAAGAAAAAGAAACAACAGGCATACGATTGGTAAGAAAGAAGTAAAATTTTCACTATTTGAAGATGACATAATACTTTATATAGAAAAACCTAAAAGACTCCACCAAAAAAACTACTAGAACTCATAAGTGAATTTAGTAAAGTCACGAGATAGAAAATTAATATACACAAATGTGTTGCGTTTCTATACCCTAATAATGAAGCAGTAGAAAGAGAAGAAAATAATCTTGTTTACAATTACACCAAAATTAATAAAATATCTAGTAATAAACTTGACCAAGGTGGTGAAAGGGCTATATTCCAAAAACTATAAAATACTGATGCAAGAAATTGAAGATGACACAAACAAATGGAAAGATAATTCCATGATCCTGGATTAGAAGAACCAATATTGTTAAAATGACCATAATACTCAAAGCAATCTACAGACTTAATGCAAACCCTATCAAAATCCCAACAATATTTTTCACAGAACTAGAACAAATAATACAAAAATTTGGATGGAACCACAAAAGACCCTGAATAGCCAAAGCAATCTTGAGAAAGAAGAACAAAGCTCAAGGTAGCACAATCTCAGATTTCAATATGTAATACAAAGCTACAGTAATCAAAACAGTATGATACCAGCACAAAAATGATATATAGATCAACAGAACAGAATAGAGAGCCCATCAATAAACCCATGCTTACATGGTCAATTCATCCACAACAAGAGACAAGAAAATACAATGGGAAAAGACAGTTTACAAATGGTGCTCAGAAAACTTGACAGCTACATGCAAAAGAATGAAACTGGAACATTTTCTTGTACCATACATAAAAATAAACTCAGAATAAAATTAAAGACCTAAATGTGAGGCTTAAAACCATATCACTCCTAGAAGAATAAACCATTTGATATTTAGGGAGTAAGGCTCAGATATGTCAAATGACTCATCCGAAATCACACAGTTGCTAAGTGGTGGGATCAGGGTATAAATCTGGACAATCTCAGCCTATAAGATTAGTCACATTGTTATTTTTAGAGCAATTATTCATTCCTAAACTGAAGCATAAATTCACACAAGAAAAAATTCTTAATAGCAAATATACCTTTAGCATGTCCAAAAATTAAGTTCCAGTTTAATTACTATAAAATACTATAAAAAAGAAGCTTACTATAAATATTTATACCTAGCCCTTTTCTACACTTAACTGAATTATTTTAAAGAATATTAATAATTTTGAGGGCTTTTAATTTTTCATCATGCTATGATAAGTGATGTTTACAAAACCACTTTAAGAATACAAGGCAAAACTTTGAGACACATGGATGGACCTGCAGGATATTATGCTGAAGAAATATGTTAGATTGAGAAAGACAAATACTGTATGATTTCACTCATATGTGAATCTATAAAAAAAACAAAAACAAATGAATAAACAAACAAAAAGTAGAATCAGATCTGTAAATATAGTGAACTAATGGTTGCCAGAGAGGAGGGGCTTGGGGTGATGGGCCAAATGGGTGAAGAGGAGTGGGAGATACAGGCTTCCAGTTATGGACTGGATAAGACATGGGATTAAAGGCTCAGCACAAAGAATATAGTCAGTGAACTGTCATAGTGTTGTGTGATGACAGACGGTAGCTACACTTGGGCATTACACAATATAAAGTTGTTAAGTCACTATGTTGTACACCTGAAATTAATACAACATTGTAGGTCAACAATACCAAAAAAAAAATTAATTTAAAAAGTATTAAAAAAAAGAATACAAGGCAAAAGTAGGGCTCTTCTAAAACTGCAAAAACTATTCCTGATAAGGAAGCATTCTGAACAAAGAGTTCCACATAATAATAATAGAACAAAAAAGTACCAATGGCAACCATGACATAAGACACAATTTGATAAGCTTATATATAATAATGTATCACAGATTTATGAAATGTGAATTCTTATCAGGAATAAAAAGTGTTTATTTTTCCTGAGAAACATATTAACAGGTATGCATTAACAAGGGCATAGCATGTGCTGGCAGGATTACATTTGTTACTTCTAATTGTCATCAAAGGCCTGAGAGGAAAATTTATTATTTCATGTTACAGATAAACTAAGAACCAGTGTGGTTAAATAACTGCCTTCTGTAGCTAGTAAGTGCATGACTGAACTGGGACCTAAACTCAGATCTAACCTTTAAAGGCCATAATCCATATCACTTTGTCTCTCAAGGCAATAGATTTTGATTAAAAAAAAAAACTATATATATACACATATATATATACACATATGTATATGTATATATATTTATGATAAAGTTTGAAAAATTTATTGAAAGCAGCTATGTTTAAAATGTGTATCATTAGCTTCAACACACTAATCAAAATGGAAGACAATTATGTGTGGGTATGTTTCTGATTCTCTACTCTTTTCCACTATTTACTGTGGCACCATTATCACAATATCTTTATTACTTTTATTATTACTTTATTACTTGAATTTTATTACTATTTAGATACAGGAAATTAACTTCTTCCACCTTGTTTGTCTTTAAGAGTGTCTTGGATACTACTGATCCTTTGAATTTCCAAAAATATTTAAGAATCCATTTGTCAATTTACATATACACAGTGCTACTTGTCAGGGTTTTTATCAGAATTCCATTGAATCTGCAGATCAGTTTGACAACTGATACTGAATCTTTACAAGATTGGGATTTCTAATCCACGAACATCTTAAAAATGTACCTTTGTTTATTTAAGTTTTCTTTAAGTTTTGCGTTTAAAATTTTTCATTATGTATATAATTTTTTGTACAGAGCTCTTGTATACGACTCATGAGATAAAGTTCCAGATATCAGATACAATTAGTGTCCAAAAGTAACAAAATTTACTGGGCTGTAGGGAATTCATATCTTCAACTTTAACAAATAATCAAATAGTGTTTTCCAAAGTATGTAAGAGTTACTAAACTTAATCCTGGGCAGGATTTGGAAGTGTTAAGCCTTAAAACAGTCTTTTCCTTTATGCTACCTTCTAGAAGCTCTGCTACTTTTAAGATTTAGAACTACAGTCCACTTGAAATTGGGATTTATGTATGGTATAACAACAGGAATTCAGTTTTGTTTTATTTCTTTATAAAAAAAATAATTATACAGTACCACTGAGCTTGCAATACTAGCTCTTTCATAAACCAAGTTACTATGTATAAGGGGTGTCTCTTTGTCCTATCTACTCCAGTAGTCTACCACCGTGTCAAAAGCACATTGTCTAAATAACACAATTGTAAAATATTTGCACATATGGTAGGATATGTCCTACCTCCCCTTATTGTACTTCTTCAGGAGTATCTTAATTATTTGGCTTTTTGCCATTCCATGGAAACTTATGGTAAAGTTCCCAAGAATCTTATTTTGCATGTTCATTGGAATGACATTGGCTTTATGGCTAAGTGTAGGGAGAATCGACACTTTTAATGACATTGCAATTTTCACTTTATGAATGTGATAAGAATGATATTTTTGATAATGGAACTAAAACTTAATAAACAAAAATAAGAGCATGTCATTAATAGCTGAAAGTCACTAGAAACTATGGCAAATTTTCCCTAGATGTCACCAAAGCTTAATGAAAAGGAAATGTGATATAATGTGGTTGAGTATAGTGACAAGAAAACATAAAGGTACTTTGTATTTGTATGCTATTGCATTCAGGCCATTAAGTAAACTGATGCATATGTATGATAAGGAAAATTCCTGCTAGAATGGAACATATTCCTAACTCCTTCCTTATATGAACTTCCTGTAAAATGGCTTAGAAAAACATACCTTCTCCAAATATAGAAAAATCAAAAGCCGATCAGCCTGTACACAGGTAAAAGAAAAAGTAAACTCTCCAAATAAATGACACATGAAAGCATTTAACAGATATATATAGCAATGGAACATATAAGAATTCATAACTGAATACACATAGATAAATTTCATGAAGCAAAGATCCCTATTAATCAGAGATATGAAAGCATGCAAAAGACATAATTAAAGATATTAACAAGTGTTCAAAGAGATATGTAAAAGAAATAAAGACAGAATAGAAACAGACAAAAGACATTGGCAACAATGTGATAAATGAAATAGAGGCAGGATTGGGTAGAGTAAGCAAAATGATTTGGGAATTAATGAAAGTAATAAAATAAGTTACTAAGAAAATGACAGAAAATAAAGAGGCTATTTAGGGCAGTGAAAACACTATGTATGATCTATAATGATGAATGCACGCCATTATACATTTGTCCAAATCTGCTGAATATATAATGCCAAGAGTGAACCCTAATGTAAAGTATGGAATTTTGGTTATTATGATTTGTCAGTGTAGGTGCATCAATTGTGACAAATGAACCATTCTGCTAGGAGATGTGGATAAAAGAAGACTATATGGGTGTGAAGGCAAGGGGTTATAGAAAATCTCTGTAGTTTCCTCCCAATTTTCTGTGAAACTAAAACTGCCTTCATTTTGTATTTTTTAAAATGTCTATTTATTTATTTTGAGAGAAAGAGTGTGAGAGGGAAGAGGGACAGAGAGAGAGAAGAGAATTCCACGCAGGCTCTGTGCTGTCAGCGTGGAGCCCATGGTGGGGATCAGTCCCATAAACTGTGAGATTGTGACCTGAATTGAAATCAAGTGTTGGACACTTAACCAACTGAGCCACTCAGGCACCCCTAAAACTGCTTTAAAAAAAGAAAAATCTTCCAAATAAATAAGTGCAGAATTTATGAAAAACTATGGATACAAAAACCAAGTAAATCTATGGTAACGTAATGATATTCTTAGAGTAATAAAATAAAACATAAAAATAGTCAAAAATGTATTTGGAGATAACAGCATTCACCTAAATTTCTATTCATATCCTTCCAATAAGCAACAATAACAATGAGGAGAGCAAATAAAACAACATATGACCATTTCTTCAGCTTTAGTAAGGTGAAGAATTCTGGGAAGACATGAAAAAAAAAAGAGATAAAACTATTCTAGAAATAAATTACAAAATGTCCAAGATGATTACATTCAAATGAAAAATATAATATGGAACACTGAAGAAATTAAAGCAAACAACAAAGAGAATAAAAATAAGATAAGAAAGAAAAAGGACCAGAGATAAGTGGATGAAATGGAAGACAGGAAAAGATGATCCAACATATGCACAATTATAGCCCCAAGAAATATAAAACAACTGGATAGAAATAACATTTCAAATATGAGAATAATTTCCAAAGTTAAAGACAATTATCTGCATATTTAAAAGACTTACTGTGCACCTGGGAAAACTGACCACAAAAAATAAAATGTAAGACATATCCTGGTAAAATGACTAGATTTTAATGATAAAATATTTGCAGAGTTTCCAAGCAAAAATATAAAATGATTCATAAATTAGACTGGTATTAGACTTCTTAAGAATAATACTTTGAAGAGATAAAGTCAAAGATTCTGTATCCAGCCAAGCTGTCCTTCAAATATAAAAGTTATAGAAAAAAAAAAAAAAGGAGTATGTAGTATATAGATGTGCCCCTTCCTAAGTAATCTATTAGAAGATAAGCTTCAATCAGGCAAGAGACAACTGGGGAAAACTCTAAGGACTGCTGATAAGGATTCACTATATGTAATTACAGAACTATAATTACAAATTAAAAGGATGGAAGGAAGGATTGACTATAAGTTTTATATACTCTGATAAAGTAGAAATAATGTAATTTAAAAGATGAGAGAAAGGGGAAAGAAGTCAAATTACATCAGTGATTACTGTATAGGTGATCAAGGGATACCATTTAAAACAGGTAGACTAGATAGTAAAATGTTATGAAAAAAGAGGAATAAGGGTACTATAAAATGTATAAATAAAAGTTCACACTAGAAAAGATACACAAACCTTACAAAATAAAAACAGCAAAGAAAACACACCACATAGAAAAACAGTACACATCAAACGTTCAGTAATTATCACACAGAGTAACATGAGAGAATTGAGGGGTGCCTGGGTGGCTCAGTTGGTTAAGTGTCTGAATTTGGCTCTGGTCATGATCTCACGGTTTGTGAGTTTGAACTCTGCATCAGGCTCTGTGCTGACAGCTCAGAGCCTGGAGCCTGCTTCAGATTGTCTCCCTCTCTTTCTGCCCCTCCCCTGCTCGTGCACTCTCTCTCTCAAAAATATACATTAAAAAAATTCAAAAAACCCCAACTTGACAGAGTTGAGGCTAAGCACATCAGTGGCCTATTAAAAGAAAACAATTTTCAAATTGCCTCAGAAAGATAAACTCAGCTTTCTGCTATATAGCAAAGACACATTGAAACAGAATGACTCAAAGTAGCTAAAATGGATCAAGATAAACCAGGCCAATGGGAACAACAAAAAACAAACAAGCAAGCAAGCAAGCAAACAAACAAACAAACAAACAAAAAAACACCCAGAAGTTGAAATCCTGATGTAAAGATACACTTTGAGAAAACTTTGTAGAAGTTTGAGCGCTAACCCAGACTCTTGGGATTCAGCAGTAAACATATCAGACCAAATCCCTTTATTATTATTGATTTGACATTTGGCTAGACAGAAACAGACAACAAAGAAATAAAACAAGGAATATATATATCACATGGTAGAAAAGTAAAGCTAGATAAGAGAACAGAGTTACTAACGAGGAGAGAAGAAACATACGTGAGTGCTCAGACTATTCAAAGCATCACGTAAAGCCACAAGACAATGAAGCAGTTGGTCATCTCAAGGAAGTCTAGCTAAGAATTTTATATCTGACTAAAGTATCATAGAAGTATAAATTAAATAAAACTTTTGGACATAAAAGAACTTGGGGTATACAGTTTTTATGTGGCTTTCTGAAGAAATCACTGAGAATAAACTTTAGCAAACAGAGATGAAGTGACTTAATTATCATAAAAAGCTTGGCAATCAAGGTTTTTAACTGTTAGGAATTAGATAAAAAAGTGTGGGTAGATGAGAGTGCTATGGTTATACAATAGAGTGTAAATGTTATAAACCAGGGCAATAAAGACATATATAAAATACAGTAGCTGAGAGAGGAAGGTGAGAGAGTATGAGATTTATCTTTTATAGCCAGGGGTCAAAGAGATTCTGAAAAGGTGATAAATCATATAATTGCAGTCTAAGTATACTTAAAAGTACAAACGGAAAGAAATATTTTGTAAGAAAAAGGAATGAAGAATTCCTCACAAGAATCATTAGTTATTATCTTAAAAATAACTTTATTTTATATAAAGTTACAGATCTAAAGGTAGTCATTAGAATAAAAATGCAAGCCTTATAAATTACTGGAAGAAACACATACATAAACCAAAGGGAGAGCACTGTGAAAGAAGGAAACAAAAATCCCTTATAAAACAGAAAACATAATAAAAAATGACAGAATTCAGCCCAGAAATATACATTTCACGTAATAAACATGAACTCTTGATTCGTACACCATGAATCTTAAATGCATTTTTCTAAGTGAAAGAAGACAGATCCAATAGGCTATATTGTATGATGATTCCATTTAAATGACATTCTAGAAAATACAAAACTATAGGGATGAAAAACTAATTGTTTCCCAGGGACTGTGGATGCGGGTAGAGTTTATCTATAAAAGAGCCATACCCTTGAATTTTTAGGGTGATAGAAGAATTACTTTGTATGGTTCTGCACTGGTGCATCCATAACTATTTATTAAAATGTAGAGAAATGTATGCCAAAATGAGTTACTTTTAGGGAATGCAAATGTTAAAATATCAGTTATGATGCTGGGAAAACCTAGGCTGGAATGCCAAGTGTGACAAATTAGTCCAACCATATTACATTTGTTTTTTTTTTTTTTAATTTTTTTTTCAACGTTTTTATTTATTTGTGGGACAGAGAGAGACAGAGCATGAACGGGGAGGGGCAGAGAGAGAGGAAGACACAGAATCGGAAACAGGCTCCAGGCTCTGAGCCATCAGCCCAGAGCCCGACGCGGGGCTCGAACCCACGGACCGCGAGATCGTGACCTGACTGAAGCCGGACGCTTAACAGACTGCGCCACCCAGGCACCCCCAACCATATTACATTTGTATGATACAATCTTACTGAAGGTGGTAGGGAAGAAAGGAGTTAACTTAAATTGTACAAAAAAGTACTTTGTTTAGATACCATCTGGCTAAAGACAAAAAGAACTATATATAAACAGTGTACTTTTTGTAAATTTGTTTATCAGGGTACTATGATTTAGCAATTTTGAAACTACTTTGCAGGTACACCAGGGTTGAGCAAGTAAGTAAATGCACGTCAAATAATGAGTACCAGCTTTTTCACTATCAAAGAAAAAAGTCACAAATAAACAGAAAGAAATGTCACACACACACACACACACACACACACACACACACACACAGGAATAAATATTCTGTGTGTGAATGCATGAGCCAGTACATATAAATATATTTCCTAGCTATATTTGCTAAGGGACCCCAGAAGCAATGACAGCTAGTAGCAATGAGCACATCTAATGTCCAGATGTCGGTTTTTAAATACCATTCTTCAATAAATGGAACCAGAGTTCATTGGAGAAAAAAACAGGCTGGGGTATGGCAAGTACCAGAAGGTAAAGAAGCACCAGAAGGTAAAAAAGGTAGGAGGTCTGTCAGAAGGATACAGAAGCTGGCCTGAAAAAGCTCCCAATAGTCAAAGCAATATTTGAGCAATAAAATTAATGGAGTATTGGATTTTAACTCCCAAACGAGATAAATATCTATTATCCAAATTGATATAAATAATTTTTCCAGCTTTATTGAGATATAATTGATATATAACACTGGGGAAGTTTAAGGTGCATGATGTGATTTTACATATATATTATGAAATGATTACTATAAATAAAGTTAGTTAATATATATGTCACCTCACAGTTATGTTTTTAATGTGGTAATATATATAAAGGTGGGTAATGGGTACACAGGGGTTCAATATGCTATTCTATGTATTTTTATTATTTCATATTTTCCATAATTGTTCAAAAAATTACAGGTTTTTAGAGATGGAAGAAACTTTAATTTTTTTTAATGTTTATTTTTGAGAGAGAGACAGAGTGCGAGTGGGGCAGGGGCAGAGAGAGAAGGAGACATAGACTCTGAAGCAGGCTCCAGGCTCTGAGCTGTCAGCACAGAGCTGATGGCGGGCTCAAACTCATGAGCCATGAGATTATGACCTGAGCCAAAGTTGGACGCTTAACTGACTGAGCCACCCAGGTGCCCCTAGAGTTGGAAGAGACTTTAAAAATAATCTTATTCTCACTGGAATCTACTCCTGAAATCATTGTTGCACTATATGATAACTTGGTTGTAAATTTTAAAATTAATTAATTAATTAATTAAAAAATAATAAAATAAAAATAACTTTATTCATCTTCCAATTTTAGGAGGAGACATGTAAGTCCAGAAAGTTTATTAAATTTGAACATTAGCAGCAAAACTATCATTAATATTTGAAACCTTACTTCCTATCTAGTGCTCTAATACATAATACAGACTCCTCATGAAAGCTCTATCAATGAACATAGAATACATATCATAAATTTTACTGACTGCCTCTATAACTAGCTAAAATATTAAAAACCATTCCGTTAACAATTATCATTAAAAATCACATGACAGCAATGTCAGATTTGAAAGAATCACTAGATATTACTACTTATGAAGGTTTGGAAAACATAAGTTTATTAAAATCGTGATGAATTACTATACTGTACACCTGAAACTAATATAACACTGTATGTTGGGGTGCCTGGGTGGCTCAGACAATTTAAGCATCATGATCAGTTCAGGTCATGATCTCATGGTTAGTGAGTTCAAGCCCCATATCAGGCTCTACACTGATGGCGTGGGGCCTGCTTGGGATTCTCATTCTCTCTCTCTCTCTCTCTCTCTCTCTCTCTCTGTCCTGTCCCTCCCCTGCTTGCTCTCTCTCTCTCTCTCTCTCTCTTTCTCTCTCAAAACAAAGAAACTTAAAAAATATATTATATGTATGTTAAGTAACTGGAATTTAAATAAAAACTAAAAAAACTAAAAAAATAAAAATAAAAGTAAATTAAGGCCGTCAATAAAGAAGAAAACAACTAAAGGATCTTTTGGTTCATTTTTATTTGAGTTCCTCACCTTAATAAAATAAAAAATACTCCAAAGACATCACTATTGGGTGGCCTCAAAAATAAGAATGGCAATAAGCCAGTTAAGGCACAGCCTTAGTCTGAGAAGGTGAGGGGAGGCTCTCTTTAAGAGTCATAACTGTACATCCATCTACTTTCCTAAGGGCCTTTTAATACCACTAGCTATAATACCACCTTCTCCCTCTCCCCAGTCAGAATCATTGACCACCTGGGACCCTTGAATAGAAACAGTACTGAATGGAAAAGGGCACTTGAGAAGAGAAGTATAGTTGTACTTTAACAGTGTAATAAAATACAAAAAGTTAAGAGGAGGAAATTGCCTATACAGTGTAGTGAGAACTAATGAGGAAATGTGGTATATGGGGAAAAAGATGGGGTAGTACCTGAGCTTGAAACTGGCTGTCAGAGACTAATGAGGTACATGACCTCTAACTAGTTCCATAAAGAGACAGTTACCTTATTTAATTGAAATAAACTGATATTGCAAACTCACCTATCATGCAAAAATAACTTTTCATATAAATTATGATTCTGAGGCACTATAAGAGAAAATGTTTAACAGTTGTAAACAAAAAATGAATAATGAAAATTAACATTGTCCTTATGAAATAATTGTTGTGAAAAATTCAAATAGAGAAAAACAAAGTGAAGAGTTATCTATAAGCCTACTTCCTAGAGATAAAAATGAATAGTTTTACTACTGACTGTTAAGTATCATATAAAAGAAAAGATTTAGTATATTATTATTCTACTATGAAATTATCTGGATAATTTCCATTTACTTTAGTGAAGCACTGAATGTAGTAAGTAAAAAAGACTACCTCATTCTTTTGGATTCTAAGTAGTACTAACTGGCAATCTGGACTGTGAAATCAAAGACACAAGGAAAGCCCTGAGATATAAATAATCTATAACTTCAGGTTAACACTTGCTATGATTTTATGTACTATCAACTCAAGATACAGGTGTCCTGAAATGGCAGTTCATTGTTTATCACAATGCAAGTCTCAAGCACCCTAGTGACTCAGTTTCTTTGATATAGTGTTGAGTTATTCAGAAGGGAAAGGCACCAATAAAAGTACCCATGAATTTTATTTTAATGCTAAAAGATAGCCATTGTTCCTTCTTTGAGGTCATTTACATTCACTGAAATAGTTTAATAGATAAGACAAATGAAAAAAAAAAGAGGTGGGTAATTACATTGCTGGATCAAGCAATAATCCATACTTACAAAGACAAAATTTCGATCTATATATTTCCTTCTATATTTTCAAAAGTATCTAAAATTAATTATCTTAAAATGCATACATACAGAGTAATACAACCATATATATTCATTTATCATTTTACTCTTCTTGGAAAGATCTGCAATTTCATAAATTAATTTTTTATCTAGATTTGTTAAATTGGATTGAGGATTTTATTTGTTGCATGTAAATACTACTAAATCACTAAATGTCTCATGTAACATATTAAATGAAGATATGACATTTCAGCTAATGAAGCAAAGCCATTTATCTTGAAATTTTCTTGCTATAGAAAGAGAAACCTTTAAATGTGGCCTTAAGTTTGCAAAAATCAGCAACTTTAATCTATCCACTTTCTTTTGACCTTTACACTCAACCTCAAAAAAAATGTTCAGTAACATAAATTCGATCTCAAAAGGCTGCTGCAGATCTCATTTTCTGCTGTTTTTCCATTAGGTATTTATGGGACTTGCTAGTGTTACAAGGGACTAGTAAAACGCCAAAGTAATCCTGCAGTTCCTGTGTATGAATTCAGCTTTTCCCTTTGAGATGATAACTTTCTTTTTTTTTTTTTTTCCCTTGCCAAGGTCTTTTCAGAATTGAGTATAAAACTAAGACTATAGGTGTAATGTTATTTTAAGAGGTAGGATGGGTGAGTCCAGACAAGGCAGAGGGAAAGAACATTAACCAGGTTTAGCAGTTCAACTATTGAAACAAAATAATTTTTTTAAGCCATTAAGGTAGCTTGTTACACATTTGTATTAATTGAAATCACAGCATGATTACACAGGATAGAAACTGAATCCAATGAATTCTGAAGTTTGAGGATCTCAGCTGTGTGCATGCCTTCTCTTAACTGCACAGGAAACCAGCTGCTTCCATTTATGAACTGCATTGAACACATGTGCTCCAGTATACCCATGACATAACGTGTAACACTATACTTTCAAACAAGTTTGCCAAGAAGGGGGAGGGTGTATAAATATGTTAGTGAGACAAAAACATTATATATGCTTTTTAAAAATGTTAGCAAGGAAAGAAAAGAACTTCAAGCTGTATTCCCATTAATGTGCTTCATAATCCATTATAAAATATAAATAATGAAATCAGTGAATTTAAAAAAATCAATTTACTCATCATAAACATAGAAGTGTATCAATGTATAAGTCCAAATCAAGTCTGAGGCAAATTAGTCAAACCTATCACTCACTATGGACAGAGAGTATACATTAGCCACAGGATACTGGGTTATGAGACTAAAAGTTTCCGTAATTTATATAAAACTAGACCAAATTCTCCCCATTTCCCTCATTTCAGTTCATGGAAGTCCCATCTTTACTTCTTTCTTTCTCGAATACCTTACTTCCAATCCAGTAAGATATTCTTTTATACCTAGCTGCAAACTATATTCAGAACCTAATCACTCTTTCTCACCACTTCCATTGCTAATGACCTAATCCATCCACCATCTCTCTCACTTGGATTATTGCAATGGCTTCCAAATTGATCTCCCTATTTCTGTATTTTCCCCATTCAGTTCCTCGCCCACATAGAAGCCAGAATCACCCTACTAAAATATAAGTCAGGTTATGTTTCTTCTCTACACAAAACCCTCTAAAGGCTTTTTATTTCATTCAGAATAAAAAAAAAAAATAAAGTCTTTACAATGACCTATAAAGTCTTATTCAACATGCCCCTCAACTCTTTCCCTCCATAACTACACCTCCTGCTACTTTTCCCATTGCTCTCTCCACTCTAGCCATATTAGCCTCCTTGTTTCTTTTTGTCTGTTTGTTTGGTTTGTTTCAAGGTTTTTATTTAAATTCCAGTTAGTTAACATATAGTGTGTATTAATGGTTTTAGGAAGACTCCTTGTTTTTTAAATATGTTATGCTTCTGGCATAGAGCCTTTGTACTTGCTATTTATTCTCTGTGTCTAGGTTGTTTTTCTCCCTCATATGTCCATGACTGGTTCCTTTAACTTCTTCAAAAATTTTTTTTCTCAGATTTATTTATTTTGAGAGAAAGAGAGAGAGAGGAAGCATGGGCAGGGGAGGGAAAGAGCCTGCAAGCAGGCTCTGCACCGGCAGATGTGGTGCTGGAACCCACAAACCATAAGATCATGACCTGAGCTGAAACCAAGTGTCGGTCGCTTAACTGAATGAGCTCCAGGCACCCTGTACGTCTTCAAATTTTTATCTGAATGTTACCTTTTTGGGTGAGATTTTTCCCTCACAGTCCTATTCAGAAGTGCAACCCCTCTCTCCAAGCCCCAGGACTCCTTAGCCTCCTTTTCGGTTTCATTTTTCTCCATAGTTCTTACTATCATATAATATACTATTTTGTTTAAAGTCTTTACCCACTAAAATGTTAGTTCCTTGGGGGTAGCAATTTGTAGTGTTTTTGGTTACTCCTATATTTTCAGCGTCTTAGAAAAGCACAAGGCACATAGTAAACCTTTAACAGAAATCAATTAGGCATACAAAACAACATTTAAATTTAAGTACATTTCTAAAGGTTATCTTTTGAATTCTTCATCTGTATCTCTTAAGTAAAAGTGATTAAAAACTCATGAAATATTCTTTCAGGGTATGACAGAAACAAATATACAGTAAATATCATTATTTCATGTATTTATAGATTCTTATTTTAACTAACAGCACACTCTTACCCTTTTTCATAAAGGTAAAAATTTCCAGAGAGAGGAAAAGTTGATTGCTGTGTATAAAACATATCTTATGTATATTCCCAAAGTTTTTCTTCATAGTCTTGTTCATGAATACAAATACTTTATGTGTAGAAATTTGGAAGCATAAGTAACACATATGTACAGGAATCCTTGGGTGTCCAAGAATACACAATTCAGATCAATCATAAAAGCAACAGTCCTTTCTAATTCAGTAAACACCACTTTATGAAGTTCACTTATGATTTTTCTCTTATAATACATTTAGGATCTATATGTTCTCAAATAACAATCTAGGAACATTTCCTTGAGTTTTACTAGTATTTTATTTACAGTTTGCCTAATTCCTTGAGGATAAAGTTGATTTAGAAGGATGTAAAAAAGATAACACCATGACTAAAAGTTAAAGAAGAAAACAGAATAAAACCTTAAATGCGTGTCATAAGCTACACAACAGAGATTTTATTTTAGCCTTCTAATAACTGTGGGAAAAAGGAAAAACACAGAGATACAGCTGAAAATGTACAAAAGACTGCCATTTGGGTAAAGAGTAAAACAGTACATGGAGGTTCTTTGCTTAAAAAATATACAAAGATAAAATAATTGCATTAGCTAGAAATTCCTCAAGAACTTTCATTGTTGTTTAGTTGTTTAATTTTTTTTCCTTCCCACGTTTACTGATGATATCTGAGTCATCACTATCTTGGAATTCCAGAAGAAAGCTTTGAGAAATATCACAACTTTACATCCATGAATTGTGGATATGCTAATTAAAACTTCTGTTTTTATCCTATGTGAGAGTCCTCTTTCCTTTATATATAAAGCTATTCAGTTTTTTTTTAATCCCCCCTACAACTTTCTCTTCTTTTTTTTTTTTTTTTCAACGTTTATTTATTTTTGGGACAGAGAGAGAGAGCATGAACAGGGGAGGGGCAGAGAGAGAGAGGGAGACACAGAATCGGAAACAGGCTCCAGGCTCTGAGCCATCAGCCCAGAGCCCGACGCGGGGCTCGAACTCACGGACCGCGAGATCGTGACCTGGCTGAAGTCGGACGCTTAACCGACTGCGCCACCCAGGCTCCCCTACAACTTTCTCTTCTTATTCAAAGGTTATTTTTCAGGAAGAATCCAAGTTCTTAACATTTCAGAAGAGCTATGGTTATTTGATAAGCATCACACTGGATGCTAAACAGTTGATTAGATTCATTCATTATTTAAGATCATGGCAAATGTGAGCCAAGCTATGAAAAGTTAAATTTGTGAATGGCAATGAACTATCTTGTTCTTTCATTTTGAAGTGGATGACTCAGCTAAGGCTAAATTGTAAGACTCTACCTGATGGTGAAAACACAAAAATTATGTGGATTTTTAAAATTAGATATGAAACATACATTAGATATTGAATTATTTCCCCAAGCTTCAATAGTTGGTTTTAGGAGAAAATGTGGTCTCTCTACATTTTTTAAAACTTTTCTTCCTATATTTTTTTCTCTACAGATTGATCTACAGAATTTTAGAAAAGCTCTTCAAATGTACTCTTGAAAAAGGGTTGTATTTTTTGTGGGAGTACCATAATAAATGAGTTTTTTCTTAATATGCTTCTAAGTTTTCCAAATTGTTAAAAACATTTTCATGTTCCTTACAATAGGTCAATAACTTAGATAGATTTTATCTAATTTTAAAAATATATTAATGATATCATAAAACTATCCAAAGTAATGTTACAAATTGGCTGGCGCTTAGAATTTGGAGTTCTGGTATAAAAACAAAACAAACAAACAAAAAAGACACACAACAAAGAGATTAGACTGTTCTCAAAACCTGTAAGGCATTTGTATAAGATTTAAAACAGACATGTTTTTAAAGTCAAGAACTCTCAAATACAACAGTTAATCCACATAATAATTCAACAACCAAGATAGGTTCAAAGTTCTAACAGATACCATATGCAACCTGTAATAAAACCTGACTTAAGATATTTCAAGCAACAGGATAATTTCATTTTCCATTTTAAGTACCCATTTATTTTTAGTTAACAGGTTATGATACAGCACATGAAAATGCTATAATTATTGTACAATAAAACCCTAGTACAGATAAGATATTTTATTAGTAAGGAAGCTAAGACTTGGGGAGCAATGTTTCAGAAACATTTTTCTATGTTTACTACAGATAATGCATACTGAATTTACCATTAATTGTAAAAAGTCATGAAGTCTTGGCACTGTTAAAATAAATCCAGCTAAGAAAGTTGATGAAACAACAGCAGAGTTATATTTGCCTTGAAAATGTATGTGTTCCATACATCATCCATTATACCGAATACCTACTATATGTAACAAGCTCTATGTCAGTCATAAAGGGAATGCATATTTGTAAGACCACTGCAGTGGTAATTATGAAAAAAATTAGCACTGACATACAGAATAGATTTTAGAGAGATATTTAAATTTTCCACATTTTAAATTGGAAGGAAATAATTAAAACAAGCGCAAACAGTATTGTTAGGACTTTTCTCTTTTCCAAAATAAAGAATCAAAGTCTTTTTTCTGACAATTATGACAATAGAGGGCTATATAAGCCATTCAGATTAGGAAGGCGAGAAGTTTTAAAATATAATCAATGTGCAGATAAAATCAGATATTAACTGGGTAAAGGAAGAAGTATATTTACGGGTTTTTGCTAACAGTTTTTGAGACAAAGGAACAAGTGTCTGGCAGCTGAACCAAGAAAAGTTAGGAACTTAAATGGTATTGTTAAAAGGAAATATCATTTTCTATTTCTGGCTTCTCAAGTTTATAGTTGGTTTACTCCAAGGACTTACTCTAAGTATTCCTCAGTTTAATCACAGAAGATGTTCTGTAAATTTAAAGACAGAAAATTGGCAACCCACATCAGCAGTATTTCAATATTACAATAGTGTCTTTTATTAGAAACTCAGTACTCCTAATTCATTCATCTGCTAGACAGAACTTCCTGGCTAACAGTCCATTGTGATGACATAATTTCTGACAAAGGCATTCTCATAAAATGGAGACTACAACGACTAATCATTATAGTTTTATTTTAAATATTATCTTAAGCTGTTTGTAATTAATGGAATAAAAGGAACACTTCACTAGAAGATCCACGTCACATCATGTCACCCTGAAGGAATAACTGCACAGAGGAAAAGGCACAATAAACAAAAATCCTGCAGATTTCATGTTTTTAGGGACAATTGTGCTTATCCTATAGTGTTTGCAACAAAGTATATAAATTGTACATAGTACGGATAAGAGAAACAGGATAACCTGGCACTCTGTGTAAGATGGAAACCGTTACATTGAACATAAAATCCTAACTGAAATTTCAGGAAAAACTAAGCAACTTTGAACAGGAATCTCTCCATTATTTGTATTATAAAAAAATCAAATGTAATTAACAAACATATGAAACAACTACAATCTTTTTATATTCATGTAATTTTTTTTAAAGCAAAAATACTATACATGTGAGACAAGAAGTAAAAATACAACTGACAAATTGGATATACTGATGTCTGGAATTTCACAATTGCAAAACAACAGACACATAAGCACAATAAATGGAATAAGCACCACCTCCCCACTACCCCCAGCAACTGAAATGAGTTTGGGGTGTGTGTGTGTGTGTGTGTGTGTGTGTGTGTGTGTGTGTGTGTTAGTATCACATAGCTTATGTCAAAAGGACCTTTTGGTACATAGAGGTATCACAAGGACTTTTTTGTTTTTCTATCAAAAACTGCTTTATCTGGGGTAAGTTTGAGAGAATAATGTTCAAAGAGTGCTCAATAGCAGGTGTTCTTTCACAGTATTTTCCCCTTGGGGTAGAGGAACAGTTAGGTAGCCATAGAGAGAAACAAGCTTCCAAACCCAAATCTCTTTCTAATTTGAAATTTGAAAACAAAACAGACTGTCTTGTATTTCTTAAAGCGTTAAGTGTAATTATGAGGAGAAATATTCTTAGAGGGATGCTATAAACAAAAAAATGATCATGGGGGTGGTGTTGGGGGTGGGAACATATTTAGATTTTTTTTTCTTTTTAAATCACTGGGAGACAAGAAATAACCAATAAAGGTTGGCATAGCAATTAAGCAAGGAGAAAAAAAATATAGCGGCCTTATTTTTTAGCAGTGAAAATGTTTGACTCCTGACTACAAAAGCTGACTTTTTGTATGAGTATGTTCCAAATGGTGTCCTGCTAACCTCTAGTCTCCCCTGAGATGCAAAAAGATATTCTATGAAAAAAGGGTTTTGTCCTCCAGTAAAGAAATCTGTTCAATTTTTGACCTTGTATTTGCCAGCTAATTTGGAAATGAAATTCTTTTCTCATGGAATATATTACTTTATATGGAAAAAAATTACTTTAAACCATATGTTAAGGTAGAGTATATACATGTATATATTTAAAGAAAATTGGGGCGCCTGGGTGGCGCAGTCGGTTAAGCATCCGACTTCAGCCAGGTCACGATCTCGCGGTCTGTGAGTTCGAGCCCCGCGTCGGGCTCTGGGCTGATGGCTCAGAGCCTGGAGCCTGTTTCCGATTCTGTGTCTCCCTCTCTCTCTCTGCCCCTCCCCTGTTCATGCTCTGTCTCTCTCTGTCCCAAAAATAAATAAACGTTGAAAAAAAAAATTAAAAAAAAAAAGAAAATAATCAAGTTTTGTTTAATAATTTCTCATTCTATCCCATATTAAACTTTATCTGATCAAAAGACTCTAACTCTATGGTTAGGGGTGCCTGGGTGGTTCAGTTGGTTAAGTGTTTCACTCTTGATTTCGGCTCAGGTCATGATCTCATGGTTCATGGGATTCAGCCCTGCACCGGGTTCTGTGCTGACAGCATGGAGCCTGCCTGGGACTCTCTCTCCCCCCGCCACCTCCCCAAAAGAAAGAAATAAACTTCAAAAAAAAATTAATTAAGAAAAAAAAAAAAGAACCCTATGGTTAGGGAAGAACCACTAAATGGTCCTAAAGGTAAGATAGAGGAGTATTTCCAAAAGCAGTATGGCAAAGAAAGCTATTTATTACTACTTGTTTGGGGAACTGAGACAAGTGGGAGCTGGTAGTACAGGTGTCATGTATACAATGTCTATACCAAACTGGATCTCTGCCTTACTAGAAGTATGGAGCAATAAAAAGATTTCCAAAGCCAAACCGAATGAGAATATACAATTTTTCTTTGGAATAGTCTCAGAGTACCCACATCTGGATGACAGCAAAGAGCAGTAACTTCAAATTGGGCTGTGGTGGGAACATGATGGATCTGAGGAATAAATTTTAATTTTTAAAAGTCATGGAAATACTGCATTAAAATGTTTTCATGCAAAATTTAAAAATTACTTACTTTTATTTAATATTCAAGAAGATGTGGTATCCCCCTGATATTTTTCCAGCCGGTTTGAAAGGCAGGGGTTTAGGTCGATTAAGAAAATGGTTAAAAAATAAACAGTTTGTTTGTTCTGCCAAGAGAATAACAACGATCTGGGCCAATATTTCAAGTTATCAGTCTGTCATTCAATAAAAATGTACTTGATCACATGTTATATGTTAACCATTGTTTTTAGGGCCACAAAACATTCTCTCTCCTCTCATCACAAACAGTTCTTGGCCCTCAAAAATATCAAACATTGTTTACTTTCTGTTACATTTGCCTGGGTGAACACTGGTATTTCAGACACACAAATGCCTTGCCCCTCAAATAACTTCAATCTCTGCCAGAAGTCCTTTCTTTGAAGAGATCTTCCAAGAACATTGTTTAGAAGAGAGCACCCCTATTCCCTGCCATTTAAATTCTAGCTGATTTATGGGGTGCCTGGGTGGATTAGTTGGTTGGGCATCCGACTTCAGCTCAGGTCATGATCTCACAGTTCATGAGTTTGAGCCCCACATCAGGCTCTGTGCTGGCAGCTCAGAGCCTGTAGCCTGCTTCAGATTCTGTATCTCCCTCTCTCTCTGCCCATCCCCCATGTTCACTCGCGCGCTCTCTCTCTCTCAAAAATAAACATTAAAAAAAATTTAAGTTCTAACTAATTTCCCTGGTTCATTCTTCTACAAAATACTTACTACCACCTAAATATATACTATATAATTATTTGTTACACCCTACTCCTTTCCTTTCCTCTGCCTCTCTAGAATGAAAGGTCCCTGGAAGCAAGGATTTTTGTTTCTGCAGTATACTTGGTATCCACAAATAATATGGACTCACTTAATATTTGTTGTTGAAACTGTGAATGCCACATGGATTTGGAGAAAGAGTGTATTAAATGGAAGTGAGCCAGTACGGAAGTGATGATTGAGACAAAATCTGATGGAACTGTAGAGTTAACTAGGTAAAGGAAGGTGGGAATATGAGAGTTGTTCTAGCAGAGAAGAATGAAACCTAGAAGTCCAGTGTGACTAGAGCTGGGAGAACACTGTATGAAGGCAGGCAGGTAGAAACCAGACAAAGAAAGGTTTTTTTTGGAAGTCAAAAGATTTTATTTTATTTATTTTAACATTTATTTATTTTTGAGAGACAGAGTGTGAGTGGGGGAAGGGTAGAGAGAGGGAGACAGAATCTGAAGCAGGATCCAGCCTCTGAGCCATCAGCACACAGCCTGATGCTGGCTCGAACCCACGAACTTGAGATCATGACCTGAGCTTAAGTTGTACGCTTAACTGCTTAACCCATTGAACGCCCAAAAGATTTTAAATTAAATTCTCCTTTAAAGGTGTGCTTAGAGGAAGAGGCAGCGAATAGTTTTGCATGTCCTAAAGCCACGCCATTGCAATGTATGATAATAAAAATCATTACAGAAATATTCACATAATTTAGATGAAGCAATGTTTTTCGAAAAGGAAGTTAAATATTCCCTATATTACACAAACAAAAGTCACTTAAGAATCACCAGATCAAAACTAGAGGTTCTGATCATATCACTTGAATTAATAAATCACTCTACTTCTGGTATAAATGAGAATGTTAGTTCTCTAACATATTCCTAAACAGCCAAGGAATTGGCAGATGCTATTTACTCAATAGAACTCTAACCATAAATGCAAAAGTTAACCACCTCTTCTAAACTGTGAGGTTGCTTTGTACATTGTTCTGTTCCAGCGAACTATAAAGAACTGTCTTTATTATACCAAAAAAGTTACTACTCAAATGTGTTATTTCTTTTATATATAGATTTTCTTTTTATTGGGATCCAACTTTTCTCTTTGGCATTCCTTTTACTTAACTTTGGAATAAATATATATAAAATTTAACACAGAGTCTGGCAAATAACAAAAATATCTTCATAGAAAACATTTGGTGTTTCTTGTAGGCCATGCACTGTTCTGACAATATGAACATGTTATCTCATTTTATCGTTACAAGGTAGGTATTATTATCTTCTTTTTTCAGATGAAAAAAGTGAGGTTCAGAAGTTAATTTCCCAGTTATACAGGTAGTAAGTACTGAAACTTGATTTTATATCCTGATAGTTTAACTCCAAGGTATACCCTCTTAACCAATACAATATTATCTTAATATAGCATAAATAAATATTAATAAATCCTAATAAATATTTATTATATTGACCTATATCTTAAAGATCAAGAATATTTCCATAAGTAATTTACATTTCATATACTCATTGTAATAACTTAAACATTTTACCGAGTTATTTCAAATGTACTCTACTGATGGTTTTTTCAAAATAATCAAGTATACTAATGAAACAAATTGAATCAAGTACTGTAATTGAACCTATGCCATTAACAAACACCAAGAAAACAATTGTAATAATCAATTTTTTATAGGGAAAAAATAAAGAAATGGCACCAATGATTCCTACTATGTATAAATAAAGCCAAACAATTTTTATCTAATCAGTGTTGTAGCAGCCCCAAAGACTTAGGTGGTCTTCATTTAACATTCTTACTTCTGATGTGCTAAAGAAAGGTCCATTCACTGCAAAAGTTAAGGAAAGAAACATGGACATCTGCTACCTATGAGAAAATTTTAAGATTTTAGTAAAACTCCAATTTACAAAGTGTTCTGCCTCACTAAAAGAAAAATTATATACATATATATGTGTATATATATATAATCATATATATACATGATACATATATATATGATTTTAAAGTTTTTTGGCAGTTACTAAATAATTTTTAGATTCAATTCTTGTCATTGTTTTCCAAATTCATTATGGCTTCTATCATGAATATAACAGGTCTTATAAAACAAAGCCAAAAATTTCATTAGTTCTTTTAAAACTGTGTTAATTAAAATATTATTAAGTTATTAAATTACAAGTTCATGAGTTGTTACTTTTTATGAAATCAATCAATGAAATGGTTGTTTCAGTCCTTTTTTCTAGAATTTTATAGGCTGGGGAGGGGAGAGAAATGAGAAGGAAAGGAAATAATCATAAAATGATGAAGTAATTTTTAAAAGCAAAATCACTGAAAGACCACTAATAACTTCAAGTAAAATGCCATATAAAAGCTTTTAATTGCCTTAAATTTGTGAAAAACTACCCAGGAGATCAACAAATTCACATCAATGAACTGCATTATACTAATAAGAGACCCCTGGCCTCTAGCCAGAGAGAACAAACAAAACGAACCATTCTCACATGGCTGCAAATTATCCAAAAGGAAGAGAAAGAGACAGTCAAAGTAACATGTTTGCACGGTGGGAAAAAGATCAAATATTGATCAGCCCAAGCTGAGGTAATTAGAGCCATAGTCAAGGGGATGGGATGCATGTTCTTGCTCCTAAGAAATGCATCCTAAATGTTGAGCAAATTAGCTGTTCACCAGTTGGATTTTTCTTTTAAAAAATTTCAATAAAACATCTGCATGGTACCAGGTGTTCATACTTTTAAAATTTAATAACTTCTTGACCTTTTAAGAATCATCTTGTTTGGGTGATTTTCAGAAAGATTTATAAGATCTGCTGGAATTTTATCTCTGTTACCATGAGACTAATGACTTGCCCATATGTTAAGCCATGATTTGTGTAAATAACCAGAAAGTAAAATAACAGCAAAATGAAGACAATTTAAAATTAATACATCTGATTAAGTGTCTGTGTATAAGCACCTATTAAGTTATGAAGCTGATGTAAGTTTTTCTAATTTTTATTTTAACAAAACCTAGACGTTTCTTTTTTTATGAGTATATTACCACTATCACTGTTGAAAACTTCAGTGGTTATCATAACCCAAAGAAGAGAAAAAATTCTTAATAGTCTATGGCAAGAGGCAAACCAGAAATTTGTCTATTACTTGTTCCAAATGAATTTCTTCATTTAAGAGCTATTCTAATTATAACCACTATGCATATAAGGCAGTTAAAATCAAATATCTATATTAAGAATTTGTGGTCAATCATGACATAAACTAGAAGGAAAATGTTCAACCAGAATGAACTTGCCATGAAAGACTGTTCTCAAAAACACGAGAATACAATTCTTATTTCTGTTCCATGGTAATATGAAGCTCTCATTTATAAATTTCCTGATAAATATCAAAGGATTGTGTTTCTATATTTATAAATTCATGGTTTTATAACATGGTTTTAAATACAAAGCTTGTATATCTAATTTCATTTCTTCCCACATTCATGTGTATTGATCAATTACAAACTGATTTTAAAAATTTTGTAAGAAATAGCAAATTATTAACAGTTCTAAAGAAGGCAGAACCACAAAGCTTTTTACCATAAGTAAGTACTTCAGATGCAGTCAATAAGTAGAAAGAATGTCTATTTCTATATTCTAGCTAATGAGATAATCCAAATGCAGACAAAAGGTTAATCTCAAAATTTTAAATTCATGTATCTAAAATGTATCTATCACGTTTTCTTGTCAACCAAATCTATTGTCTTAGTTGCAAACTCACTAAAATATTTTTGTTCAAATAAGGTGTATCATTTTTTAATCACACATGATTATATGTAACTTAATTTTTGTGGAACACACCATGTCTACACTATGAAAAATTAATTATGGCTGGTCCATCATGAACAAGCAAAACAGGCAATTGAGATATTTAATCAACATACTGGCTCTGATCAAGTTCTTTCATGCCTCTTTCCCCTAAATACCAAATACAGGAAAAAGTAAATAATCATTAATGTAATCATTATTTTACATTAAGAATTATGTTAATATTTTTCCAAAGAATCCTGTATTTTTTTTCCTTTCACTCTTTCTCTCATTTTACTCCTTCATTTTAGGATAGTTTTATCATTCGCTTCTTTATAAAAAGAGAATGAATTACATCCGTTTGTGCCAAATTCTTATTCCCAGTGAAGATATGACAGATGGAATAAAATACCCAAATAGTCACTTTAGTAGCTTTGCTATACATTAGCCCTTCTACCCCCCCGCCCCCATCTTTTTTACTGAAATGCTGGGAAAAGTGAATAGGGCATCTAATGAAAATGAACTGCTAATCTAGATGTCACCTCAGAAAAATAGATTTCACTTCTAAATTTTTAGTCACATTTCAAGGAATAGATATTATACTCATCTTTCATCATCAGCATTTTCACTGTATCTATAACCATGTGATAAAAGCTACCAGTACTCACCAAGAAAAAGTACAGTTACCCAATTGTTCCACAGGAACACTGCTTTTATCGTCTCTTTGGGAAAAAGTGAGAAAGTATATACACTGCTCTGTATTTTGTTACCCAGTTTGCAGATAACTTTACTGGTGAAAATAGACAATAAAGCAGTGTTTATCTTTCTAGTAATAAAATCACTAAGAAGCCATCAGAATAAGATATTCTTTGCTCCCTCCCATTCCACACAAGGAAATGTCTGTACATTACTGGGCTGGTATTACAAAATTAGGATCAATTGAAAAAAAATCATAAAACAAGTAGAACTATTATTTTAACTTTTTGATAAAATACCAGGAAAAATTAATTTAACTGGGAAAAAAAAGCAGTAGAGCCATAATTCTTACAAATTTTAAAAGCACAAAAAAAGAGAAAGGATATCCAGTTGTTGTTCCTTTGACATTTTTCTAACACTTAGAAGTGGAAACACAATGGGAAATAAAGCAATTTATGTGTATTAACAGACCACTGACCTACAAATAAGACAGGAAGGTAAAAAGATAGCACAGTTAATTAATCTTTACACCATTTATATCCTAAGCCTTTAATCCCCAAACAAATATTTGTACTCAGCAGGCTAAAACTACAACTTTCCTTTATATTCTTTGTCTTGTTCCACAGAAAGCCTGTGGAAAATTTCAGAGAAATTTTATAATTCTTTAAGGCAAAATAATTGAACATAAACTTTAAATATATAAAAACAGGAACACTAAAAAATCAGCTTACTATTCTTTATTCGATTACATGATACATTTAAAATATTCTGGTTTCTCTCAGCTCAAAGGAGATGTATTACAAAACTAAGTTTGGATTTCTTCTGCATGTAATTTTTAGTGAATTCAACAAGCAATATTTATTAAGTATCTTTTAAATGCAAAGCAATAAAGCACTAAGAAGAGATCCCAAACAGCATAATAATTCTTGTCCTCAGATGGTTCACATTCTTGTGAGGGAGGATACGCTAGAAAATGGCTTTCTCCAATTTAGGAAATGGGACTGTATTGATTCTTAACTAACTTAAATATGGGGCTTTGATTTCAAGTACAATCACCTCTGAATGCATATGATGGTTCACATTATAATACAGACAGGTTTTAAGTTATGCTTTTATTCTTTATTTAATCCACTTAAACAACAAACAATTGTTGAACAGTTTTTTCTAGGTACTGTGCCAAGTGAAGGGAATACAAAGATAAAAAACACACAACACCAGCTTTTAGTAAGCTCACAGTCTAGTTGTACTCTTGATATTATCATCTTTTTATCCTCTTAGTCACCAACATATTCCCGCCTCAATGTATGCTTAATGACACACTGGAACAGATCACTCCATTTCTGTCAATCCAACTATATTTATGATTCAAGTTTTACCTCTTCTATCAATCCTTACAATGATTTTGGCAGTGTTTGAATGAACTAAGATTTAAGATTTGGAAAAAACTTAAGATGCCTTCTGTTTCCTTTTAAACTCTTAGCAAAAAACTTGCTATATAGTTTTCTAGATTCTTAAAAAATTAGGAGTTAGAAAAAAATCCAACATGATGTAACATGCATAATACATAAAAATAAAGACCAAATACACTGAACTTACTACTTTATTTTGCAGAAATTTATCCTCTGTAATGATGTTTTTGATGTTGTATCTTGGCTAGGCTACAAACTTCCAGTTATTCAATCAAACACTAATCTAGCAGTTACTCTGAATGTATTTTTCAGCTGTAGTTAAAACCCCTAATTAGTTGACATCTAGTAAAGGAGTATCCTTCATAATCTGGAAGGACAGACTGATCAGTTGGAAGGCCTTAAAATCATAGCCAAGGTTTCCCTGTTAGAATATATTCTACCCACATAAGACAGTTTTGGCCTCTGCCTATGGAGTTCAAGTCTGCCGGTGATCTTCAAGATCTTTGTGCTGGTGTCAAAAACAAAGAGGACATGGTTTTATGTAAAAGTTGTTTAACCTCCTGGGCCAAGGCAAGAGGGCAAGCAAGTCTATATGGAGGAGGAGGTGACATGTAAGTAATATTTATTATATGCTAGGTACTATATATATGCTGCCTTATTTAATCCTCATAATTAAGTGAAGCAAACATTATTTCTATTTCTAGCTGGAAAAGCTGAGGCTTAGAGTTGTCCAGGGTCACATAGCTATTAGGTAGCCGAATCAGCACTTGAATACAAGCCTATCTAACTCCAAAGCTCCAATTTTTTCATCTGCATCATAGACTCTCAGAAGGAAATGATTCCTTAACAATATAAGGAATCATTCCTTGAGCACTGATGATGTTAGACCATTTTATTAAGCATTTAAATTGTATTTTTTGTTGACATTTTACAACCTTTTGGGGCAAATACTATCATAACCTCCATTTTTTATAGATGAGGGAACTGAGGTAGGAAATTGACACAGAGTTGTAGGATATTAGCCAAAACTAAGAGTTATCTCAATTCATTGCCCTGGTATCTGAGAGTAGGCCATAGCCAATTTACCTTCTTCTGGGGGAATAGGATAGTGGAAGGATATTTAAGTAACTATAGCAAATATTATAGCTGCTAATTTAACAATCAGTATGAACATAATAAAAGATGTTTGAAATTATGAATGGAATGGTAGAAGACTTTGAAGTCTTTCAGTAAACCATTATAGAAACAAAACCCAAAACCCAAAGCTTCCTCAATAAAAATCAGTGAGTGAGGAACATGGGTTACTTGAAGACTAATCATATATATTTTGGCTTTCAAAAATCAATGTAGACATTTGCTTAAAATCATTGTAATTTGTAAACTAGAGCAAATACAGTTGATGAAACAAGTTTACAATTGTCTCAACATATTTCAAAATACCAAAAGTAACAAAAAACTGAAGATTATATGAAGATCTTAGTCTTCCATATTTCATTCACCTGGGAACCACTGGCATAAAGGGTTAAATGCAAATGTACAATTACCCATCCTCTCACTCCTATTCTTCCAAATTACAGTCTCACATCACACTCTTTCTTAAGAGGATTTTATGGTTCCCAACTGCTTAAAGTATAGAGTTTATACTTCTAAGCATGGAGTATAAGGTCATTCTGACTTTTTTACTTTTCTACCACCATCTGCTACCATTTTTCCACATGCAACCTAGCCTAGTATTTCACAATCTGTTCCATAAGTTCTCTGAAAAAAAAAAGCTTGAGTGGCAAATAGATTTTTAAAACTGCATATCATATCTCTTTCTGGGAAATTAAAAATGAACATCAGCCTATTAAGGGGAGGGGGCAGGTTGGAAGGATTTCTGAGAAAATAAGTAAATTACACAAGGGTTATACAATTAGTGGCAGACCACCGCCTCCCCCTGCCAAAGTTCAAGCAATTACTAGGAGGTAAATTATCAGTCTTAATTCAGCACAAAATAAAAAGTTAAAGCCCTTTAAAGTACATACCAACTATTTTAGCATTCACCTGGCAGATCTATTGCCAAATTATTTACTGAGTTTTGGATAACTTACTATTTAACTGTAATAAAAAATACACTTAAGATGTATGCTTTAATTAATTTAAAGTCACTACTGAAGCAACAAACCAAAATCCTATATTTATTCATTTATGTATTCATATTTAAACAGTTCTTTTTTAAAAAAGGTATAAGTTTTAAAAATGATAAAAGTTCATTGAGTGAATTGCAATTCCTTTGAGAGACAAGAGCAGTTATAACTCTTTCATTTATACTTGACATGTTCCATTACCCTTTCTTAGAATTCTCAGTAAACAATTACTTGCACTCACTTTATGATTTAGGTAAGGCTCAACAGCCACTTCCTCTAAATAAGGAAACCAGGGTTAAGAGAGGTTAAATGCCTCAGAGCAGATCAGAGGTGGAACTAGCTATATAGCTGTGGGGTTCTCAGGAAATAATTTACTCTTTCCTTCAAGCAGGTGTAAACATACTAAGACATGTGATACTACTGACATTCCAAGAAACTTCTTTTACATTTCAACCACTTTCTTTCACTCAAAGGCACTTAAAAAGTATTGTATTAATAATAGAAAAATATATAAAAGAATAGATATGAAAGCAAGTTATAAACAAATATAGGAATTATTATTACTGTCAGCAGCACTTCATTCTTTATTAAATAAAAATTACATAATAATTGCTTAGTTAACTAGAAAATTCTCCATTTAAGGAAAGAATAAGAAACTTTAAGGTGTTGGGGCGCCTATGTCAGTTAAGCCACCAACTCTTGGTTTCGACTCAGGTCATGATCTCACAGTTTCATGAGTTTGAGCCCCACCTGGAGCTCTGTGCTCACAGTGCAGAGCCTGCTTGTTGGGATTCTCTCACTCTGCCCCTCCTCCACTCACACTGTTTCTGTCTCTCTCAAAAATAAATAAAGTTTAAAATGCATTTCCCTGGGGTGCCTGGATGGCTCAGTCCATTAAGCTCTGACTTTGGCTCAGGTCATGATCTCACGGTCCATGAGTCTGAGCCCTGCATCAGGCTCTGTGCTGACAGCTAAGAGCCTGGAGCCTGCTTCGGATTCTGTGTCTCTGCCCTCCACCACCCCGCCCTGCCCCCACCTCACACCCTCTCTCTCAAAAATAAATAAACATTAAAGAAACATAAGGTGTTAATAATGAAATTGTATCTTCATTAATGACAGTCACACTTGTTATTAACATGTTAACCCACTAAGTGCTCAAGATTTGTCAGTCTAGGGGTAGCTGATTTTAACAGTGTACCTTTTCTTTTTTTTTTTTTATTTATTTATTTATTTATTTTTTTTTTTATTTTTGGGACAGAGAGAGGCAGAGCACGAACAGGGGAGGGGCAGAGAGAGAGGGAGACACAGAATCGGAAGCAGGCTCCAGGCTCCGAGCCATCAGCCCAGAGCCTGACGCGGGGCTCGAACTCACAGACCGCGAGATCGTGACCTGGCTGAAGTCGGACGCTTAACCGACTGCGCCACCCAGGCGCCCCAACAGTGTACCTTTTCAACAGAGGCTGTGTATAACCATCAGTAAATTTCATGTGAGAATAGGGAGAGAAAAGAATTTTTTGAAAAAAATTACTGGTAATATGTATAAAAACTAATTGTGC
The DNA here is from genome assembly GCF_014898765.1 of Herpailurus yagouaroundi. Lineage (NCBI taxonomy): Eukaryota > Metazoa > Chordata > Mammalia > Carnivora > Felidae > Herpailurus > Herpailurus yagouaroundi. The sequence goes on along the minus strand of NW_024412404.1, from coordinate 15,373,583 downwards.
ATATAATGAATTAATTCTTTATGAAAATACTGAACAAACTATGGCCCATTATTTATATTTATTTTTCTAAATTAGTGATTATGACATTAAAATATAAATTCTACCAGAATGTTTACTCTCAGTGTCTTCTTATCCTTTTCTAGCCTAAATCTTTAATCTTCTGAGTGTATGTGCAGTATAATCAGATGTTGAGAAAATTATTATACTGTCACAGGAAATGGATTTTGTGATTTCTCGCAAGAAATAAAGCAATCAGACAAATGAACCACTAGAGGAAAAAATTGTATTTTTTACAGAAAGTAATAGATCAAGATATTAATGACCACCACCCCTAAACTCATTGCTGGATGCTGAAGATAAAGAATCTAAACCCCTTCAGCCTTAAGGCTGAATTAAAAAGGAATGGTTCTTTAAAAGACAAAATCTTCATTTTCCTACATTATAAATTATATGTTTATACTATAGTCATAGGAGAGATGTTGCCAGAGGAGAAGCTGCCTTAAAAGATACTCCCTCCATTCCTCACTGCTTTCCATGTCTACTCACTTTAATAAACACTTCAAACTACTCCAGAAAGTAAGAACCTCTTTATTTTTACCAGGGAAGGGTAAAGAATAACTTAAAGATCTTTACTCCTTAAATGTTCCTATCAGTTATATGATCATGATCAAAGAGAAGATTAGTGAAGCTACTAACTCCCAAATATGTGTTTATCACAAAATGGACAAATACGCCCCATTAAAAGTGCAAAACCTTAGACCGGGATTAACCATCAAGAAAGAGACTTCTTTATCTCTGCTTTGACTACAGATCCACTGCTTCCTACCTAATTAATGTATCAATTTAGCTACGTTTAAGTGTTAAGCATTTACAGAGTATTGTGGGAAATTAACCCACATTTGTACATGGGGTTAATTTCTGTGGGGAAATGAATTTTAAGCTCAGATAACTAGATTACAAATTAATTTGGGCATGTTGCTCATTTGTTCACACTGGATGGTCTGATGAAGTGCTAAAGAAATAATCATGTTAACTGTTAGGTCAGTTGCATATACCTGAAATGGAGAGGCAAGTGATAGAGGATGTATAAATTTCTAATATCAGTTCTTCTTCACTGGATTACCAACATTTGATTTTCATCCTAACTACTAGAATATATTTAACCAATAAGGACCATGGTGACATGAATATGTTAACTCCATGATGTTTGATAAAGATAACAGAACAGCCGTATAATACTTTTACACTATAAATATCATCAAGGTATCCCTCTCTAAACTCATGCGTTATAAGACTACAGATAAATATCAGAATATTAAATTCTAGAATGCTTTGTTTTTATGGATGCCAAGCAGTCTAAGTAGTCTAAAAGTTCTGTAATACCACCTTTTTTGGAAATAACAACTTAATTGAGATCTAATTCATATACCGTACAACACACACATTTGAAGTGCTCAATTCAGTGGTTTCTAGTATATCCACAGAAATATGCAGTCATCCTTTTACATTTCTATTTTTCAGATATTATGAATAATGCTGTTATGAACATTCATGTACAAATTTTTTGTGTAGGTACAGGCTTTCATTTCACCTAGGAGTGAAATTGCTGGGTCATATGGTAACTCTATATTTAGCCTTTTGAGGAACTGTAAACATTCCTACCAGCAGTACATGAGGGTTCTACTTTCTCTACATCCTTGTCAGCACCTGTTATTATCTTTTTGTTTATAGCCATCCGTAAGGGTGAACTCAAATCACATTCCAGTTTTGATTTGCTTTTCTCTGATAACTAATGATTTTGAGCATCTTCTCATGTGCTTATTAACACTTCTGTTTTATATGTGTGTATACATGTGTGTCAGAAAGCAGATGTAAGGTCTTGAGTTTCTAAGGCTATAAAATTAGTACAAAGGTGATGAAATTATAGTTGTCACCTGTGACAGCTTAGCTTAGAGACCCTCACATATACTAAGTAAGCACTTACCATTCTAATTTATATTCTAATAGAGCTTATCCTTCCTAAAAAAACTGGTAGCTCAATACAGACAGAACCCATGTTTCCTTAATGTTTGCATCTGCCACATTACCTAACAGGATACACAGAGTAGGCAGACTCAATGAATGATGTTTAAACTAATACATTTAATATCTGATCTCATATTATTTTTATAAATCCCTATGATAGAATGGACTGGTAGTAGTCTATCCCCTTTAGAAAATAATGATCATAAATAATTATGCTTTCAACTAGTGAGACCATTATAAAACTCCAAATTTCCTAATCCTAAATTTAGTACTCCATATGCTTTTGATTAGGCAAGAGACTCTCCATGTTCAGATGATCTAACTTTTAAAATATTCATATCTATGATACAGCAATGTCTTTATCTTGGTTTATGAACATGAATCAGTAGTTCAGATATATTAAACAAAATGAAAAATACCATCTCATTAAAATATGATAAACTTAATTTTCTTATTATTGTGAAATAAGTGATCAATAGAGTCTTTTGTTCCTCGCAAATATAAAGGCAAAATTGGGGAATTCTGGTTTACTTCAGTGAACCTATAATGAGGACCTGAATTTTAGTCCCAAACCTATAACTTATGAGTTGAGTGACCTTGAGCAAATTATTTAACCTCTCTGAGCTTTAGTTTCTGCATTTTTAAACTGGAAAACAGAATTTAACTCAGAGGGCTACTGAAGGGACTAAATATGTAATGTACTAGTATATAGTAAGCATGTACTGAAATAAACTGTTATTAATCAAGAAAATAGTGTCTATATGTCGAATATGGAATCCATTTCCAAATTAAAAAATTCTTTAACCTATACTAAGTCAGTAGGGTTAATCTAAACATCTTAGCTTGGTGGTGAACTAGGTGACAGATATAGGAAAGAGATAAAGCCCTACTATTTCAATTACATATTATTTGCATATATTATATATTCAAGTTAGTCAACAAAACAAATAGGTTTAATTAATTATTAAATTTTTTTGCTTAATGTTTTTGTTCATTTTTGAGGCAGAGAATGAGCAGGGGAGGGGCAGAGAGAGAGGAAGACACAGAATCTGAACAGGCTCCAGGCTCTGAGCTGTCAGCACAGAGCCTGATGCAGGGCTTAAACTCATGGATGGTAAGATCATGACCTGAGGCAAAGTAAGACACTTAACCAACTGAGCCACCCAGGCACCCCAGCTTTAATTATTAAAAGAAATATCATGTTATGAAAAAGCTATTTGTATATTATATGACCTAATAACATGGGTCACTAATACCAAACATATATGCTTATAAGAAAATAACATGTGTCTATATATTGAAATTTAGCCATGTTGATTTGTAAAGCATATTTGTGATTATTTCAAATTGGAACATTAATTTGAATGTTAAAAGAACATAAAATGGTTCAACATTAGAGATTTAATTTTATATGATGCCCTTAGTATGTTTGTTTGATTCATTGTATGTTACACATTTTATAAACATGAAAACCACATTTACTGATTTAAGTAAACACTTTTAAAATAAAGACAAACTTTCTTTTGGAAGCCAAGATAGATTATAATCCATTAATATATCTTTCAACAAAAAGGATGAAATCTTCCACTGGTTAGGCTGATAAACTCTTTCATGTCAAAACTAAGCCTCTTTATCATGATAACCCAGAATAATGGTCGGCTGCTCTAGGCACTTTATCTACTTTACAGATGAAAAATCAGCTCTACTTTCATGGAATTAGATTAATGCCATAACAGGAAATACTTCTGGGGCTGAACTTGCTTCATGCCTTCAAAGCTGCCTGTAAATTTAAAGTACTTCCTGAATTCAAAAGATAAGACAGGAGAAGGAAAAAGAAAAACAGTACAGTGACCCTTTTACTGAAGGAAAATATTGCTTCCTGAAAAAGCTGTTGAAAGCTACTTGCTAAAGGCATTATGCTCTAGAAAGCCTAGGGCAAGTCTGTTTTAGTTGAACATGGGGATTCTGGTTATATATCAGACAGTTGTTATAAATCTGTTCTTTCTATAATCCTTTTGATAAACTTTCTTAAAGTCATCATGGTGAAAGCTGAAGTAATAACTTTCTCAGCTTTTAGTACATAAAAAATTGCTCACTATTTTACATATAACATTTTATAAAGGATTACAGTTCAACACACTTGGAAAAATGCTGACCCCCAAGGTCTAGAATTAAATTTTGGTTTAGAACATGTATCAAAGGTAGCAAATCCAGTCAACACTTATTGGGCAGTCTAACTTAACATAAAAAAAAGGGGGGGGCATTATGTGGAACATATAAAATGGCTTTTAAAGAAGTGATTGTGATATGAAGAGGAAAATTTTATACAGAAGACATACAATTAGGGAGAAAAGAATACTGACTATTGGTATGTACCTGAACATGAACATATATACATTCAGCACCGTGGAGTATACAAAAAGAAAAACATCTACAGATGCATATTGAATGTACTTTAAATACTGGGCACTATAGTAAGTGCTACAGGCTATGTGGTCTTTAAGACAGGAAAGGACTTACTTTACCTTCTCATCTAGCTAGTATTCGAGGAAGGACTAGACAAAGTAATACCAAATGAGATAACTCAATAATGGCAACTTGCATGATTATGTGATACGTGGTGTGGGTTTAAAGTGAACAATGACAACAGTTCACAGAAAGCAGGATAAGCAATTTTAGATAGGTGACCAGAAAAAGTCTTGCTGAGAGGATATTTGAGTTGAAAGCCTAAGGGTTTCAATGAGTCATCCCTTAGAAAACTTGGTTCAAGTTCATTCTAGGAAGAAGGAATAAGAGTGAAGGACTTAAGTAGGAAAAGATCTTGGATATTTAAGAACTGTCAATGACAGAAGTAGTGAAATAAGATGATATGACTTGTAAGAAAAAGACGTAAGACATTTAGGGTCTTATACATCATTGCATGAAACATGGACTTTATTCTGTGAGCAACTGGTAGCTATGCAAGAGATTTTAACACCAAAGTATCTTACGTGATTTGCATTTTTAAAACATCACTCCAATCATTCTGTGGAGAATGGTATGGAAGAGTTAAAAAATAGAAGCAAGGAGACCAGTTAATTCAGTAAGCCAGGAATAAAATAGTAATGTCTCATAATAGAATAATAATTATTGATTTTAAAAAAAGAAAAAATACATTCCAGATATACTTGAAAGATCAAGACTTCGTGAAGGAAAAAGAATAACCAAGAAGGACTACTAGGGTTTGACCAGAGAGCCCCAAGCCCTACAGTGATACCATAGACAGAGATGTATTAGATATGAAACAGAACCAGCATCAAGAGTGAACATCACAATAATATGCTACTAAACAATGAATGAGTCAACCAAGAAATCAAAGAAGAAATAAAACGTTACAATGGAAACAAATGAAAATGAAAACACAACAGTTCAAAAATCTTTGAGATGCAGCAAAAGTAATTCTAAGACATAAGTTTATAGCAATACAGGTCTACTTCAAGAATCAAGAAAAAACTCAAATAAACAACCTAACCTTCACCTAAAGGATTTAGAAAAAGAAGAACAAACAAAACTCAAAACTAACCAAAGGAAGGAAATAATAAGATTAGAGCAGAAATACATGATATAGAAACTAAAAAAAAAATAATAATAATAGAACAAATCAGTGAAACCAGGAACTAAGTCCTTTGAAAAGATCAACAAAATTGACAAATCTCTAACCAGACTCATAAAATAAAAAAAAAAAAAGGAAAACGCAAACAAAATCACAAATGAAAGTGAGAAATAAAAACAAATACCACAGAAATACAAGCAATTGTAAAAGAATATTATGAAAAATTATATGCCAACAAATCAGAAAACCTAGATGAATTGGATAAATTCTGAGAAACATATAACTTACCACAACTGAAGCAGGAAGGAATAGAAAATTTGAACAGATTGATTACCAATGGAATTGAATCAGTAATCAAAAAACTCCCAACAAACAAAAGTCCAGGACCAGACAGCTTCATGGATAAATGCTACCAAACATTTAGAGAAGATTTAATTCATATTTGTGTAAAACTGTTCCAAAAAACAGAAGAGGAAGGAAAACTTCCAAATTTATTCTACATCAAAACCAGATAGATTCCACTAAAAAGGAGAACCACAGGCTAATATCTCTGATGAATATAGTGCAAAAATCCTTATCAAAATACTACCAAACTGAACCCATCTATACATTTAAAAACATCATTCAACAAGATAAAGTGGGATTTATTTCCAGGATGCAAGGTAGTTTAATATTCACAAATCAGTCAACGTGATACATCACATCAGTAAGAGAAAGATAAAAACCATATTATCATTTCATAGATGCAGAAAAAGCATTTTACAAAGTACAGTATTCATGATAAAAATCCTCAACAAAGTAGGGTTAGAGGGAACATAACTAAAATAATAAAGGCCTTATATGAAAAACTCAGAGAACATCATACTTGATGGGAGGAAAACTGAGAGCTTTCCCCCTAATGTCAGGAACAAGACAAGGATGTCAACTCTCACTACTTTTATTCAACGCAGTACTAGCCACAGTAATCAGACAACAAAAAGATATAAAGAGCATCCAAATTGGTGAGGAAAAAGTAAAACTTTCACTATTTGCAGATGACATGATACCATATATAGAAAACCCAAAAGACTCTACCCAAAAACTACTGGAATAAATGAATTCAGTAAACTTGCAGGATACAAAATCAATGTACAGCAATCTGTTGCATTTTTAAACACTAATAATGAAGGAACAGAAGGAGAAATTAAGAAAACAATCCCATTTACAATTGCACCAAAAAAATAACAAAATCCCTAGAAATAAACAAAGAGGTGAAAGACCTGTACTCTGAAAACTATAAAACACTGATGAAAGAAACTGAAGATGATACAAAGAATTGAAAGACATTCCATGCTCATGGACTGGAAGAACAAATATTGTTAAAATGTCTATTTTACCCAAAGCAATCTACAGATTTAATGTGATCCCTATGCAATTACCAACATTTTTCATAGAAGTAAAACAAACAATTCTAAAATTTGTGTAGAGCCACAAAAGACCCTGAACAGCCAAAGCAATCATGAAAAAGAAGAAAAAGAAAACTAGAGGTATCAAATTCCAGACTTCAAGTTATATTACAAAGCTGTACTGATCAAAACAGTATGGGATTGGCATAAAAACAGACACACAGATTAATAGGACAGAATACAAAACCCAGAAATAAAGCCACAATTACATGGTCTATTGATCATCAAGAAAGAATGCAAGAATATGCAATGGGAAAAAGTCTCTTCAACAAATGGTGTTGGGAAAACTGGACAGCAACATGCAAAAGAATGAAACTGGACTACTTTCCTGCATCATACACAAAAATAAAATGGATTAAAGACATAAATGTGAAACAGGAAACCATAAAATCCTAGAAGAGAGCACAATAAGTAATTTCTCTGACACTGGCCATAGCAACATCTTTGTAGATATGTCTCCTGAGGCAAGGGAATAAAAGCAAAAATAGATTATTTGGGCTACATCAAAATTAAAAGCTTCTGCATAGCTTTTCCATGTTAAAGGAAACCATTAACAAAATTAAAAGGGAATGTACTGAATGGGAGAAGATATTTGCAAATGACATATCTAATAAGGGGTTAGTATCCAAAATATATAAAGAACTGATACAACTCAACACCAAAAAAAACCCCAAACAATTCCATTAAAAAGTAAGAAGTCATGAACAGACATTTATCCAAAGACATACAGATGGCCAACAGACACATGAAAAGATGCTCACCATCAGTCATCATCAGGGAATTGCAAATCAAAACTACAATGAGATATCATCTCACTCCTGTCAGAATGGCTAAAATCAAAAGCACAAGAAACAAGTGTTGATGAGGATGTGGAGAAAGGAAACCCTCTTGCACTGTTGCTGGGAATGCAAACGGGTAGAGCCACTATGAAAAACAGCATGGAGGTTCCCCAAAAAATAAAAAATAGAACTCCCATATGGCCCAATAATCACACTACTGGGCATTTACCCTACAAAATACGAAAACTCTAATTCAAAGGGATACATGCACCCCAATGTTTATTGCCGTGTTATTTACAATAGGCAAATTATGTACATTATATATATTCATATATATGCATATGATATATATAATGGAATGTTACTCAGCATATGCACATTATGCACATTATAAATAATAATAATAATAATACACATTATATATATAAATACATATTATGGAATGTTATTCAGCCCTACAAAAGAATGAAATCTTGTCTTTTGCAATAACATGGACACAGCTAGAGAGTATAATGCTAAATGAAATACATTAGTCAAAGACAAATACCATATGATTTCACACACGTGTGGAATTTAAGAAACAAAACAAATGAGTAAAGGGAAAAAAGAGAGGCAAACCAACAAACAGACTTTTAACTATAGTGAACAAACTGATGGTTAACAGAGAGAAGGTGGGTGGGGGGATGGGTAAAATAATAGGTGATGGGGATTAAAGAATATGCTAATCATGATGGGCACTGAGTAACATACAGAATTGTTGAATCACAAGATGGTACACCTGAAACTAATAGAACACTGCAGGTTAACTACACTGGAATTAATATTTAAAACCTTAATTTAAAAAAAGTGTATGTGCAGACTCCTTTTATATTATTTTATATAATTTTATGTCTTTTAGAGAAGAAAAGAGGGCTCTGTAAATACGCATTTACAGAGTTTGATACACCGACCTTCTTATTTATCATTCTGGTTCTCTTCATTTCTTCCTATGGATTTAAGTTACCATCTAATGTCATTTTCCTACTTCAATACAGATTTGTTGCCACCTACCCCCTTTGTGCTGTTATTGTTATATATATTACATTCTGATATATTATAGAGATAAGAAGACAATTTTATGTTTATATATTTTAATTTATAAATATATATTTGTATGACTTGCTTTTAAATGAGTTAAGAGAAAAAATATGCAATGAAACTATCTTTTATAATTATTTACATAATTACCTTTGTCGGTACTCTTTGTTTTATTGTGTATAAATGTGAATTACTTTTTTTCCTTTCAGCTTGAAAAACTCTCCAGCATTTCTTGTAAGGCAGATCTGCTAGTAACAAATTCTCCTGGATTTGCTTATCAAGGGAAGTATTTTGTCTTCAGTTTTTAGATCTTTCTGCTGGACAGAAGGTTATTTGTTGATGATTTTTTTTCTTTTTGCACTTTAAATATGTCATCTCACTGCCTTCTAGTCTGCATTGATTCTGATGAGATGTCAACTAAAAATCTTATTGGTGTTCCCTTTAATGTGATGGTTTTTTTTCCTTTCTGCTTTCATGATTCCCTCTGTTGTCTTTCAAAAATTTGATTATTATATGTCTTTGTACTTATCCTACTTGGCATTCATTGAGCTTCTGAGATGTGTAATGTTTTTCAATAAGTTTGAGAAGTCTTCAGTCATTATTTCCTCAAATATTTTTCTGTCCTTATTACCAGACATCATAGTAGATACAGTATAGAACTATGCATAAAATATTTCCATCCTCTAACCATGTGATCATGGATAAAACACTTACAATTTGTTGTTTTAATTGCTTTACATATAAAGGGGGATAAATTATACCAATTATACTTCATGTAACTCACTGGATTCCTGTGAAGATCAAACTAAATGATATCTATAACACACAAAATATTGAATAAGTGCACATTTTTTTCCCTCAAGGATGAAACCTTTACCTATATGCCTTTGGTCTAATTTCATCCATTAATCATCACATTCTATATTGTATCATCATACTCCTCTGTTCTATCATATCTTTTTCAGCCAATATACAAACTCCAATCTCTTACGTCTTCAAGCAAAACTTCCCTCTCACCAACAGTAATTAACTCTATGTAATCTGTCTACTATGATCATCTCTCTGATGTAGTGCTTCTCACTCTGTGGTGAAGGACAATTTGGTTATTTTAACTCAGTCCAACCTGGACCCATATATGGTGCTTCTGTTCATGACTCATTTATAGATTATACTGCAAGAAGCTCATCACAGGTGTTATCTGTCATTTGAAGTTGTCCATTTCCTGTTCAATAAGGAATCCAGTGATCATGCACCTGGATGTGGGGGCAATGTCAACTTGCTAAAAAGTTTCTAACTACTCCCAATTTCTGTATTTAACTCACTGTAGACTGGGATCAAATCTTTCCCAGAGTGCACTTTGGTCTAGTGATTTTTTTTTTTTTAACTGTCAATACTGGTATAAGTAAGGTCTACTGCTTAGTTCACTGAGCAATTAACTTATCTTTCATAGCCATCCTTCTCTACCTCCTCTGTTGGTTTTAATTTCTTTCTTCGCCATTTATAAAACATCCCTCAAGGTGTTGCTCTTGGTATTTTTCTCTCTATATTCTTTCTCTTGATAATCTCAATACTTTCAAAGCTTTACAAAATTCATCATTATAGCACATTTCCAAATCTGAGCCTTTAACTCTGACTCCTTTCCCAAGAACCCAAGGGTTACATTTTAAATTACCTCTGGGTATCTCACTGGCATTTCTTTTTTTTTTTTTTTAATTTTTTAATGTTTATTTATTTTTGAGAGAGAGAGAGAGCATGAGCAGAGGAGGGGCAGAGAGAGAGAGAGAGGGGGAGAAACAGAATCTGAAGCAGGCTCCAGATTCTGAGCTATCAGCACAGAGCCTGATGGGTGGCTCAAACTCGTGAATTGCCAAATCATGACCTGAGCCAAAGTTGGATGTTTAACTGAGTCACCCAGGCACCCCTGATTGGCATTTCTATTTCAACATATCCTAAACCAAACTCATATATCTAGATAATCATTTCTTCCTCTGGATTTACTAATGGAGTCATATTTTCTCAACTTATCCAAGACCATAACTTCTAACTTATTTTAGTCTGCCACACACATTCCTTTCCAAAAGCTCTTGCATTGTTTCCTTTTTTACTGGTATCTTAGTTAAGATCCTTCTCTCTCTTACCTTGAATTAGATTAAAGTAACACTTTAGTGTTACTGTAATAACGTTCCTGTAAATAATCTGTCTCATCCCAGGTCAGGTTAATGTAGCCAGCACAATTTTGATTTTATTATTTCCCTACCTACTCAAAAACTTTAAAAAATACTTCATTGCTTTAGTACTCCATGACACAACACTAATTTCAAGTTTTATCACTAACTTATACAAATTAATTTTGACAAGCCAAAAATTTCCTTAATATATCAAGCAACTAAAACATTAGTACATAGTTATTGAAAAATGACTAACTTAAATGATTAAAATATTTAGATTCAAAATAATTGAGAATAAAAATCACTCTCTATACTGTTTATATAACTATATGCTTTTATATTACTATTCTAAAACCATCCATAATCAATGCTAGTTTCACATGTCTAATAATATTGCTGCTGGTTTTACTTTTGGATGAACTACATTCTAGCCTCCTGCTGTTACTGAGAAATGCATTAAAGCAGGTCACGTGGTTTTTCTCATGTCAACAAATGATGGCTCAATTAGGCAGATAAGTATCTACAGCCCTCAGCAGAATCTTCAGTCCATTCTCAGCAGTTTAGAAAAGCACTCTGGTTAGCATTAGAGCTAAGGAAAGGAACACTTGTAATTCTTTAAGCATTCAATTAAATTTTTAAATTCAAGACTGGCTATTGAATGTTTCCAAACACAAACAGTGTGGAAGTAGACTTTCATCATGAATGAGCACTCAAAAATCTGATGTGTATGTAAATTTCTTAATGAAATGAGATTATGACATTTCGATTCACTGTTTGCAGTATAAACACTTATGGATGATCCATTTTGCTAATTTTCTCATCAATAGAATAATTCTATGTTGGATTGCTAATTAATGGGCAGTGTTTGCTTGCATTGAACCAAAGGACTTCCAAGTAAAAAACACATGGAACAACTGCTGATGAGTCGTCACCTTGTTGAATAAAGCCTTACAGCTAATGAAAGGAAACCTCAGGAAGGCAGAGAACAAATGAGGCTCAGGAGGCAGAAAAGGTTGCAGGGTAGTCAAACACTTATATATTTAGTACTTGACTTACTTACTCTTTTCTAAAAATGATACCTATCTAATAAGATTTTTCATACCCTACACAATTAGAAATAATAAAAAAAGAAGGTTGTTAGTGATGATACATACCAGCTCTAGAAGTGGTAAAATTATTACAATATATCTATATGCATTCAAAAGACAGAGCAGTTTGGAGTCAACTAAAATAAAAGGAAAGAAATGTACCATAGAATAGACCATATAAATGCCCAATAAATAACAGATACTGTAAATGATGATCTTTAGACATGAAGAAAACTGATTATATTCACAGAATTGATGAAAGTAGACAATGAATTTGAAACATTTACAGCTACATCTATATCCAAAAGAACAGAATGTAGAGAAGGTTCCACTCAATATTTTGTTTAAGATTCACTAATGTCCTTGACAATTCGGAATGAATATCACTAAACAATGTTTCAATAACACTAATAGCAGTGTTAAATTTACCCCAATTAAAAAATATATATATATTTATACATATATATGTATATAAAATATATATATATACATACATACACATACACACACACATATAAACACATATATACATACACAAACACATATAAATATAATACGCATATGAACTATATATACAACCACATATTAAACTACTACCATGTGTTAACTCTGAAGGTAATTCTAGGTAACATAATTTGGTACTATAAGAAACATATAGTCAATATAAAAAGACATTTCACAGTTATCAGTTTCCTAACTGAACAGCACGAATAATATTCTCTTAGAGAAGTAGCTGGAGGGGAGTGTACCAAAACAGTGGCATAATTAGATTCTAAACTCACCTCTTTCTATGGACACACTGAATCTACATATGGAACTACATATGGAATGCGCATGTGGTGCTACATATAGACAATCCTGTGAAAAAGACCTGAAAACTAGCTATATAACTTCTTTGAGACAAATGGTAAAGGGACACATTGGGACAGGTAGGAAAGGGAGAGATGCAGTCTCACCAAAAATCCTACCCCTGGTGTGGCAACCAATGATCGAGAGGGGAATCAAAAATATAGATTTTCTGTGAGGATCTATGGATTTGTGCCCCATACCAGGTATCCCAATGCCTGCGACCTACAAAGGAGAGGTGAGTCTCCAAAATACCTGCCTTGAAAACCAATGGGATTCATGTCCAGGAGACATATAAGGAAGGGCTATAAAGAACTTAGATACTTCTCTTAATGGGCTCTCCTATAGACTGACCTGCTCCTGTGACCACTGCAAAGCACTAGTTTCAAAGTAAGTAGATTATATATAAAGGAGATTCATTTGCTAATCTCAGAGTGTCTGTTGGAAGGGCAGGGGCCTGTTGGGATTCTCTCTGGGATGGAGGCTCTGGCAGGTGCCATTTTTGTGCTCTTCTATAAGATAGCATCAGCAAGTGCATCCTGGCCCTGCATTCTCCTGCAGCACTGAGAAAGCCAGCAGGTGAGTCTAAGCCCTGCACTTTACTGCTGCCTCACTAAAACTAGCAGGCATGAGCAGACCACACAGAACACTCCTTGAACACCTGGTCTGGTGGTTGGGGCAGGGGTGGGAGGGTGGGCACCTGTATTCCTGGGTTCCACAGGACTATAACAATCAGAGAGACAGTTCTTGGCAGGCTACCACACACAGGAACTACACAGACTGAAACACATCCACAATCTTTCTGTGAAACAGGCTTATTTACTTGCCATGGAGTTTTAGCCTGAGGGGCAGGCTTCAGGTTTGCCACACATCTAGATGTTATGGAGGTACTCTCAGAGAATACAGGCCAGGGGTCCCCATCTTTTCACTCTCCCTTGGCTTGCTGGTATCTCACCAAAAGGAATTTATACACTTGTCTAAAGTCACAGTTTTTGCAACTCTCACCCAGGGGACACCTCTAGATGACCCTGTTTTGGAGGCCAGCAGAGTTTATAACTGTGGTCCCAAAGGACTGTATTTAATTGCATACATTCACAGCTGCTGCCTGAGGGTTTGGCTTCCAGTCTAGGACCTGACTGAGATCCTCCCTTCTGAACACTGACAGGTCTTGGCACATCCTCAACAACTGGAACTTCTCAAGAATAAATCAGGTTGCTTACACCATCATAGAAGCTGGAGAGACAACTATGAGCTACGGAAAGGTTCAAAGATAAGTTTTATTTCCTATACAAAGTCACTCCTCCAAGACTGGGAGAGGTAGCTTATTTTAGCTAATACATAAAAACAAACACAGAAAGTCAAGTAAGTGAGGAAACAAAGCACTATGTTCCACACAACAGAAATACATAAAACTTTAGAGAAAAAAAAACATACACCAAAAAACAAGACAAAACAAAACAAAAAACCCTAATGATATGGAGATAAGTAATTTACCAACAAAGAGTTGAAAGTAATGGTCTTAAAGATGCTCAGTGAACTTGGGAGAAGCATGAATGGACACAGTAAGCACTTCAACAAAGAGACAGAAAATATAAGAAAGTACCAAATAGAATTCACCAGAGCTGAAGAATACAATAATCGAGCTGAAAAATCAACTATATGGAGCAAAAGAAAAGATCAGTGATCTAGAAGACATGGCAGGAGAACTTACTCAGAATATCAAAAAGAAAACAGAATTTTTAAAAAGTGAGGAAAGTTTAAGGAAAATATCAAGTGGAGTAACATTTGCATTATAGAGGTCCCAGAAGAGGAAGAGAGAAAAAGGAGCAGAAAACTTATTTGAAAAAATAATAGTTGAAAACTTCCCTAACCAGGGCAGGAAACAGATGTCCAGACCCAGGAAGTCCAGAGAAGTCCAAATAAGAACCCAAAGAAACCCATGCCAAGACACTTTGTAATTGAAATGTCAAAATTTACAGATAAAGAGAGAATCTAAAAAACAACAAGAGAAAAATAACTTGCTACATACAAGGAAACCCCCATAAGACTATACGCAAATTTTTCAGCAGAAATACTGCAGACTAGGGCGAGTGGCAAGATATATTCATAGTGTTGAAGGGAAAAAGTTTCCAACCCAGAATACTTTACCCTGCAAGGTTATCATTCAGAATTAAAGGTAAGATAAAGAGTTTTCCAAACAAGCAAAAGCTAAAAGAGTTCATTACCACTAAACTGGCATTACAAGAAATGATAAAAGGACTTTCTTAAGGTGAATGAAAAGCATTAATTAGTAATAAGAAAATACATAAATCTAACTGGTAAGTGTAAATACATAGTAAGGTAGGGGATTAATCATTTATAAAGCTATTATGAAGGTAAAAATACAAAAGTAGTAAAAATAACCATAACTATAATAATCAAAGGATACACAAAATAAAGATATGTAAAACATGACACCAGAATCATAAAATAAAAATGTAGAGTTTGAGAATACATTCAAACTTAACCTGCTATCAAATTAAAATAAGTTATTATGTATATAGGCTGTTATAGGTGAGCCTCATGCAAAAACCTACAGTGGAGACACAAAGCATAATATAATGGAAACTAAGCATAACACTGAAGAAAGTCATCACTAGAATGGAAGAGAGCAAGAGAAGAAAGGAACACAGAGGAATGATAAAACACCCAGAAAACAATAAACAAAATGGCAGTAAGAATATACCTTTAAAGGTAAATGGACTAAATACACTAATTAGAAGACAACGAGTGGCTGAATGGATTAATAAAACTCCATTTTTTGGTGCCTACAAGACACTTACTTAAAATGTAAGAACACACACAAACTGAAAGTAAAGGGATGGAAACAGGTGTTCCATGTCAATGGAAACCAAAAGATAGCTAGAGTAGCTATATATACTTATATCAGACAAAATAGGCTTTAAAACAAAGACTATAATAAAAGACAAAGAAGGGCATTACATAACTATAAAGAGGATATAACATTTTTATTTATTTTTTTAGTGTTTATTTTTGAGGGAGAGAGAGAGAGAGAGAGAGAGAGAGAGAGAGAGAGCATGAGTGGGGGAGGGGCAGAGAGAGAGAGAGAGAGAGAGAGAGAGAGAGAGAGGGAGAGAATCTGAAGCAGCCTGAGCTGTCAGTACAGAGCCTGATGCAGGGCTCAAACACATGAGCCATGAGATCATGACCTGAGCTGAAGTCAGATCCTTAACCGACTGAGTCACCCAGTGACTCATTTTTAAAATTTTTAAATATTTATGCACCCAATATAGAAGAACCTGAATATAAAAAGCAACTATTAACAACCTATAGGTAGAAATTGGCAGGGATACTATAATGAGGAACTTCAACACTTCACTTAAATCAATGGATAGATCTTTCAGACAAAAAATCAATAAGGAAACATCGGCTTTAAATGACACATAACACCAGAAGGGCATAACAGGTATACACAGAACATTTCATCCAAAATTAGCATACACATTTCTCTCAAGTGCACACGCAACATTCTCCAGGATAGGTCATATGTTAGGCCACCATACAAGTCTCAATAAATTTAAGAACACTGGGGTGCCTGGGAGGCTCAGTCGGTTAAACGTCCGACTTTGGCTCAGTCATGATTTCGTGGTCCATGAAATCAAGCCCCACGTCGGGCTCTGTGCTGACAGCTCAGAGCCTGGAGCCTGTGTCTCCCTCTCTCTCTGACCCTCCCCCGTTCATGCTCTGTCTCTCTCTGTCTCAAAAATAAATAAACATTAAACAAAATTAAAGAAAATAAATTTAAGAACACTGATATCATACCATGCATCTTTTTGATCACCATGATGTGAAAGGAGAAATCAGTTACAAGAAAAAAATGGAAAAAAATCACAAATACATGGAGATTAAATAATACACTACTGAATAAACAATAGGTCAACAAAGAAATCAAAGGAGAAATTAAAAAAAATACCTTCAGACAAATGAAAATAGAAGTATAACTTCCAAAATCTATGGGATGAAGGAAAAGCAGTTCTTAGAGGAAACTTCATAGCAATACAGGCCTACCTCTTGATCAACAAAAACATCAAATAATCTAACTTCACACTCAAAACAATAGAAAAAGGCAAATGAGCTCAAAGTTCATAGAAGGAAGGAAATAACAAAGATCAAAGTGGAAATAAATGAAACAGATGAGGGGTGTCTGGCTGGCTTGCTCAGTTGGTAGAGCATGTGACTCTTGATCTTGGGGTCGTAGGCTTGAGCCCCATGTTAGGCATAGAGATTACTTAAAAATAATGAAATGGATGAAAAAGATAATAGAAAATATCAATGAAACTAAGAGCTAGTTTTTGGAAAATATAAAAAAGACTGACTAACCTTTAGCTATAGGACTGTAATAAATAAAAGCAGAAATTAAAGAGATTCCAACTGAAACCATAGGTTATCAAAAGGATTATGAAAAACTACTATGAACAATTATAAGATAACAAACTGGACCTAGAAAAAAAACAGATAAATTCTTAGAATATACAATTTTACAAGACTGAGTCATGAAGAAATGGAACATATAAATAGACCAATTACTAGTAAGGAGATTGAATCAGCAATCAATCAAATAAAAGTCTATAGCCAGATGACTTCAATGGTAACTTTCACCAAACATTTAAAGAAGATTTAATACCTAACCTTCTCAAACTTAAAAAAATTAAAGAAAGAAAATTAAAGGGAAGGAAATGCTTCAAAACTCATTTTATGGGGCAAGCATTACCCTGACACCAAACCCAGACAAGAACACCACAAAAAAAGAATTATGGGCCAATATTCTTGATGAACATGGATGCAAAAATCCTCACTGAAATATTAGCAAATGAAATTCCACATGGCATTCAAAGGATCATACATCATGATTAAGTGGGTTTTATTCTGGGGATGCAAATATGATTCAACATCTACAAATCATTTAACATGACACATATTAATAAAATGAAGGTTAAAAATCACATGATCACCTCAATAGATGCAGAAAAAACATGTGACATGACTCAACATCCAGTTATGATAAAAACTCTCACAACAGTGGGTATAGAGAGAATGTACATCTACACAATAAAGGCCATATATAACAGGTCCATAGCTAATGCTGAAATGCTGAAAGCTTTTCCTCTAAGATCAGAAACAAAACAAGGATATCCACTCTCAACACTTTTGTTCAACAGTGTTGAAAATCCTAGCCAGAGATATTAGGAAGAAAAAGAAATAAAAGGCATCCAAATCCAAAAGTAAGAAGTAAAACTGTTACTATTTACAGGTAACATGGTATTATATATTGAAACCCTAAAGATTCTACTAAAAAAACTCTAAGGAAAATTCAGTAAAATTGGAGGATAGAATATCAACATACAAAAATCTGTTTCATTTCTATACAATAATAACAAACTATGAAAAAGAAAAATTAAGAAAACAATCTTATTTACAATTACATCAAAAACACTAAAATATATAGGAATAAATTAAACCAAGGAGATGAAATGCCTGTACACTTGAACTACTAAGACAACACTGATGAAAGAAACTGAAGACACAAATAAATGAAAAGATGGCAGGGATAAAGTCTTTCAATTGTGACTAGGTCATGGGGATATAGTGTGCAACATGGTGACTAAAGTCAATGGTATTAAGGCATGTATCTGAAGGTTGCCAGGAGATTGGATCTTGGATGTTCTTATGCAAGGAAAGATATATTTTTGTTACTTCTTACGGTGGCAGATGGTGACTAGATTTATCAAGGTGATCACTTCAGTGCATACAAGTCTCAAATCATTACATTGTACACCTGAAACTAACATAATGTATGTCAACTGTACCTCAAGAAAAAAAAATAATGGAATAGGAGGCAAAATAAAAATGCCGTTAAAATTCTAGTTACTGGAAAGCATTTAAAGGAGTAATTCTGCCCCCTATTCTCTCCTCAAAAGACTGGCTAGATGTCATTTGGGACTCTCCATTATGAGTCCACTTTAACCTATTTTTCTCAATTTCTCCTCTGCAACTAAAGGACAATTTATCTAAATTTCGAATTGGAAATTATTTCAAATGTAGAAAATGTTTAAAAAAATAAAAATAGTACAGGGAACACAATATTTTTCTACCTCACTTGCTTTATTATTTGTGTTTGCTAGTATTCTTTCTTTATATATGTGTGTATTCCAATATTTTTATTAGGTTGAGATTATGCATTCTGAGTTGGAATACTGTATAGGTGATGTATCCTTCTGAGGAAACCTTATCAGGAGGCACACCTGGGCCATCTCACTCTCACTGGTGATGTTAATTTTGATCACCAGGTCAGTGTTTCCTGGCTTCTCCACTGCATTATTGCTGTTTTTTCTGCTCCCTTACAAGTAATAAACATTTTATAGAAAGATATTTTAAGGCTATACAAATATCTTGCTTTTCATCAACATGTCCTCTTAAATATTGCATCCATTAATGATTTTTGCCTGATTTAATCTTCACCCTAATGACTCCAAAATAATATTTTGTTTTGTTTTTCCAACTCAAGCACACACTCCACATGTGCCAATTAAACATCAGCATTCTATTGTGAGCAAGACATCTTCCTTCCCCTTCCTTTCTTCTCCCATCTATCATTGTTACAGCTGCATATAACTTTTTTTTCCCAGTGGTCTATATTTCATTACTTTTTCAATTATTTTCATGCTCAAATTGTCCCAGATTTGGCCAGTGGGAGATTCTTCAAGGTAGCTCCCATATAGTTACGATAAACTTCCCATCATTGTTTTAAGCACTTATCTTTGTACACAAGATGTTTATATTTCTGTTTTCTCTATAGTTGAATTTTTTTTGGTTTGTCTCTTTTTTCCTTTGTTCGTTGGTTTTGTTTCTTAAATTACACATATAAGTGAAATCATAAGCTATTTGTCTTTGACTGACTTATTTCACTTAGCGTTATATTCTCTAGATCCATACATTGTGCTGCAAATGGATTTGCTTCTTTTTTATGGCTGAATAATATTCCCATGTATATATACCACGTTTTCTTTACCCATTCATCTACCAATAGACAGTTGGGCTGCTTCCATAATTTGGTTATTGTAAATGCTGCTGCAATAAACACAGGGCTGCATATATCTTTTTGAATTATTATTTCAAGATGTTCATCTTCTATCTAGTTGGCCTTAGACCTGGAGCCAGCCATTTCAATGAGGAGTTCTGGTGTTGTGTGTTGATTGTGTCCCACAAAAAAGGTATGTTTAAGGCCTAACTCATGATAACTGTGAATGTAGGCTTATTTGGAAATGAGGCTTTTGCAGATATAATCAAGACTGCATTGGGGTGGTACTAATCCAATGACTAGCATTCTTATAAGAAAAAGAAAATGTAGACACAGAAACACACAGAGAATGCCATGTGTCAATGGAAGCAGAGACCACAGTTTTGCTGCCACAGGCCAAGCAATACCAAAGACTGTAGGCAACAACCAGATGTTAGAAAAGAGGAATGGGACAGACTCTCCCTCTGCCCTTCCAAGAATTAACCAACTCTATCAATACCTTGATTTTGAACTTCTGGACTCTTGAACTGTGAGAAAAATTTTCTGTTTTTCTAGGTTTGTGGCAATTTGTTATGGCAGCCCTAGAAAACTAACAGAGCGGAATGGTGCTAGCTGTATCATTAATACTTGAGTGACTTTGCTACTTGGTCCACTTGACAAGAGAGTCAGGAAATGTATGTATGTATATGTAAATTAATTTACATATACATAGATACATACGGATACAAATATGCACACATATAAACATGAATGTATATATTTACACAGATACCCTAATATAATCCATTCCCAGGGTTCTTCCCTGTCTTCTCCCACTCCACATTGCATGCCTTTTTTTTTCCTTTTCCATAGTGAGAACACAAGTTCCTAATGATATTAGCTCATCTACTCATGTGCTCAAAATAGTTTCAGAATTAGTTTGCCCATACCACTAAAATAAACAAATGTACTCAAAAGAGTTCAGGATTTTTTTTTGTAATACTTTCCTCTTCTGCTACTCTGCCCCAAACTGAAGATATATGTAGTTCAATACCGTGCTCATAAATTATTTGGATTAGTCTTCCCTTCTTCCTTCCTGTCTTTTTTATCTTCATTATGAGTATAGTGTTCATTTCACTTTTGCTAATTAAGTTCATTTGTTTCAGTCTGCTTACACTTTTAGGTCCCATATCTTACTGATAACATTTTTATTTAACCTTTGAATAGGTAGGTTATTAATATGCTACCAAAATTACCAAAAAATATACTCCAGGAAGTGTCATGCCCTCCTGTATCTCTGTCACTACACTTTCTTTTCCACCACATGAAATTACTGATTTTATTGTTTTCTGCTTTATCCTTCCTGCATATATGCATGTTTTATTTTTCCTTTTTCTTACACAAAAGGTATATGCTATATATACTCTTTTGTGCTTTCCTCTGCATGTAGTATTTCCTGGAAACCACTCCACAGTACTCTATTGTATGTAGTACCATAGTTTATTCAACCAATCTCCTATGATTGGTCACTTATATAGTTTCTAGTATTTTGCAATTATTAATATGCTACAATACATAATCTTAGGAAAATTATTTTCATATTCTGAAAAGATTGGACTCCTGGAATAAATTAATTCTCATCTGTGCAGACTTGTTTTTACTGTCCTGTGTAATTGGTGTGGGGGATATTGTGGAGGAATATTTAATGACATGAGCCAACATTCATTAAATATTAAGAAAAGAAAATCGTATTATGAAATAGTAGATATAGTATAATGCAAATTGTGTAAAACTCAAAAAGACACATGTATTTGCAAAATATAAACATGTATGATGGGATGTGAGAGATTTTAATATTTTTTTTTATATTTTTCAAGCTTAATGTAATCATCATGTATTATGTTTACATTTAAAAAATAAAAATAATAAATTATACTTGCAAACAAGAAGGAGGAATTCTATTTCTGACAGTAAAGCTGACTTAGGTAGTATAACACAGCCCTTTTGCTAAAAACAACAACAAATGATAACTTAAAATAGAAAACAAAAGAATCTTTCTTGTTTTAAATATATTGCTTGGTTGACACAGAATACTCAGAAAGCTAAAACAAAGTAAAAATGGAAATCCAGGGAGGTAGGCAAACACTCTAATGTCTTTCATTCAGAGGATATGCCAAACCCATGAACTGAGCTTCAGTTTTCACAGCCATGTACAGAGAGCTGGCAGTGGTATGCTGGAGCCAGCTTGTGAAGCTAAGTATACATATTTTTCCCCAAATTCATGTTCAGTGGCTTCACACTGGTAGCTTGAAATCAGCCATGATATAAAATTGAAAAATATAACAAATCAGGACTTTTTTTCCTCTGGAGAACTAGTTTTAAAATATTTATCAGCATCTACTGAGCCCAAGGTTGAGGAAAGAAATCCTAGGTATACTGAACATAGGGAGTCTAATTGGAGATCTCCATATAAAGCTGCATGCTTAGTAGAACTTAGTAGAACAATGTTTACCCCACAGAAAGAATCAGCAAGGAAATTTGCCTGTTTCAAACTTGATGCTGGGTGGAGGTAAAAATATCTTCCCTGAAAATTTAACCAGAAGCCCACCCTCATGAAAGTTTATGGATCTGGAACTCATGCTACCCATGCAGCCCACAAAACTTTAAGCTTGAAATTTATTTCAGCGTGTTCCCAGGTTGACAGTATCCCCAGGCTTTTGGCAGATTCAAATGCAAATCCTCTCTTTGGAAACATATCTTCATGTCAGCCTCGGAAATTACCACAAATAATGAACGTGAGCTCACACACACACACAAAAAACAGGCACCTTGAGTATGAGGTAGCAGAAACGACAACAAAATCAGAGCTGCAAAAGTTTTAAGTGTAAGGTTAGGCACAAAATAGAAAATGTTTAATATACTTAAAAAAACAAAAGGATTATAAATGGGAGAAAGCAATGAAGAGTTTATCAAAATGAAAGAAGCAGATTTGAGAGAAAGAAATGAAAATGAAAAAAAAAAGAAATGTATATTAAAACTCAATGGGCAGATAAAACAGAACATTAGACACCACTAAAGACAGACAGAAACATGATAAAGTAGATCTGGAGGAAGTATCAAGAATGTGACAAAGATATGGTAACTATGTAAGAGGTGAAGATCTTGGTGAAGTGACAGAATGATTAGGGATACATATGTGGTTAAGCTATAAAGAAACGTATGGGAATAAGAATCATAAAATTCAAGATAATGGTTATCTTTGGGGTGGAGAAACAGATGGGATCACAAGGAACACACTGAGATCAAAGATACCAATAAATGTTCTGTTTCTTAAGACAGGTGGTAGGTAGACATATTTTTCATTTATTTTAATTTTTTTAATGTTTATTTTTGAGAGAGAAAGTGCATGTGTGTGCAATTTCACGAGTGGGAAAGGGGCAGAGAGAGGGGGACAGAGGATCGGAAACAGGCTCTATGCTGATAGCAGACAGCCCAATGTGGCACTCCAACTCATGAACCCAATTATCATGACCTGAGCCAAATTTGGAAGCTTAACGAATCAGCCACCCAAACACCCCTCATATGTTTTTCATTTTAAAATATATGTTTTATAATATGTTTTAAATGTTTAAAACATATGTTTAATATGTTTTAAAATATATTTAAAATAAAAGTTTTGTGGCGCCTAGGTGGTTCACTGGGTTAAGTGTCCTACTCTCGATGACAGTCTGACTCACATTGTAGTGTGGAGCCTGTTTAGAATTCTCTCTCTCTCCCTCTCTCTCTCTCTCTCTCTGCCTCTCCCCTGCTCACGCTCTCTCTCCTTCTCTCAAAAAATAAACTTAAAAAAAAATAAAGTTTTATTTGGGGGTAATTTTAGATTTACAGAAAAACTCCAAACATAATGAACAGAGATCCCATACACCAGTTTACCCTACATTAACACCTTATATGACCATGGTACATTTGTCTAAACTAAGAAAACAACTTTGTTGAGTTACTACTAGCTGAAGTCCAGACAACTCAGATTTCACTAGTTTTTACTTTAATATCCCTTCTGTTTTTCTGGATCCAATCCATGAAAACCTCTTTGTATTTAGCTGTCATGTCTCCTTAGTCTTCTATTGTCAGTGATAAGTTCTTAGTCTTTCCTTGTTTTTTTATGATCTTGACAGTTTTGAGGAATATTCTTTAGGTATTTTGTACAATGTCCATCTGCTTGGATTTGTCTGATTAGGGCTATGGGTTTGGGGGAAGAATACTCCATGTTCATGTTGCATTTTCCCTACCCCAGGCCTAGAATTAGACATTTCTCTAAAGAACCCTAGATCCTTTTACTGGAGAATGGAATTAACAACCCAGATGTGGGTGTATGTTTGTCACTACTGGGGAATCACTGCTTCCAAGCCTTCTCAGTGGACAGAACTAGGAAATATGTTTATGTACATAATCCATGTATAAACATATATCTGTAATTATTTCTGCATTTACCCATTTTATACATAAGTTCCTAAAAGTATCTCCAACTTTAATCCAGTACCACAGGGTTTTATTCTAGCTCTCCCTTTTGCTTATCTTGTTTATCTGTAATTTCCCTCTCTGACAGTGAGAAACCTAAATAATAATATTCATCATTTTTAGATATTTGTTCAACCCTAGTATACATGTAAAACAGGTTCAAAATTATTAATCCATATCCTTACAAGAAACAAATTTGCCAACTAAAATATAGTGCTTCTGTAACATTCTTTTATCTTCAGCTTAACATTTTCCAGTCAGAACACCATTTTCCAAAGTTACTCAGGTCAGCTCCTTTTTTTCCTCCCATCCTTTCAGGGAGATAATGTCATGTATTTGTAATAGAGGTAGTCCTTTGTCACCTAAGTTCTTTAATTAGCTTTTTCATGCTGTTGCTATAACATGTAAGACTATGAGATCAATTTTGACATTGTTCATGGCTGAGACTTGGGTTCTAATCCCAAGCAAGTATTTTCTGCATTTATAAAATGCTCCCTAAGGGAAAAACCCATAATGTTTGTTCACACGTATGTTCATATGTTTAGGATTGAAATGTTAAATGGTTTACTAGAGAAATATTAAAATGCAAAATTATATGGAAATGATAATAAACTAGAAAACTATGTTACCACCTATTCAGTGGTGCTATATCAGTTCTGTGATTATTTTATCTTAATAGATATGCTCTGATAGCTGCCCAGTATCACAGATCTAAAGCATTCAATTTCAGAAAGGCATTTCCTCAAATAGATTGACAGATAATACAAGAACAATAAAAATCTTCAGACTGCTTATTTGTACTCTCTCTGGTAAAAACAAACAAACAAACAAAAACACGAGGTATGAAAGTTTCCATCTTATTTACACTTACATAGTGTGGTAAGATTGTATAGATTTCATGTCCAATTTTAGAATCATGTCCCCAAAGGCAGTGTCATCTGGTAAGATGGTTAACTATATAGGTCTAAGCAGCACAATCTACTTGCTGGCAGTAACATCAGTTAAGGACTTTAAGTTTAGCTTTCTCCCCCTGGTGGTAGTGTCTGTGTTGATAACATTAAAAAAAATATTTGTATAGTTGTATAGTTAATGTTTATGGCTGCTCCAGCCAATTATAGGTAAGCAATTTTGGGACAGAAGTAGATTTAAATGAAATCGAATCCCATATCAAAACACTTCTGAAGGAAGTACTTGTCTCCTATAGTTCCCTTTTTTTCCAAAATGCAATTACAACCATTACATCATTGTAAATTACATGCTGGGGTTATCTCAGTAGGTAACTGCCAAATGTAAAACTTACAGAAGGTCTTCAATGTAATAATGATGTTTTATCATTTTAATTACAAACTCTTTAAAAAACTCCCTAAAGTGTACCAATTGGGGTGGTCTAAATTAACACTATCTTAGTAGCCCAAGGGTAGTAAAAATAGATTGAACTACCAAATTTCATCATACTTATAGCAGCTGTCTTCCTGCCTCTAGGAAGCTAAGTATTTAACAAAGCAGACAGCTTGGCATTGGCATCTGATTAGCAGTGTGTGTATTGTCAGATAGAATGTGCTTGGCTCTTTTGTTCCAGGGTTTGATTAGAAATCTGGAAAGCAGTGGCATCATGTAACTATTCTTAAGGCTTCTGAAAGGTAAATAAATTGTGATGCTTCCTCTGGTATTGTACATGAAAACGAATCAATGCTTTTCTGGTAATATGCTTTATCAAATCCCAGAAAATTTAAATAAAGGAATTATTTTTTTAAACAAATCAAAGACTGATTGAAATAGGCAGATCTTAATATCATTTTAAATATTTTATGTAAGAAAAATATTTTTACAATTGAGTGCTTTGAATCACATTGAGTCCTGTAATTAAAATACGGTTGGTGGGGAGGAAATGATCATTTTAGAGCACATAAATAGAAGATTCTATTCCTAAAAATATCAACAGTTTAAATGGAGATTCAGAAAAAATTTTCCAATGCCTCTGAACATCTTATTGGAAAAATAACAATCTTGTAAAAAAAAGTATTGTTTTAATGCAGGTGCCCAAACATTAAACTATAAAACGGTGACTCTCATTACCTTTTCCCCACAAATTTCTTTGAAAATTTATTACAAATGATTGTGCTTATTGGCAAAGTTCAAAATCAGTAGAGTCCATGAAAACAATCTACTTCAATGAGAAGTACATTCTTTTACTCTATCAAATCCATCGGAGGTAATCAGACTGGATGTTTTATTCAACAGGGCTGAAGAAAATTGTTCTACAATAGGTTAATTCAAAATGGCAGCATAGAAAATGCATCTGTCAGTGGGGATCAAATTACAGGGCAAGCTCCTCTCAATGCTTAGAAAAACAAGTCTGCAGTTCTACAGATTATGTGCCTGTGTGTGTTTAAAGGGGTGGGAAAGGAGCTAAATATCTGAGCTAACCTCCAATTAAAGTCAATCATAAAAACAGCCAATTTAATGAGTGCGGATTTCTTTGGGTAATTATAACACCAACCACTTTTTTCTCTTTTAAATCTGTAATTCTGCCTTCTTGTTATTGCTTGCTTTGTCATTAATCGCCTCAGGACCTTGATTTCCTAGCAACAGACTGCCACCAAACATTTGGCTCCTGTTCAACATTTTCTTTGTGAAAAATGGCACTGCTGTTGCCGCCTGGGCTGCTGCAGCTAGACTGGCTGTGTAAGTGCTCTAATAATGTATTCCACTGGAAAAAAAAAATCACATGATATGGGGTGCAATGACTGAGCTCAGTTAATTACTGAGCTGGGAAGTTTATCTACAATCTAAAGGCTGTGTTGAGGGGAAGGGGGATATAAGGATTAAAAAGGTGCTCCTTGCATTATCAATAATTTACAGGTGAGAATTTATAAAGAAATATTTTATTCTTGAGTTGACAGATTTCTGTTTAAGTTTATTTAGAAAGGGGTGGAAAAGGCTAATGTCCCTTAAATGTTACTTGACAAATTCTTTCTTTACAAAATAGCCCCAAACACACAAAAGAATCACAGAACAACTTGCTGTAATTTTAAAAAGCAAATTAACCTATGTATCTGTCAGCTGTTTCTTTTCTACTTAAGGCAAAAATCATGTGTATATGTAAATATGAGATGGCAGAATGAGGTTTTCATTCACAATATGAACACTACACATAATGAAAACAGAATAATTCA
The DNA here is from genome assembly GCF_014898765.1 of Herpailurus yagouaroundi. Taxonomy (NCBI): domain Eukaryota; kingdom Metazoa; phylum Chordata; class Mammalia; order Carnivora; family Felidae; genus Herpailurus; species Herpailurus yagouaroundi. The sequence goes on along the minus strand of NW_024412404.1, from coordinate 15,345,812 downwards.
AAATATTGTGTTTTGATATACTGTATACCTAAATAACTATTTTAGAAAAATGATAGCAGGATATAGATATTTACAATTATGTTTGAAATGAGTCAATTGAGCTTGAAGGAAGTCATAATTGGAAACCTAATGATAAGGTAGGTATTTTACCATTTTTTACTTGGTAGGTTTATTAAGATTTTTTTATGCCTTAGAAATACTACCAACTGCAGTAATAATAGTTATGGAAATTAACATGGCATGTCAGATATGGTTCGCTGATACCTTGCTTTAGTTCTCAGAAAAATGGCTATATAAGAATGGCATGTTTCAGGATTGCTGTCAGGATATGATAATTTAATATACCCAAGAGTACACTAAGTATTATGGAAGCATCTGTGAAACTAATAAGTCAGTGGACATTCCGATTCTTACCAATGTCTACACACTTTATAAAAAACTTCCCACAAAGTACAGTCCCAATTCAGCTCACATGAGGAAGAGAAAATGCTAGTCTACATGAAAATATCACACTGACCACCATGACAGACTAAAATAAAAATGACAGTAGGGAATATTTATAAAGGAGCAATAAAATTAAAAGGTCTTTGTTATATTAAGGTAGTTAAAATATACACACATTTTTAGAAGACAGAAAACAAATTACAGATATTTAAATGATGTTATAGAATTCTGTTTATTACTGGCCTGAAACCACATCATCTCACCACTGAGTGACTCTCCACTTTAATATATTTTTACAAAAATCCATTCTTAGTTGAAATAAGAAAGTAAATATATATTCACAATCAGAAAAGTTTTAGAAATTCAGAGTGGACATTTTTAATTATGGAACTGTAACTAGAATAAATATCAATTTAATTCACTATTTACTATGACAGAGTTTGTTGACTTGGGCTCCAAGAATTAGCAAAAAGTCTTTTGAAATCTATAAACTTTCAAAAATTAAATGAAAAATTTGTGAGTAAATAATTTTTTCTGGGAGAGTTCAAAACTAAGAAAAGATTAAAAACCACTACTCTTAGAATATCAAGCCACCAGAGAAATGCTAGCTATATTCACAAGTAAAATATTGTTTTAAATTTGAATTTAGTTTATTATAGCTGTCAAATGAAATAAATGTTAACCTTATAAGAAACCATGTACGTGTAAAAATATTTTTGAGGAATGAATAATGAAATATATGGCATTCTTTTACTTTACTATATGTGTATTTTCCTGGAAAAGTTGAACCAGGAAATTTTTGGTGTATTATTTTACATTTTATATTTTATTTGATTGTGACTTTCTTCATATCCTTTAAAGTTAACAATACTATAATAATACAGTGTGGTCTTAAATTCTTTATAGAATGAAGAAAGAAATACTTTCAAAAAGGAATATAAAAAATGACTAGAAAAATTTGTGCCATTCATCTGTATAGACAAGAAGAAGAATGCAATTTGGAAAAGCAGCAATCTATCATTCATAACATCTTCAACTATCTGGGATTTGCTAATGTCAGGACAATGTCAGAGAAAAAGACAGTCTGGATATATCCTAGAAGTCTAGAGGTTTCCCTCCAGCTTCTAGAAGCTGTTTCCAAGGGGTAGAGAGAAAACACATGATGGACACAAGATGTTAGAGTAAAATGAGCCGTATTAAAGAGCTGTGAAACCTGTATGGTCTGAACTTGAGTAACAGTAATATGAATTTATATATGAACTTGCCTTCCTGAATAAGTACTGGAAGGAAGAAAACTGTTTTTTTCTTTTTCATCCCACTTTACCACATTTTTAAGTTTTTAAAAAACTTCACCTACTATATGTCATCCACTCGAACAAAAAATTGGTATTTTAAAGAACTGACCCCAAAACATAGTTATATTGTATCTAGAACAAATAAGTGAGAACAAAAGCTTGAAAGACTCTCTTTAAAGTGTCTGCAAAAGAGAAATAGGTAGCAGCAAGAAATCAAAATAGACTTATTATGACTTCCATTACATATATCAAAAAACAAAGACATAAATTATTTGTCTAATTAGGAACAACTGTATCATTTATAATCATAATACCTGAATATCATTGAAATTATTATGACAGATGTAGAAATAAGACAGAATCCAAGGGCCATGGAGAATAACTGTTAATGGGTACAAAGTTTCTTTCTTTCTGTGGTGATGTGAATGCTCTAAAATTAGATTATGGTGATGGTTGGAGAATTCTGTAAATATACTAACAATCATCGAATTGTACATTTTAAACAGATGAACTTTATGGTATATAAATATCTCATAAAGTTATTATAAAAAGATTAAAGCCAATTTTATTTATCTAGAATAGTGACAACAGAACATATGGGTTAAGTCATATAAGCTATAAAGCCTCTATGTGTACAGAAAGTATGTTGAAAAACATTTACACTTATACATACAGATACTAGACTGTTTATGTCCAGGTTATACACAATTCCAATGGTATGACAACACATAAAAATGTACACTGCCATCATAATGTCTATAAATTTTCCCTCTCTTAATCATGTTTATTAAAGAGATTTAGTAAATATTCCATCTTCCCAAGCAATTGCTGACTGGTCTGAAATATATAAATAAAGTAAATGGAAGTGGAAACATTTCAGTAGATGGTTTGTTAATTCATTTGGGGCTCTGTGTAAGGGCCTACTGTCTTAACAACTAAGTGCTATACACATGTTTATTTTCTTACCATTCTAAGGCAATTAGCACATAGTGTGGTTTCCAACTTCACATAAAACTCCAGGGCTTCATTATAACACCACAAGTCCAAAACACAAAAATGTCTAATATTTATCTTTAGAGCTCAAAACTTCTTTCACCAATACTATCATAGTTCTACAAAGTGAAAAGATTATTCTACTTCACTAAAATTAGTCTTACTTTAATTTTTTTTAAGTTTATTTATTTTGGGGAGTGGGGAGCAAGTGTGGGAGAGGGGCAGAGAGACAGAGAATCCCAAGCAGGCTCTGCACAGGTGTGCAGCATGGAGCCTGATGAAGGGCTCAAACTCACTAACCACAGGATCATGACTTGAGCCAAAAACAAGAGTCAGATTCTTAACTGATTGAGCCACCCAGAAGCCCCCAAAATAATCTTAGTTTAATATCCTATAGATTCCCCTTCCTTGAGTTTTACATTTGATAACTTGCCAAAATAAGACTTGACAAAAATAACAGGAAGAAAAGAGTAAATCGTACAACTTGGAGAATATAGTTATCTATAAAAATCACAAAGCATTAGTCTAAAAATCTCATACTGTTTTTAGCATTTAACATGCCCCCTCAAAAAAATTCTAGAGAGGGGCGCCTGGGTGGCGCAGTCGGTTAAGCGTCCGACTTCAGCCAGGTCACGATCTCGCGGTCCGTGAGTTCGAGCCCTGCATCAGGCTCTGGGCTGATGGCTCAGAGCCTGGAGCCTGTTTCCGATTCTGTGTCTCCCTCTCTCTCTGCCCCTCCCCCGTTCATGCTCTGTCTCTCTCTGTCCCAAAAATAAATAAACGTTGAAAATAAAATAAAATAAAATAAAAATTCTAGAGAAATCAGAAATGAATACAAATAGAATTTCTATAATCACACTCTCATTTGAAAAATTTTCTAACAAGAATCAAAGACTATCCCTATTAAGGAAGAAGTAAAAACACTAATCATTTGGGCAGCTCCCTGAACATTAATAGATATATGAAGAATTCTTTATAAAGTTAAAAACTAAATTCTAATGCTAACACCTAAGAAGCAACATAAGTCTTTTTCTTGAATCTCTCTACACTGTATCTGAGCTAAAGAAAAATGTGTTTATTTACCACACAGTTTTGGACTTTACTTGAAAGTATACAATTTGGCACATAAAATTTTAAACCACGTTATGATAAAGATTTGGGTATACTAAATGTCAGGGAATTATACACAAACACGAAATGCTCAAAGAGGGAAAATAAACCTCCACATATTTCTTTGCTTTATTTTTGAATTTATAAATATAATACTTTATGTCACCTGCAAAGCTGTTTTCAAATAAAGACTTAACAATTCATAGTAACCTCTAATGAAGTTAATGAAGAAGTACAGAACAGGATGGTTAAAAATACAGGAACAAATCCAAATGATGATCACTGACTTGACCAATATAATGAGAATTCCAATACATAAGAGTTGAACAACTGCATTTAGAACACAGATAAAATGAAAAGTCTATGGTTCAACCATCCTATGAACTATAGTTCAACCATCCTATCTTCTTATGTAATAATCTCAGAAGAATATTGTAAAGATTAATAAATTCCAAAAAAGTGTTTTAAATTCTAAGTGTTTCGTTAAGAACTGTGACTTATTAAATCAGTTGTCATTTACAAAATAGCTTCAATTTTTTTAAATTCCATTAGTTTACTTACTCTGCCAAAATATATTCATTATAACAGTACAACTTTCAAAAGATAACATTACAAAGCCTTTTTCCATGGTATAGTAAGATTTAAGGCAAGGAGTTTAAGTTACTGTCCATAAGTTAGTAAAACTTTTCTATCTTCAACTGTCCAGATTTTTTGTCCTTTTCCTCTGGAAAGGACAGAGAGCCCAGGGAGTTAAGGAGATAGAGTGGAGGGTGGGGAGAACTGGGTAGTTAGAGTTCGGAGGCAAGAATAGCAGAGAAGAGAAAACTTTACAGAGAATACTGGAAACCTACAGTGGATTCCTCTATCAATATTCATCAGATCAGAGCCTGGGAATGAGTCATTCAAAAGAATTAGAGGGAAAAGGATTAGAGGAAACAGTACTTGGGGCACACATAATTCTGGGAATAGTGCCTGTTTCCACCATCTACAACATAATTAATGTGGCACTGCATAGAGCACAGGAAGGTCTCACTTCAGTAGTAGGGAATGTTTAGCTTTAGACCAGGGTCTCTTAACCTTGGCTGTACTGATATTTAGAAATGGATAATCCTTTATTGTGGAGTGCTGTCTCATACAGTACAGGATGTTTGGCAACATTCCTGTCTTATATTTACTAGTAGGAACATTCACTCATCACAATAATAAATATGTCCAGATTTTACCAAATGTCCCGAAGGGGGAAAATTGTCCCTGGTTGAGAAACCATTGCCATTAAAAGAGTACTACTCCGGACTCACCTAACAAATCATAAAAGCAAGACCCAAAATATATTGAATTTGCTCCAAGTAACATAACTGCATCCCAGAATAAACCTCAATAAAATTTACCAATGAAAACTAATGATAACTAAACATATAAAGAGAAAGGAAAACACAATTCTTTTTTTTTTTTTAATTTTTTTTTTCAACGTTTATTTATTTTTGGGACAGAGAGAGACAGAGCATGAACGGGGGAGGGGCAGAGAGAGAGGGAGACACAGAATCGGAAACAGGCTCCAGGCTCCGAGCCATCAGCCCAGAGCCCGACGCGGGGCTTGAACTCACGGACCGTGAGATCATGACCTGGCTGAAGTCGGACGCTTAACCGACTGCGCCACCCAGGCGCCCCTCACAATTCTTAATAAGGAGGATAACTAACCACTCAAAACTATCCCAGAATTGACAAAGATGTAAAGACTAATAGAGAAAAATATCAAAATAGTTCTTTTAACTGTATTTTATGTGTCCAAAGTAGAGACGAAGAAGAGATAAAAGACTCAATTCAATCTTCTAGATATGAAAACAACAAATAAGATGAAAAATACTCTGGATGGGATTAATGACAGTTCAGATATAGGAGATAATATTAGTGAACTAGAAGGCATAGCAAAAGAAACAATCCAAAATGAAACACACAGTGAAAAAAAAGTATCCACAAAAATGAAAAGGGTCGCATCACTGAGCTACGGAGACAACTTCATGGGTAATTTGAGACCCAGAGGTGAAGGGCAGCTGGGCAGAAAATATATTTAAAATAATGGCTGAAAACATTCCAAAAATAATAAAAATTATAAATCCACAGCTGCAAGAAGTTAAACAAACCCCATGCACAAGAAATATAAAAAAGAATACACTAAGGCACAATATAATCAAGCTGATCAAACCCAGTAATAAATAAAATATCTTAACAGCAGCCAGGGTTGGGGGTATGTGGAATGTTACATCCAAAGGAACAAAGTATGGATGTCAGATTTCTTATTAAAAAAAACAATTCAGAGAGAAGATAGTAAAGCAACATTTTTCAAGTACTGAAAGACAAAAAAACTGTCAAAGTAGAATTGGCAAAAATCTCTTTTAAAAATAAAGGTGAAAAAAGAAGTTTTCAAACATACAAAAACTGAAAACATTCATCACCAACAGACCCAAATATATGAAATGCTAAAAATGTTCTTTAGGCAGAAGGAAAATTATACCAGATGGAAATCTAATTCTAAGCAAAAGAATAAAGAGAACTGGAAGTGGTAATTAAATGAATAAATAGGTTTTTTAAATTATTGATATCTCTTTAAAAGATATTTTTGACAATTTAAACAAAAATAAAGCTACACTGTTTATAACATGAGTAAAAATAAAATTTGTCTGTTCATGGTATGTCAATTATATATTAATAAAGCTATGTTAAAAAAACAATTAAAATATTAAAAAAGGAAAATGCGTGACAGTGATAACATAAAGACTTGGAGAGGTGAAATTGAAGTATACTATTGTAAGGTTTTTATACTATATGTGACAGGATATAGTATTATTTGAAGGAAGACACGGCTCAGTCAGGAGAGCTTGTGACTCTTGATCCCAGTGTCTTGAGTGCAAGCCCCACACTGGACACAAAGCTTACTTAATTAAAAAAAAAAAAAAATGAACACAGACAGTAATGAGTTGAAGATGTATACTATCAGCCTTAATGCAGTCACTAAAATAAAAAATAAATAAATAAAGAGTAAGAGATATTAACCCAATGATGGAAATAAAAATACTGGATTAACCTAAAAGAAAGCAGGACAGAATAAAAATAGAATGAAGGACAAAGAAGACAAACAGAAGACAAACACCAAGATGATGAACTTACATCTAATCATATCAATAATCATATTACATGGGAATGGTATAAACATCCCAATTAAAAGACAGACATTTTCAGGCTGGATAAAAAAATAGGATCCAACAAAATCTTGTCTACAAGAGATGCACTTTATTTTTTTTAAGTTTATTTATTTATTTTGAGAGAGAGTAAGAGAGGGTGTGAGCAGGGGAGGGGTAGAGAGAGAGGGAGAGAGAATTCGACATGGGGCTTGAACTCAGGAACTGTGAGATCATAACCTGAACCAAAATGAAGAGCCGGGCATTTAACCAATTGAGCCACCCAGGCACCGCAAAAGATGCACTTAAAAAATAAAGACACAAAATAGATTATTAGCAAAAGGGTAGAAAAAGATATACCAAGATGTTAATAGTAAAAAAAAAAAAAGTTGAATTGGCTATATTAATATCAGAGTATCAGACAGAATAATTAGTGGGGACAAAGTATAATACCAGGAATAAATGTTTCAAATGATAAATGGGTCATATAATTAACCCTACATCCTTATGGACCTAATAACAGAGCTTCAAACACATTGAAGAAAAATCTGATAGAAATGCAAAGAGGAATATACAAATCCATAATAGTAGTAAAAGGAAGATATCTGGGAAATATCCATATTTAGAAAATAAACAATATGCTTCTAAATAATTCAAGTCAAGGAAGAAAGTAAAAGAGAAAGTAGAAAGTTTTACAAGCTGAATGAAAATGAAAACATGACATATCAAAATTTGTGGGAGGCAGCCAAATCAATACTCACAGAGAAATTTTATAGCACTAAAGGTCTAAAGCAAAAAGTCTCAAATCAATAAATTATGCTTCCACCTTGAGAAAGAAAGCAAAGATGGAGTATGAATGGGGGGGTGAGGATGAAGGATGAAGAGTAGAAGAGGAGCAAATTAAATCTAAAGTAAGCAAAAATAAGGAAATAATAAAGAACAGAAATAAAAACCAACCTGGACTCAGGTTTCCCATAGAAAGTGCTAGGAAATAAAGCAATATCTACAAAGAAGTACTTTGTATTACACCAAATAAGTTGTCATTTTTATATAAAGCAGTAAGAAGTAAATAAAATCTCAAAGAGAGAGAGAAGCTCTGAGTCCTTCCTTGGGATAAAAATGACAAAATGCAGCCAAATGAGGGATATCAAAATAAACAATAAAGAAATAGGAGGATGGAATAAAATACTTGTGGTGGTTGAGCATTTAACTCATTTAAATATAGAAACAAGACTGTAAGTATTATGGCTATAGAATAGAATGCAAATATTAAAACACTAAAAATGCAAAGATAAAATAAAAATATAAGTATAAAAAATCAAGAACAGGATAAAATGCTGTGGGCTAATTTTCTCATTTTTCATAACATTAATATTGTTTTAAAAAGGAAATCCATAGTTTAGAAAAATGAATAGCTCCAATATCCTAATTTTTTTCATAAATCTTTCCTAAATATCATAGCCTTAAAAAGGCTATTATAAGAAGTATTTCTTGCAAGAGAATATGATGTTAAGGTGAACAGCACCTGGAATTTATATTTTCAAAAATACAATTAACTGTCACCATAACTGTAATCCCTTATCACATACTAGGAAAAAACTGAGGAATTTGGTTTAAACATGGAAAAACTGAGTTTACATGCCATAAATGGAACACTTCCTATGAAGGTTAAAAAAAAAGATGTAAACACTTACTTAAACCAAAAGAAAATATTGGTATATGCGTATTCCATTTTAGCTTTTATCAGTGAAGTTTCTGATGTGAACTCTGCATTGTTAAGTTCACTGAATTATGTGACAAAAAAGACAATAAGGTTTTGGGTTTTCTTAATGCTCATGAGCATTATTTATTTATGGAATAGTGGAAAGAAGAGCCGAGTATGTAGATCTGGTTTATTTTACATAATGCACATAGATGTCTTAATTATGGAAATTCGTTGAATAGATACACTGAGCTGCTTCCTCGGGCCAAGAAATTTTGAAATGAAAGAGTTCCCAGAATTTCAACTTGTTAAACCTCAGCTATTTATAATGACAATGTGAGAAGACTGCTGACCCTACAGAACCAATATGGAGGAGTCCACCTAATTTGTTGAAATATGTATAGATATATCTACTCAATCTAAACTTGTGGTTTGAGGATATACTAGGAAAAGACTATCCTGGATGTCTGGACCTTGAAGGAAACTAAAGGATTAAAAGAACTGCAGAGGTGTTATATTTAAGTGATGAATCACTAAATTCTACTCCTGAAACTAATATTACACTGTATGTTAACTAGGATTTAAATAATAACTTGAAACTTAAAAAATTAATTAATTTAAAAAATAATAAAAGAAATGCAGAACGTCTTTGTACACATAACATTACATTTCAGAAGAGATTTCACAGATTTTAATGCATAAGCATTATGGACTTAGTTAATATCAAAATAAATAGTTGTAGAGGGGTGCCTGGATGGCTCTGTAGGTTCAGTGTCTGACTCTTGGTTTCAGCTCAAGTCATGATCTCACCGTTTGGGGGTTCAAGCCCTGTGTTGGGCTCTGCAATGGTGGCATGGAGCAGGCTTGGGATTCTGTCTCTCTCTCTGCCACCCCCTCAAAAATAAATAAACAGGGGCACCTGGATGGCTCAGTCAAGCATCTGACTTTGGCTTGGGTCATGATCTCACGGTTTGTGAATTCAAGCCCCACATCGGGCTCTCTGCTGTCAGCGTGGAGCCTGCTTTGGATCCTTTGTGCCCCTTCTCTCTCTGCTCCTCCCCCACTCATGCTATCTTTCTTACAAATAAACATTTATAAACAAACAGTAAAAAAAAAAAAAAGTTGTAGAATATACAGCATCCCAGGTATTCCTTATGACTCTTATATTTTCAGAATGATTTTAAAATAGCCAAATTTTCAGCAAACTATCAACTTGCCTGACAATGTAAAACAGCATTCCTTTTACAAAATTGCTGAAATAGAAACTAAGGGCTAACAGCTCAGAGATATCAACTGGAATCCATTTTTGGTATTTGTTTCTGGCTGTTTATTTTTAACAAGTTTTAAAAATAATTCAATCTTCTTTATTAATTTGACCCAAACTGAGCGCTCTACATTTTATATAAACCTGGACTTATATAAATTGTTAATATTATAAAAATTTGAATTTGCCCAAAGTTGGCTACATGCACTATGGTACATAATTATTAAAAACTCTAAGTTGTTTGCAAGTTGGGTCTATACTACCATAAAAATTCCATTCATCCAGGCTTGGCCTATGTTAAATATACATAACTGTTTAAGACTGAGTGTTTCCACTCATAATTTGGAGTCCAATTGCTATATATCAAAATAGAATTATAATTATTTGCTAAATGTAGTTTTCCACCATAATATATTATCATACTTCATAGCCAATATAAATAACATAAATAATGCCAAATTTTAAACCAGGTGTTCTATGAAAATCAGATTTTCAAATGCATGATGGTTTGAAATAGCATGTAAATTCCCCTTAAAGAACCACACTACAAAACAGGCACCCAAGATAGTAACAAACAAATGAGGCCCTTTAGAAAAATAAAATAGAAGATAATGAAGAGGGAAAATTTCTTAATTTTTGAAATGTTTTCTCACATACTGTCAAAAGAGCTAACATCCTGTATATAATCCTCTCAAGGTAAGAATTTACTTGACATTATAAAGGGGTATGATTTGCCTTATAGAGGAATCAATAATAACCTTGTAAAGCCTAAAGCAGTGAACATAAACATGTTGTAGGAGACATTAACACTAGACTGAAAGAAATAATTATATTTTCAATAAACATGTTACTACTGGATAATCAATTTTTTACACGTCTTTGCAGCTGTTTCACAGCTCAGGTAGTGAATGGCAGCAGCTGTTATACCAAAACCATATATTATATGCATATGAGGTACTTCTAATTTCTCGTAGGTATCTACTTATTTGTGATCAGGCACATTTAACTCATATTAAATAAAAACAAGGTATTCATGGGGTGATTAATTCAGGGAAATTTTAGTACCATCTTATTTTAGATATGAACTCTTAACCAATTATTTTTATGTCAGAATATTTAATAATTCAAATTACATGCTGCCCTTATTCCCAGATTTAAGAGATTGTCACGATCAATGTTTCTGAAATATTAAATTAAAACATGTCATAGTAATTACTATGGAATAAACAGCAATTAAGATTTTTTTAGGCAAATAAGCTCTGTTTGCAGTGAATATTTATGCTACTACTATTTTCCCACACAATGCATGCATCATTCGCAACAAGCACCCTGAAAATATAAAATGTAAATTTTTAGAATTACTTCAAAAGATCTTAAGAAACTGATTTAATATGGAATTTGATACTTACCTAAGACACATCTATGTATAATGTATCCAAAAAGAGGTAGACTTGAATGTAAGTAATACAAATAATGTTACCATGGAATGATCATGTTTCTATTCTGTATTTATAATAATGATTCCGATATAAGCATTGACATGGGCTAATAATTTGCAGGATAAGTAAAAGACAATTATTTAAAAACGTATATCCACTAAAAAACTATACTTAACAGTGTAAATATGTACCAGAAATTTGAATTAGGTAAATACTTACTGCTATATAATAAACTCTTGCTTTTTGTACCAATGTCCAGTTTTTCTCCATATCAAGATGTTTTTCCTTTTTATAACAATTGGCAGCAGCAAGATTAGCTACAAGGGACCTAAGACAACAATAAAAAGCAATTAGGCTGTAATACGATAGTTAAAAGTTGTCATGTACTTCTATAAAATTAATTAACAATACATTTTGCAAATTTTGGTTTACATTTTAATTGTTAATTTTTTTAATTTAAAAAAAAGTTTTTTTTTTTAAATTTACATCCCAAATTAGCTAGCATATAGTGCAACAATGATTTCAGGAGTAGATTCCTTAGTGCCCCTTATCCATTTACCTCATCCCCCCTCCCACAACCGTCCCAGTAACCCTCAGTTTGTTCTCCATATTTATGAGTCCTTTCTGTTTTGTCCCCCTCCCTGTTTTTATATTATTTTTGTTTCCCTTCCCTTATGTTCATCTGTTTTGTCTCTTAAAAGTCCTCGTATGAATGAAGTCATATGATTTTTGTCTTTCTCTGCCTAATTTCACTCAGCATAATACCTTCCAGTTCCATCCACGTTGTTGCAAATGGCAAGATTTCATTGTTTTTGATTGCTGAGTAATACTCCATTGTGTGTGTGTGTGTGTGTGTGTGTGTATACACACACACACACATATATATATATATATACCACATCTTCTTTATCCATTCATCCATCGATGGACATTTGGGCTCTTTCCATACTTTGGCTATTGTGGATAGTGCTGCTATAAACATTGGGGTGCATGTGTCCCTTTGAAACAGCACACCTGTATCCCTTGGACAAATGCCTAGTAGTGCAATTGCTGGGTCGTAGGGTAGTTCTATTTTTAGTTTTTTGAGGAACCTCCATACTGTTTTCAAGAGTGGCTGCACCAGCTTGCATTCCCATAATTCTTAATTTTTTAATTGCTACACATTGATTTTATAAATGTAAATAAAATTAAATTTGTTTTGAGCACTTTTTGAGACTTCTCTGTTACCTCTGAGATAAATAGAGATATTGTTCCTTGTTTTAATACCACCTATTTTGAAAAACTGGAATTTGTTTCCTTTGGTACTGAAATGATAACATTATCCATTTCCTATATTTTAATGGTTTAAAATGCAGTTAGGAAATTAAACTATGTTGTTATGCAAAAAAAGACATATGAACATATGTACCTATATACAAAAACTTCAGTTTTTAACTATCAACATGTTATATACACTGTTTAACCTAATGCTTTAAAAGCCAGGTATGGGATTAATTTTACAAAACACACATATAAATGTAGGCCCTATTTACTATGACATATTAATTTGCAAACCAATACATTTTAAAGATTGGAGTAATTTAAAATTAATTTCTCTAGACGAAAACTCCCTATACTGGTCCAGTTTTGCAGCTGAAGAATCTAAGCAGGACACTGCATTTAAAATCTTGCTACAAGTGCCAGATAGTAATTTTGGTTATTGTACAACAAATATAGTTAATAAAATAATTATTTATGTTAAATACAAATCAATAAAAATATTTTCTTCCTCATTCTGATTCTGGAATTAGAAAATAACTTGCCATTTTTTTCACTCTCACAAGGGAACAGTTATGGTTAAAAAAAATAGACATATCATTTCATCACTTGAGATTTTTATAAAATGGTTGGTTCTTCTGTTAAGGAAAAAAAAACTAATTCCCTTCCAAAACATATTTCTACTCATCCATATGCCAATTGACTACTTCAGGATATATCAATTCAAATTTATGCCCGATTAAATGATTAAAATAATAACAGTATGAATCAATATATTTATATGCAAATATTACTATATTACAAAGTTAAGAATAATTAGGCCCAACTTATAAAAAATATTTTATTTTAGAGGTACCTGGGTGGCTCAGTCAGTTAAGCATCCAACTCTTGGTTTCGGCTCAGGTCATGATCTTACGGTTCATGGGTTCGAGCCCATGTCAGGCTCTGCGCTGACAGGGCGAAGCCTGCTTGGTATCCTCTCTCTCTCCCTCTCTCTCTGCCTCTTCCCTGCTTGCATTGTCTCTCTCTCACTCTCTCCCTAAAATAATAAACTTATTTTTTTAAGTTTATTCAACAGGGAGAGAGCGTGCACTCACATGAGCAGGAGGGGCAGAGAGAGAGGGAGAAAGAGAATCCCAAGCAGGTTCTGTACTGTCAATGCAGAGTCTAACACCAGGCTTGATCTCACAAACTGTGAGATCATTACCTGAGTTGAAGCCAAGAGTCGGACACTTAACTGACTGCTTAACTAACCACCCAGGCACTCCTAAAACATATTCTAGTAGTCATGACTTTAGCAAAATTTTGACAGAAATAATTATACATAAATATAAAAAGCAAACACTTGTGGTACCAGTTACTAACTTCTATTTTGATAATAAAATAACTCTTTGATAGTAAACTACACTATTTCTCTAAAGTGTAAGTACTCTCACTATCCAAGTGACTATGGTTCAGAGTTTGGAGAATGAGAACATGAATAAAGAAGAATATTGCATTATCCAAATTCTTTGGTTCCTGGGTTTTGGATAGTGATATTAAGAGTGATCAGCCCTATCTAAAACAATTTATCTAAACATATTAAGTTCTACAATTTAGTTGATAATAAGTTTGATAGTGAGAGTTTCCCCCTAGTTTTTCACTTCTAACATCATCTGAACATTACTGATCACCATAACCATAATATTAGTATATTAATTAAGCTTTTGACATCTGGGAGAGCTAATATGATCATAACTGCTCTTTAAAATACCAATTTAGCATACAAAAACAATTTAGCAATTTTATACTACCCCAAGTGGTATCAAAGGCAAAATCTGACCTATTTTTCACTAATGAGAAAACTGTATCTGCATATTAAAGTTGTCTTTAGGAAAACTGAAAAGGGAAAAAGTATAAATAAGTATATTTCAATGTTTGAACAATAAATGGTTTTATTTCTTAAAACCTTAAAATGATCAAGTTCTCCTACACACAAAAAATAAAATTATAGGAAAAGTTTAAACATGGCTTTGGGACCCTAATTGTTTTTAAAAAGTTATATTTTTAGTTATTCAATAACTACTGGCCATAAAACTGTCAGGTCCTTCACATACATTTGCTAAAGATCAAGGAATGCACAAACAACAAACAAACAAACAAACAAAAAACAACCAAAGGTAAGAAAGTGGGAGAAGGGAGCAAAGAGAAGAGAGAAGGGAGGAAATATAGGAAGACAAGCAGCAAATAAGAAAGGAGGGAAAGAAGGGTAAGAAAGGAGACAGGGAATGTAGGAGGATACACTAAATATTTCTAGGTATAAGGAAAGTAAAATTTCTAGTAAATCATTATTTAAAAAGAGATCATTGTTGCTGATTTTAACAATATAACAGCTAGAGAAGTTATTTTGCTTTTCCCTTGCAAAGGAGAGAAAAGATGCTGATGAGCAATATGGTAATAATGCAAGGATATACTGAAGAAAAGCCTCTGTGTAGCTGCAAAAGGCAGGAATACAACTAATGTATGGGAAGTTCCTGAGAGATCTATTTCAAGTTCATAGAAAGAAGAATTTTCTAAAAAGTAAAGTTGCATAAAAACGTAATGGATTGTTTTCTGAGTGGTGCGTTATCCATGACTGAAGTTGTTTGATATGGATAGATGACTGTTTGCCAGAAATGCTTTAGATGACCTAGTTCGTAGGACACTGGATATAATGGAGTATTTTATATATGTTGCAAAATACATGTGTCTATATGTCTATGTATCTGAATATTCCAATCTAAGGATATGGTGAAAAGATCATTCATTCTTTTCATACCAGTTTCAGCAAGAAACTAGCTACAAGACATTAAATGAAATGTTTTCCTTATTTTCCTTTTCTGATCTTAATTATAAAAATTAGAGACTGAAATTGATAGTCCCAAAAATTTCATTCCAGGGGTGCCTGGGCGCTCAGTGGGTTGAACTTCAGACTCCTGACTTCCACTCAAGTCATGATCTCACAGTTTGTGGGTTCAAGCCCTGCATTAGGCTCTATGCTGGCAGTGTATGGCCTGCTTGGGGTTCTCTCTCTCTCTGCTCCTCCCTCTCTGCCCCTCCCCTGCTCATGCTCTCTCTCCCTCTCTCAAAATAAATAAATAGACTTAAAAAAATTTTCATTCTATATTCCTCGTGAATACAAAAGCAGGTACAATAAGGATCATTTTTTTTTTTTTAAAGAAAATGATACAAGGAAGAACAGTTGTTTTTTTTTAAATGTTTATTTTTGAGAGAGAGTCAGAGCGTGAGCGGGGGAAGGGCAGAGAGAGAGAGGGAGACAAAAGTGAAGCAGGCTCCAGGCTCTGACCTGTCAGCACAGAACCCGATGCGGGGCTCAAACTCACAAACCGCAAGATCATGACCTGAGCTGAAGTTGGAGGCTTAACCGACTGAGCCACCCAGGTGCCCCAAGGAAGAAGAGTTATTAAAACATTCAAGTTTCATGAGATCTAAATTCCAAATTCAGATTGGAATTCAGATTTTACTATTGTTTAAATATGTAATTAGTACAAACCTTCCCTTGGAATTACACTGACCTGTTGTCACCAGTGATGCACACGGCACAAGTTCCTGTTGTTTGCTCATTTTGCTCATAGTAATGAGCATCCACATGGGCTTCAGCAGCTTTCTTCTTCAAAATCTCTCCAAATCTATCTATCCCAATGCATCCAAAAAATGTTGCTGCTTTGTGTGGCTGCTGAATCATCCACTGAAAAACAGGAACATAAATAATTTTAATGGCTCAAAAATATGGTACACATAGAATGGTGGCATAGAAGGGATGCTTTGTTAGATGCTGTGGCTGTTATGAATGGAATTCCAATCCTGTACTAATGCTTATGATAAATGTGATGTAACAACCACATAATATCTTATACTACTTTTAGGGAAAAAATAGAACACAGTAGTTAAGAACTCAGAATCTAAAGTCATAAAGATTTTGGGTCAGTGCTAACTTGATATAGAAAATTAATAGTGAGTCGCAATAGAAGTATAGTAGCATTGTCATTAAAGCCCAGGCCCTATAATGAAGACTATCTGGATTCAAATCTTGCTTCTGCTATTTACTACCTAAGTAAGAGCACGTCACTTAGCATTTCTTTACCTCATTTTCCTCACCTATAAATGGAAAAATAATTATAGGTACACCTCATGACAAATAAACAACTTAAGTTTATGCATTGTTGAGCACATTACCCAGTACATAGTAAAAGATATATATTAGCTGTGGTCACTATTATTTTCATACTTAATTCATATATATATAAATTAAGCTAAACTATGATTAACTCTAATTGTTTTAAAAATTCAAAACTAGTGTTAAAAATTCTAATATCTCGGGGTGGGGGGGAGGGTAAAAAAAAAATTCTAATATCTCAGTTTCAGTAGTCTCGAACTTTAATTTCCTTGCTATAAAATGACAATGGATTGCTTTTAAAATATATGTTTTTCACTGATATGAACTGTCATCTTTCATAATTAGCTCAAATTCCTGATTTTTCTAATACTTATAGTATCTATTTTAACACTGCCATCTATTTTGTTTCTAACACCAATATAAACAAAAAATCCCATGTACAGTCAAGACAGTAAAATTTTACACATTGCCAAATATTTGAAGTATAAAACAAATGCATGTATAATATGAAACAACATACGCATAAGTACTCTTTCAGACATCACTTGTAATGCCAAGATGTGAGAAATAAGCTAAATGCCCATCCATACACAACTGGTTAAATAAACTGATAAATCATCTCAATGGAACACCATACAGCAACTTAAAAATAACCAAACAAGGAAAAGCTTGGAAACAAGCTTTTCCAAACAAGGATTTTCCAAACAAGGAAAATCCATCTATATGGAGTAACTGCCAGGATATTTTGTGAATATTTAAAAAAAAAAGAGCAGAGTTCAGGGGCAGCTAGGTGGCTCAGTCAGTTAAGTGCCCAACTTCAACACAGGTCATAATCTCATGATTCATGAGTTCCAGCCCCATGCCAGGCTCTGTGCTGACAATGCAGAGCCTGTTTGGGGTTCTTTGTCATTCTCTGTCTCTACCCCTCCCTCCCACCCCCCATTCACACACATTCTCTCTCTCTTGAAAATAAACATTAAAAAAAAAGAGCAGAGTTCAAAAGTGTGGGTCTGTAGGTGTAAATGTATGTTTTAAGAGACAGTGAGAACTAAAAGCATATACAGTTAAAACCTTGGATTGTGAGTAACTTGTTCTGTGAGTGTTCTGCAAGATGAACAGTACGTGATGCCAAACCTCACATGATCACAACTGAGCCAATGGTTCTTTTCTCTCTCTCTCTCTCTCTCTCTCTCTCTCTCTCTCTCTCTCTCCTTCACTGTGGGATTGTGGGTGACTATCTCCCATATTCAGATGCTCAGTTTCAGGCCATGGAGTGTGGCAGAAATCAGTGACCTTTCAGGACGATGGAAGGTGCTCGCAACTCACACTCTCTTTGTCACTTCAAAGCACCTACAGACAGTCCTTTGCTTTTCCATACAAGACTAAGCTTAGGAATGCTTTGAATGCTTAGGATATCATAAGAGTCTATTAATACTGTACTGTAGTCAACATCCGTGCAAATGTATACAATGGCCCCCATGCATAAGAAGGTTGAAAAGAAAGGCAGTAAGAAGGAGATGATTACGGTGGAAATTAAGAAGGAAATCATCGAGAAGTACGAACCGATGGATCTGAATCGCGACGAACAGCAAGAGGTTATGGAGGAGATCTCATCTACAGAGGAAGAGGAGGAAAAGGCAGAGGAATCCCTTACTTCAAATGAGATTAGGGAGATGTGTAAAATGTGGGAAACTGCAAAATTTTGTAGAAAAGAACCACCTGAATAAAGCTGTAGCAGTGCAAGCAATGAATCTGTTTAACGACAATGAAATGTCACATTTCCATGAAATCCTTAAAAGAAGGCAAAAGCAAGTGTCATTGGATAGGTTCCTTGTTAAAGTTGCATGAAAAGAAATCGATTCCATTGAGCCAATAGACAGCAGTGATTCTGTTAGTGATAGTGAAAGTCATCCTACACAATAACCCTCCTCTCTCTTGTCTCCCTCACACCAGCCACGAAGGTTTTCAAAAGTAAGGGCAAGTTAATTTGTTTATTTTTTACGTTATGTATTTTATCATTTTGTATTATATTAAAGTACTGTAATCAAGTTTGCTTATTCTGTGAAAAAGAAAAACAGGAAGAACAAACCATAAACTAAAGAAAACGGTTTTCTATCAGGGTGAGTGGGAATGGAATAAAGAAATAGAAACAGAAGAAAGACTCTTCTGAATGTGACACTATATATAGAGTGGCCTTTTGAAATGTTAAAATTATACATTCTTGAAAATGTAATTCAATTTGAATTTGAAATTCATTTGGAAAAAAATGATAAAGTTGAATACAATAGAATCAAAGAAATTAAAGAAAATGTCAAATTGTAACATAACCCCATAGGAAAAACGCAAATAACTTTCAACATACTGTTACTTTTCAATGTACTAATAAAGGAACAAAAACCAAAAATATTGGAGAACAGACCATTTGAAATTATTCACTCAGAGGAGCAAAAAGAAAAAAAAAAGAATGAAAAAGAGTGAAGAGAGCTTACAGAACTTATGGGACACAATGAAAAAAAATATTTGAATTATGGGAATTTCAGAAGGAGAACAGGAAAAGGACAGAAAGTATACTTCAAGCAATAAATGGCTGAAAACTTCCTGACCCTAGATATAGAAAGAGATATTCAGATCCATGAGGCCCAAAAAGACCCAAACAGGCTGAATCCAAATAGGGCTATCCTGAGACACATTATAATTAACTTATAATTAAGTTGTCAAAACAAATAAAGAATTTTAAAAGCTGCAAAAGAGACAAGTTATATACAAGAAAAAACGCATATGATTATGGGTGGATTTCTCAACAGAAACTTTGCAGGCCAGGAGAAAATGAGATGAAACCTCCAAAATATTAAAAGAAAAAAAAACCCTGTTAACCAAGATTTCTGTATCCAGCAAAGCTGTGCATCAGAAATGGAGGGATAAAGACTTTTCCCCCAAAGAAACAAAAGCTGAGGAAGTTCATTACCACTAAACCTAGCTTATAAGAAATGCTAAATGGAGTTCGTTGAGTGGAAAGGATGCTAATTAACATCATAATAACATAAGGAGGTAGCATAAAACTCACTGGAAATGGTAGCTATGCCATCAAAGTTAGATTCTGTAATATGGTAATTGTGGTGCATAATTTACTTACAACTTCAACTTCAGTTTAAGTTTAAAAAAATGAATGTAGTAAAAATAACCATAAACACAATAATCTGTTATTACTTACACAATATAAAGATATGTAAATTGTGATAGCAATAACCTAAAGTGTGCAGGGAGGAGAAGTGTACAATTTAGCAATTCTAATGAAGTGAAGTTGTTATCAGCTTAAAATAGGGCATTATAATTTTAACATATTTTATATAAGCCTCTTTGTAACCACAAGGGGAAAACTTGTAGCAACTACACAAAATAACATGATAAAAAAGCAAAAGTATACTGTTACCGAAAGACATCAAAACATGAAAAAAGACAGCAGGGTAAGAAATAAGGGACAACATATCTACAAAACAATCAAGGAACAATGAACAAAAATGCCAACAGTAAGTCCTTAAGTATTAATAATTATAGTAGTCTCCCCTTATCTGCAGAGGGTATGTTCCCAGATCTCTGGTGGATGCCCAAAACTGCAGATAGTACTGATCCCTACATATATTATGATTTTTCCTATACATACATATCCATGATAAACTCTAATTTATAAATTAGACTCAGCAAGAGATTAACAGTAACTAACAATGAAATAGAAAAATTATAACAACATACTGTAGCAATAGTTATGTGAATCTCTCTCTCTCTCTCTCTCAAAATATATTATTGCATTTTACTCATTCTTCTTCTTGGGATGATGAAAGATGATAAAATGCCTACATGAGATTAAGTAAGGTGAATAACAGGCACTGTGACACATGGAATTATGTTACTGTTGATATCTTGATGATATGACAGGAGGAGGATTATTTGCTTCCAGAACATGGTTGACCACAGGTAACTGAAACTGTGGACAGGGGGTGAGGGGAATACTAATGTACTTTAAACATAAACAGATTAAATTCTCCAATCTAAGGACACAGGATGTCTGAAAAAAAAAAAAAAAAAGATCCATCTAAGATGCTGACTATGGGAGACTCACTTCCCATAGTGAGTGAAGGGATGGAAAAAGACATTCAAGGAAACGGTAAAGCAGGGGTAGCTATGCTGATATCAGACAAAACAGATTTTAAACTAGCAATCGTAAAAAAAAAAAAAAGGCAAAGAAAGTCATTATATGATAAAAAAGTAGTCAATCCATCCATAAGTTTTAACAATTGTAAGTATTTATGGACCCAAAATTGCAGCACCTAAATATATGAGAAAAAAAACAACAACAGCTAAATGGAGAAATGACAAGCAATACAATAATAGTTGGGGATTTTAATACCCCACTTTCAACAATGGATAGACCATCCAGAGAATCAATAAGGAAACAGCAGATTACAATAAAACCATAGACCAAATGGATCTAACAGACATATATAGAACATTATATTGAAGAAACAGCAGAATACACATGCTTTTCAAGGGTATATACAGTGTTTTCTAGGATAGTTCATCTGTTAGACCACAAAAAAAGTCTTAGCAAATTCAACAAGACTAAAATCATACCAAGTATCTTCTTTGACCAAAATGGCATTAAACTAGAAATCTATAACAAGAGGAAATCTGGAAATTCACGAATATCTGGAAATTAAATGGCACTCTCTTGAAAATCCAATGGATAAAAGAAGAAATTAAAGGGGGAATAAAAAAATTTTTCTTGAGCCAAATGAAAATGGAAAAACAACATACCAGAACTTAGGGGATGCAGCAAAGCAATTCTAACAGGTAAGTTTATACTAATAACTGCTTGTATTAATGAATAAGAAAGATCCTAAATAAACAACCTAATAAACTAATAAACAACCTTATGAAACTAGAAAAAGAACAAACATCCCAAAGGTAGATGAAGGAAATAACACAGATTAGAACTAACATAAATGAAATACAGAACAGAAAATAATAGAAAAGATTAACCACACTAAAGCTGATTCTTTGAAAAGATAAGGAAAATTCACAATTCTTAGCCAGACTAACCAAAGGGGGGAGAAAAAGAGAGAACACAAATCATCAAAATTATAAACAAAAAAGAGGGCATTACAACTGATACCACAGAAATAAAAAGAATCTTAAAAGGCTACTATGAACAATTATATGCCAATTGGACAACCTAAAAGAAATGGAAAAAATTCTTATAAACATAAAACCTACCAAGACTGAATTGGAAAGAAATAAAAAATCTGAATAAATCAATTCCACCAGGCACCAGGAGACTGATCAGTAACAATAACTATCTAAATAAAGAAAAGCCCAGGGCCAGATGATTTCATTGATGAATTTTACCAAAGATTTAAGTAAAAATTAACATTAATCCCCCTCAAACTTTTCCAAAACTTTGAAGAGGAGGGAACACTTCCAAATTATTCTTATGAGGCAAGCATTATACAAAAGCCAAATAAGGAATCTACTAGGAAAAAAAAAGACCAAAACAGAACAAAACAAAAAATGGCAGGCCAATATCCCTGATGAATGCAGATGCAAAAATTCTCAACCAATACTAAAAAATCAAATTCAGCACCTTTTTTAAAGAATCACTCATCATGATCAAGTGAGATGCAAGGAGGGTTCAACATACACAAGTGAATCAATGTGATACATCACAGTAACAGAATGAAAGAAACAAATCATGATCATCTTTATAGACACAGAAAAAGCATTTGACAAAATTCAACATCTATGCATGATAAAAGCACTTAAAAAATTAAACATTAAAAAACATATCTCAACAATATAAAGGCCATATATAACAAGCCCAAAGCTAACAATATACTTAACAGTGAAAGATTGAAAGCTTTTCTCTATGATCAGGAACAACACAAGAGTGCCCAGTCTTACCACTCCTTTTAACACAGTACTGAAAATCCTAGCTAGAGCAGTCAGGCAAGAAAAATAAAGGCATCAGATTTGGAAAGGAAGAAGTAGAATCATCTCTATTTGTAAATGATGTGATTTTGTACATATAGAAAATAATAACCAAAGGAAAAAAAGCTAGAACTAATCGATCAATTCAGTAAAGTTGCAAGATACAAGATAGAATATCAGTAAAATTTTTATACACTAACAACCAACAAATTTCCTGGAAAAGAATTTTAAAACTGAATTCCAGGGGTGCCTGGGTGGCTCAGTCAGTTAGGTGACCAATTTCGGCTCAGGTCATGATCTTGCGGTCTGTGGGTTCAAGCCCCGCGTCGGGCTCTGTGCTGGCAGCTCAGAGCCTGAAGCCTGCTTCATATTCTGTCTCTCTCAAAAATAAATAAACATTAAAAAAAATTAAAAAAAAACTGAATTCCATTTATAACAGTATCAAATAAACAATAAAATACTTAGGAATAAAGTTAATCCAGGAGGTTAAAGATCTCTACTCTTAAAACTACAAGACATTCATGAAAGAAATCAACATGACACAAATAAATGGAAACATATCCTATGTTCATGGATTGGGACAATTAATATTGTTAAAATGTCTATACTACCAAAGCCATCTATAGATTCAGTGTAATCCCTATCAAGATTCCAATGGCCTTTTCTACAGAAATAAACAATCCTAAAATATATACGGAACAAATGATCCAAAGATACCCTGAGAAACAAGGTCAAAGCAGGAGGCATCACATTTTCTGATTTCATGTTATATGGACTAAAACAGCATGGTAATGGCATGAAAACAGACACAGACCAATGGAACAGAATCAAGAACCCAGAAATAAACCCAAGCATACATGGCCAACTAATATTTGACAAGGAAGCCAGAACACTCAAGGGAAAAAAAGTGTCTTCAACACATGGTACTGGGAAAATATGATACTCACATGTAAAAAGAATGAAACTTGACCCCTATCTTACAAGATTCAAAAAATTAACTTGAGGGGCGCCTGGGTGGCGCAGTCGGTTAAGCGTCCGACTTCAGCCAGGTCACGATCTCGCGGTCCGTGAGTTCGAGCCCCGCGTCGGGCTCTGGGCTAATGGCTCAGAGCCTGGAGCCTGTTTCCGATTCTGTGTCTCCCTCTCTCTCTGCCCCTCCCCCGTTCATGCTCTGTCTCTCTCTGTCCCAAAAATAAAAAAAATAAAAACGTTGAAAAAAAAATTAAAAAAAAAAAAATTAACTTGAAATGGATTAAACACTTAAATGTATGACCTGAAATCATGAAACTCTGAAGAAAACATAGGAAAAAACCTCCTTGACATAGGTCTTGGTAATTTTTTTTTTAAATCACAACTAAAGCACAAGCAACAAAATCAAACACAAACAAGTGGGAGTGCATCAAACTAAAAATCTTGTGCATTGCAAAGAAACAATCAACAAAATGAAAAAACAACCTATGGAATAGGAAAAGAATATCTGCAAACCATATATCTGATAAGGGCTTAACATCTAAACTATATAAAGAACCCACAAAACAGCAGAAAAACAAATAATCGAATTTATTTTTTATTTATTAAAATTTTTTTTAAAATATTTTTGAGAGACAGAGAGAGACAGAACGTGAGTGGGGGCGGGGCAGAAAGAGAGAGGGACACAGAATTCCAAGTAGACTCCATGCTCTGAGCTGTCAGCACAGAGCTCATGAGGGGCTCAAACCCACGAACTGTGAGATCATGACCTGAGCCGAAGTCACACGCTTAACTGACTGAGCCACCCAGGTGCCCTCAAATAATCAAATTTAAAATGGGTAAAGGACATGGGCACCTGGGTGGCTCAGTGGGTTGAGCGTCCAACTCTTGATTTTGGCTCAAGTCATGATCTCACTCACAGTTGCAGGATTGAGCCCCACATCAGGCGCTGTGCTTACAGCATGGAGTCTGCTTGGGATTCCCTCTCTCCTTCTGTCTCTGCCCATGTCTCACTTGTGCGCTCTCTCTCTCTCTCAAAAATAAACTTAAAAAAAAAAAAATCTTAAAAAAAAAATAAAATGGGCAAAGAACCTAAATAGACATTTTTCAGAAGAAAATATATGAATGGTCAATAGGTACATGAAATAATGCTCAACATCATTAATCATTAAAGAAATGCAAATTAAAACCAAAATGAGATATCACCTCATGCCTGTTAGAATGGCCACCATCAAAAAGACAAGATAAAACAATAATGGTATGGATGTGGAGAAAAGGGAACCCTTATGCACCAATGGTGGGAATGTAAATTGGTACAGTTACTACAGAAAACAGTTACGAGTTCTTCAAAAAATTAAAAATAGGGGGCACCTGGCTGGCTTAGTTGGGAGAACACGCGACTCTTGATTTCTCATGAGTTCCAGGCCTACACTGGGTGCAGAGATTACTTTAAAAAAAAAGAAAAAAAAAAGGAAAGTAAAAAAAATATTAAAAATATAACTACCTTATGACCTAGCAATTCTATTCTGGGAACATATCCAGCAGAAATGAAAACAGTAACTCCAAAAGATATCTGCAGTGTCATGTTCATAGCAGGATTATTTACAATAGCTAATATATAGAAGCAACCATTAGTGGTTGAATTGATATATACATTACTTTCATTCATGTAGAAAGCACAGTTAAATAATCAACGATGCCTCTTTTATGCAGTAAAATACAAAAACAAAGCCAATAACAAATTTTAGTAAGATTAAATAACTTGATGTGCCATCAAAATAACAGCAAACTTCATTCATTGAAAATGAAACCATTATAATGTAATTAAGCCTAATTAAATCAAAGTTTACATGTTCAAACTATAGTCTGAAAAAGGGGTAAAATCAACTAACGACCAGGCTTAAATCTGACTTATAATTCTTTCATAATCAGGACTTAGAAGAATTGAAATGTCTCCATTACCAATCAATATTACTTAAACCTGCAAGACAAAAATGAAAAATAATAAAATATTCAGCAATTTTGTTATAGTTCTATTACTGAATATTTCATCACAGGAAACTAGCGGACATTTGACTATTTATGATATTAGTATATCAGGACACTGACAAAATGTGAGAGCTTTACTCCTGATCAGTGATTTCCATTTAAACCCATCAATCCAAAGTGAGAGTTTACTAGGCTGAAGTAGACACACAGAACAAATAGAAGCCAGGTTCACTGTTTCAAAGCACTTAATAACGTAGCTGAGTAATTAAAGATGCTATCATCAGCTGAAATAGATAAAAAAATAATTTTTAAAAGTTTTAATTTGTTAAGAGTTTTGTTAATATTTTAGTACTTCTCTAACTTTATCTCAAATACAATGTATTACCAATACCAAACCAAACGGTTTCTTACCATTCTGACATCCAGTCAAAAACATTTAATGCATATGTACTAGAGGATAAGAAGATGAAAATTATAGTGTCCCTAATAGTCACAACCACTACATTTTCAGATTCTCCAGAAAAGACATTCAACCCTTTTTATAACCTCTTATTATGCTGTTCCTTTTAGCTAAAACAAATTGCCCAGCTTCTCTTCGTTTACGTATGTATAGTACATCCTTAAACACCTATCTTTACCTCCCTGAAAGAGTAACAGGGTCTAGAATTACGTGTGTGTTGTGAATAACTACAAAACAAAACCAGAAGGAAACAACTACAGAATTTTCAGACACTGGACAACAGGCAGAGCAGGACTGTGATCTCTGATAGAAAAGAAACAAGGTGAGCCCTTACATCATGTAGGTTCTCTGCCAGTAGGCAATTTCTAGACTGTGGAGCAGGGAGAAAGAAACCAAACAGAGCAAGGTATTCTCAGTGAAATGAGGGTACAGAGATAACTGTTCAAGGAGAGCCTAGAGATTAGAAACTGAAAAAGAGTTTCAGAGTACTGTGCTAAAGTCGTTAACTCTTGAGGCTCTGGCTGAATTCCAATCTGTGCATGTTTAAGGAATATATGAGATCACACAGAATCTACATAAATGCATTAGATTTAAAAAGTGAGTTTATCAAGGTCTCAGGCTTCAGTATCAATACACAAAAATCTAATGTAATTCTACATACTATCAAGGAACAGTTGAAAATTAAAGTTAGGAAAACACTGTCACTTACAATTGCATCAAAAAATGAAACAATACTGGGACAAAATTTAAGAAAATGTGTGCAAGACCTACACATAAAACACCATAAAGTTTGCTGAGGGAGGGAAGAAAACCTATATAAATGGAGAACTTTACTATATGCATGGATTACAAAACGTAATATTCTTAACATAGCAATTCTCCCCAAACTGATTCATAGATTTGTTGCAACTCCAACCAGTATCTCAATAGGATTTCTGAAAGATAACAAAAAGCTAATTCTATAAATCAGCAGTAAAGGAAAGGGAACAAGAATAGCCAATGGTTGGGAGGTATGTCAGTGTGAAGTAAGCCAACATTGCTAAATCCCAATTTTTTCAAATCTAAAATGTAGATAATATAATCTATGATCTTGTAAGTATATTTCAAGAATTAGAAACAGACTAACAAAACATGCAATTTAGTTCAGTAATTGATACTATTATAGTTAGATCTCTTTTTTTTTTTTTTAACGTTTATTTTTGAGACAGAGAGAGACAGAGCATGAACGGGGAGGGTCAGAGAGAGGGAGACACAGAATCTGAAACAGGCTCCAGGCTCTGAGCTGTCAGCACAGAGCCCGACGCGCGGCTCGAACTCATGGACCGCGAGATCATGACCTGAGCCGAAGTTGGCCGCCCAACTGACTGAGCCACCCAGGCGCCCTAGTTAGAGCTCTTTTATACAAAGAATGAAAGGGCTCACACTATGCTCTAAATAAGTACACTTAATTGGAGATCAAGAAAGCCGTGGCCCTGGGGCACCTGGGTGGCTCAGTTGGTTGAGTGTCTGAATTTGGCTTAGGTCATGGTCTTGCAGTCTGTGGATTCAAGCCCCGGGTTGGGCTCTGTGCTGATAGCTCGGAGCCTGGAGCCTGCTTCAGATTCTTTGTCTCCCTCTCTCTCTGCACCTCCCCCACTTGCACTCTTGTCTCTGTTTCTGTCTGTCTCTCTCTCAAAAGTAAAGAAAGACATGGCCCTAATTGGTAACTTTAAATTTTTTGGGGGGCGCCTGGGTGGCTCAGTCGGTTAAGCGTCTGACTTCAGCTCAGGTCATGATCTCTCAGTCCGTGAATTCAAGCCCAGCGTCGGGCTCTGGGCTGATGGCTCAGAGCCTGGAGCCTGCTTACGATTTTGTGTCTCCCTCTCTCTCTGCCCCTCCCCTGTTCATGCTAGGTCTCTCTTTGTCTCAAAAATAAAAATAAATAAATATTTTTTAAAACGTTTATTGATTTATTTTGAGAGACAGAGACAGAGTATGAGTAGAGGAGGGGCAGAGAGCAAGGGAGACAGAATCCGAAGCAAGCTCCAGGCTCGGAACTGACAGCACAGAGCCCGATGCAGGGCTCAAACTCACGGATGGTGAGATCATGACTTGAGCCGAAGTTGGACACTTAACCGACTGAGCCACCCCGGCGCCCCCCTATTTGGTAACTTTAAATAAATATGTGAATTAGTTGAGTTCAATTTTAAAAGCAATAGTAAAGGCAGAATGTCAACAGAAAAGACCCAGGAGGGAGATTAATTGTAGATGAGGGGATCAGAAAAGGCATCTAGAATCAGGTGACATAATCAATTAGTCTGTGAAGAATGGGTATATTATTCAAAAATGATTATAAACTGGAAAGAAAGTAGAGGCATAGACCACATGCCTCCTTTCCTATCTTAGGAATTTTATCATGGTGTCCCTAAGGCAAAAGAAATTCTGTTTATTAAGTAGTTCATTCCAAAGAACTTAATAAGTTATTTATTTCCTAACAATTTAGCACATGTCATGCACTATAAAATTCTCAAACCATGGAATCAGACTGATTGCCACCAACCCCATTTCTTGTTTCACACTGATTCTTATGCAGTACTTAGGTTTTTTTGTTTTGTTTTTGTTTTTTTCACCATCAAAAACCCAGTGTTATAAAGTATATGATACCACCAAAGAAATGCAGCAATCTGATGTTAAAACAGAAATATCTGAAGCTAGCAGTTCATGTTCTGATAGATGTCACTGTTTTGCTAGAAAATTTAAAATATCTTGTGGACCCAATGTGGGTTTGTTATAGTACCCAAGAGGCCTTAGCACACAGATGGGGAAACAAGAGTACAGTGTTAACAAAAACAATGAAAAAGAGAAATGAAGGACTATTAGGAGTATAATGACAGAGTGCTATGTGGGAGGGAAGACTAATGAGAAACGATGATCCAGGCCAGATCATTAAATGTCACTTTAAGAAGTTGAGGCAGCATTCTATAGGTAAAAGGGTGCACATGAGGGTTTTTAAACAAAGGAATGAGATGATAAGAGATGATGCCTCATTAAGGTAAGGAAGCAGGAGGAGAAAATTTACAACTGAATTTCAATAGGTGCTGAAAAATGATGCATTAAGTTTCATATCAAGTGTCTTTAACAACATATAGACAGATTTCTAGTATTGTTAATGTCACCTTCCAGATGAATTTCCTCTTTGCCACCTAATGCAGTATTTAGGACAATATAACTGACAATGATGCTCAAGAGTCAGTCTAAGATAATGCTATACACTTTAATTCAATTCATAACAGAATAATGAAGACTGACACTCAAATAATGATACTAAAATAGTTGCAGGACAAGCCCAAGATAAGCAATTTTATATCAGAAAACCCAATGAGGAATTTCAGGAAACAAAAAGAATTTAAATGTCAGACTGGGAAGGAACTGTTAACAAGTAGATTGCAAAGGTTTACGAGGAAATCAAAATTGAAGTAGTTGGTTAGAAACACAGCATATGTCACAGAGCTTAAAGGATTGACTGTCTCAGATGACTGGCATACTACCAAGTGACACAGTGATACACAAAATTTTCATAAATATTAAAAAAATTTTTTTTAATATTTATTTATTTTTGAGAGACACAGAGACAGAATGCAAGTGGGTTAGGGGCAGAGAGACACAGAATCCGAAGCAGGCTCCAGGTTCTAAGCTGTCAGCACAGAGCCTGACGTGGGGCTTGAACTCACAAACTGCGAGATCATAACTTGAGCTGAAGTTGGACACTTAACTGACTAAGGCACCCAGGTGCCCCAAAATTTTCATAAATATTATTAAAGAACCCATTCTCCCTCAATAACTAGTATGTTATACTCCTTCCCTGACAAAACTGTTCCATTTCCCTTGTTGGTAGGTGTCCTATTAATAAAAATTGATTCACGATAGTCCTACTATTATCCCCCACAATATTTAGTTGTTTTTCTTGTTAAATACCTGTTAACATTTATTTCTCAGAAGAGATTTTAGGAAAC
The DNA here is from genome assembly GCF_014898765.1 of Herpailurus yagouaroundi. Lineage (NCBI taxonomy): Eukaryota > Metazoa > Chordata > Mammalia > Carnivora > Felidae > Herpailurus > Herpailurus yagouaroundi. The sequence goes on along the minus strand of NW_024412404.1, from coordinate 15,315,584 downwards.
TTTGGCCTACATAAGAAAAAAGCATAAACTTTAGACTCAGATACATATAAATTCATCCAGTTGTGTGACAGTAAATTACATACTCTATCAGAGATTTTATTTTTTACAGAATTATTGTGAGAATTGAATAAGATAATGTAAGCAAACTGCCTACAGTAGTGCCTGTTAAGCAGTATTGATGATGATGGTAATAACAGGGCAGGCACTGAGAATGATAAAACAAAAAAACAAAAAAACTCTTAGTCTACTTTCATTCAACTCATTCCATAAATATTTGTGATCACCTACCAGTCGTTGGACATTATTATAGTAAATAATGGATAAAGCAGCATTTCTCTATCTCTTTTAGAGGCTTCTTTTCTTCTCCCTAACCCTTGGTGTTCTGCAGGCCTGGATCCAAGGATTAACTGCTCTGTCCACCATACACTTTTTCTGAATTTGATCTAATCTATCCCCACGGTTTAAAGTTCCATCTATATGCTGAGACTCCTCACTTCTATTTTTAGTTTAGACCTGTCTTCAGATTACTGACCTGAATATCCAAATGTCTATGCCACTAAATCTACACATTTCTACTTCTATCTCCATTACCACCACCTTAGTGCAAGCCCATCATCTAATGTCAATTAGACTGTGAAAACTTCTCTAAAAATTTTTTTGTTGTTGAAATACATTCACATACCATAAAAGCTACCACTTTAAAGAGTATAGTTCAGTTGTTTCCTATATATTCACAAGTTTGTGCAACCACCACCACTATCTAACTCCAGGACATTTCATCAATCCAAGAGAAAACCTGTTTCCATTAGCAATCATGTCTCATTCTTCTCCCCACTCCAACTCTCACAACCATTTGCAAAGCTCCTTAACTCATCTCCCTGCCTTCAGTTCTTTTGTGTGTGTGTTTATATTTATTTTATTATTTCTTTTACGTTTTATTTTAATTTCAGTTAACAGTCAGTGTTAATATTAGTTTCATGGGTAAAATATAAGTGCCTTCAGTACTGCTTCCCTCCAATTCACTACATTTTGAGTTCTCTTTCAAAAATGTCCTTTAATAGTTACCCATTTCTCTTGAACAGAGTTCAAGCATAAACAATTTTATGAATGAACCATCAACTGCCTCTCCAGGTTCATGTAATGGTATTCACTCTCTGGAATGCAATGTTCCAGTACCACTCCATTCATATTCTCATCCCATTCATATTTTGTTTCTTGTTCTTTCTAGCTTAGGTTACAAGTCTCACTTTCTTGGGTAAGCCCATGTTTTATGTTTATGTACAGTAAAGTGTATCAATCCCATCATAAAATCAATGCCACTTAATAATAATTTCCTGTTCAACACATTTGTTTCCCTGCCTTCTTTGAAAGGCCTATAGAGTACATTTCTACATCCAGAAGAGTGCCTCCACATTCTGTATACTTAAATATCTGTCACATAAACAAAGGAATGAAGGCATAATCCGTCTTCTTCTAGCTTATAGTTTAAGGTTACACAAAAATTACCCAAAAAAGTACATTATCATTGAGGAGTTTGGGGGAAGATGGTGGAATAGGAAGATCCTAAGGATACCAGAGAGAAGGCCACATCGAAAAGGGCAGGAGAGGTGGAGACATGTTGGTTACCAAATCTCCTGTGTGACTAGCCATAAATGAGAGGGACATTACAAACACGGAAAGGTAAGCGAATCAAACCTCACACCAGGCACCCCTGGCACTGGGGACTTATACTGGGAAGACAACTTCTCATAACGCCTGGCTTTGAAAACCAGTGGGCCTTAACTCCAGGAAAGTTAGAGGGCAATAGGAAACTGAGTCCACACTCTTGAAGAGCCAGTATATTGAATAACTCAGCCCAAGACACAGCACAGAAGAAGCAGTCTAAAAAGCACCTTGAAGGAGATACGTTGACTAATGTTAGAATGTGTGCCTGAGAGATAGGGATCTGCAGAAGGTTTCTCCCAGGCACCATGTCTCATCTCCTCCCCTCAGCCTGGATGGCTGGGTGCCCAGAGAAGCCAGAGCCAATACCCTCCATCTACCTGACTAGCCTTGGTGCCCAATCCAGCATGCTCCTGTGGAGCTAGTCCTTCCAGGGTGGCTCTTGCCCCACGACACACTGCAGGACACCCCAGCAAGGATAGGCCCACTCCAAAGTGTCTCCTGGCCTGAAGAGGGGAAAAGATAAGCCCACACAACACTGCACCCACACTTTCTGCAACTGAGCCTATTAGCCTATGTACAGGGAGCAAGCCCTGCCCCACAGTGCAGTAATTTCTTGTACATTGGCCTTAGCAACATATTTATGGATATGGCTCCTCAGGCAAGAAAAACAAACTCTTGGGACTATGACAAAATAAAAAGCTTCTGCACAACAAAAGAAACCATCAACAAAACAAGAAGAACAATCTACTGAATGGCAGAATATATCTACACATGATATATCTGATGATATATTTAAAATATATAAAATATATACAGAATTTATACAACTCAACACCAAAAAACCCCAGACAATCCAATTAAAACATGGGCAGAGGACCTGAACAGACATTTTCCCAAGGAAGACATACACAGATGGCCAACAGACACACAAAAAGATGTGCAACATCACTAAGTAGGGAAATGCAAACCAAAACCACATGAGGTAACACCTCACACAAGTCAGAATGGCTGGTATTAAAAAGACAAGAAGAATTGGCAAGGATGTGGAGAAAAGGGAATCCTCATGCAAGGATGTGGAGAAAAGGGAAAGTAAGCTGGTGCAACCACTGTGAAAACCAGTATGGCAGTTCCTCAAAATGTTGAAAATAGAAATATCATATGACCCAGTAATTCCACTACTGGGTATTTACCCAAAGATTAATTCAAAAATATATATGCACTTCTAGGTTTATTGCAGCATTATTTACAATAGCCAAGATATGGAAGTAACCCAAATGCCCATCAATAGATGAATGGATATAAATACACACAATGGAGTATTAATCAGCCATAAAACAAATGAGATCATGCCACTTGCAGTAACATGAATAGATCCAGAGAGTATTATGCTAAGTGAGTAAGTCAGACAGGGTAAGACAAATACCATATGATTTCACTTATATGTAGAATCTAAAAAGCAAAACAAATGAATGGACAACGGAAAAAACAAAACTCTTTTTTTTTTTTTTAATTAATTAATTTATTTTGAGAGAGAGAGAGGAAGAGAGCAAGCAGGGGAGGGACCAAGAGAAAGAGGAGGAAAGAGAATCCCAAGTAGGCTCCACACTGTCAGCGCAGAGCCTGACACCGTGCTAGATCTCACGAACCATGAGATCATGACCTGAGCTGAAACCAAGAGCTAGAAGCTCAATGGGACTGAGCCACCCAGGTGCTCCAAAAAACAAAACTCTTAAATACAGAGAACTGGTGGTTGCCAGAGGTGAGGAGGGTGAAGGGATGAGTGAAATGGATAAAAGTAATTAAGAAGTACAAATTTCCAGTATAAAAATAAAGAAGTCATGGAGATGAAAAGTACAGAAAAAGGAAAAGAGGCAATAATATTGATATAGCACTGTATGGTGACAGATGGTGATCACACTTCTTGTGGTAAGCACCAAGCTGTATACAGAATTGTTGAATCAGTATGTTGTATACCTGAAACTAATATAATATTCTATGTCAATTATACTTCAATAAGAAAACTATAGCACTATTTAATATGATAGAGAGAGTGTGCGCGGGCACTACTTAGCACATGGGAAGTAGCACCTACTTTGACTTTGGGAAGTGGCCAAAGACCTCCTAAGGGAAATACAAGAAACTATGTCCAGGCTGAAACTTGTAGGAATTAAGGGATGTGGTAGGTCTTGGGGAAGATTAGCTAATTTTTACAAAAATAAATATGACAGAAGCAAAAAGGAGACTGTTGGCAGTAGAGAACTGAAAGTAAATTCAGTTTTCCAAAAAGATTTGGATACCTTATAAAATGAATGAAGATGAATAAAAAAAAGATCTTAGAACCAAAATGCATATAATCTCCTCCTTAAATCTGTATTCTAAAGATACAGTATTTTCTAAACCACGTAATAAATGCATACTTAATAGATTCCACAGAGATATCATTACTAATATAACCATTAATCTAGGTTAAACGTTCAGCATAGGGCCTGACAAATTTGGCACAGAATGAATTTTGACTATTATTACAATAACTACTATTGAAATTATTATATTGACATAACACTATTGTTACGGTTATTTCTAAGAAAAATTGTTAAAATATTTAGAATATTAAGGAGTTTGAATTTTACTTTTTAAAGAGATTTGCAGCCTCCCTGAGGTTCATGGGCCCCTATCAGGTCAAGGCATGTGTGGGAGGAAGGGGTAATCTATGAACTTCCAGAAACTGTAAGGAAACTTTGATGTATTTTTCAGAGGAAAGGATTCACAGATTTCATAAGATTCCGAAAAGGGACGAGGCCACCCACACTAACAGGGAGGGTATGGGGGGAAGGTACAGGGAAAACACAACTACAGAGAGGAAGTCTTTTTCTTTTTAAGCAGAAGAGTAACACATTTATAAAACTGTACCAAATTAATCAAGAAAACCATTTAATCCAAAGCTATTAATCTAGAATAAAAAATACTGTATACATTATGATTTTTTTTAAATAACATATTACCTGAAACTGTTACTCATTTAATTTAACAATCAAAAATAAGTAGCCTAGATTTATTTCCAAAGGTCTTCAAAACTAGGTGATAAAAAAATAACAGTGCCTGCAATATGATGTTATAAAAGGCTTCAGGTTTTTATTCAATCTGACCTTCACCAAAAGCCTTTAAGCAACAAGATTTCTAACAAATGGATAGTATACATTCTAACCTATGTTCTCCTAAGATTTTAAAAATCATGTGTATTTTTCCTTTGATATCTTGCTTATACACAATAATATCTTTCTTTTATATAAGAATAAAGAGATCTCTTAAGGAATAATCAGATCTTTAAAAAAAAAAAAAACCTGGAAAATGTCTTTAGAAACAGAACTCAATATAGCACTTCCACAACATTAAGTGAAATTACTAAATACCCTTATATAATGAAATGATGTCGTAAATGTATATGGCAATATGATGATGGGGTTTAGGACACACTACTCCAAGCTATGGCACTTTGGTTGAAGGAATTTAAAAAAATAGCAGAAGCAGGACGGTCACTGTGACTTTCCTCCCCTTCTTCCCTGAAACAAGTCATAAAACCCTCACGTGAGAGATGCTCTCCCTATACCTGCAGGAAAAGAACATCCTCATCTCCAAATACAAAGATACCAGAAGATTCTCAACAAAAAGGCCTTGCTAAATTTGTCCCAGTTTTACTACACTCACCTCATTCTCTCTGACCTATCATATTTCTACAAAATTTCCCATTATTCATCAAGCGTAGCATAAAAACACTCAGGTCAAAGTGTTTCCTCGGTTCTTCATTTCCTAATGAAGGCTCTGTGTCACATCAAACTTATATTAAATAAATCTGTATCCTTTGTTAGTTTAATTTTCAGACCCAGCCAGGGACCCTAAAAGGGTCCAGGAATACATTTTCCTCCCTTAACCCTGAAGCAACTTCAAATTAAAGGAGACTGTTAAGAGTAGGTGCTGTGGAGTTTAAAGGACATTTTTTTTCACCCATATATTTATTATAACTTAAAATTAATTTCTAAAATCATATTATAATTTCTTGCATATATTCCAAATATTTCCCCCAGCAACTTAGGAAAAACTGCACTGAAACCAAATATAACCCAAAAATTAGTTTAAAAAACTATAGTTAGCCAAAGGTGAATTAGAAAAAACAATATAATCAAGAGCTAAATTAGTGAGTACTTACTAATTTCTGCCATTAAGCTACTTCTTTAGTTACGAAGTTATCTCTCAGTTAATCTTAACGAACACACATGAAGTAAATACTATTCCAATTCACAGGTGAGGAAGCAGAGATGATAGGTCAGTGGCAAAACTCAAGTCTGTATGGTTTTAGATATGAGGAAAAAAGGAAAGAGAAGAAAATCATGGAATGGGTGTCATCAGACCTCATAGAACCGGGTTGAAAAAGAGTTAACTGCATGACCTTGCAGAAGGTCTGATTATTATTGTCCTTAATTGTAAAAGTCAGAAAATTATAGTGATCCTCTAAAAGATCCATCACATTAAGCTATGAAAAGAACTGAAGAATATATTGTATATACATCAAGAAAAAATCTAAACAGAACTTTATCATGGCCAATTAAAACTGGGACAAAGAGGTGAGGAGAGTAAGAAACCTGTTAGAGAGAAAGCACAGTGGTCTTTAGAAGTAAGAATGTCACTGAGACATATTTGCCCAGAAATTCTACAAAATCCACAGAGAAGCATGCCAACTAACAACCAAAGAGCAAAAAGAGAATTGAGAAAAATCCTTTTCCTTTATTTTCTAACATACACATTGTAAAAAGCAAAATCCCTCAAGGCAGTAAACATCTGCCCATCAACACCTATCAGCAGCAACATCAAAAACATAAGGCAAAGGTCAAGTCAAAGTTTATTGACAATGATGAACTATGACAGCCTCTATTAAATTACCCCTTCCTTCAAGGTGTATGTGATCAAAGCAGCAAAGATATTTTCACTCAGTCACATAACAAGCTATTTGTTGAGATTGAAACATCTGGTCAATATCTCCTAACACTGCAATTTCATGCACAGTTAGCATTAGGGCACATTTCTTCTCCTCTTCTTACAGGGTCCATAAGGGTGGCACATATGGCTGATCATTTCATTCAAAAAGGATTCAATTCAAGGCATTACACACAATCGTCTGTGCTTTATGGTGTTTTAAGTCTACCTGCCATCGTTTTCCATCATCATTGCTCACTGCTGTTCTCTTCTACTATAAAAGCCTGCAAATATGACAGAGCACTTAAAGCTTAACAGCTTTCCTCCACTGGAGTTAGAAAGCATTTAAGGCAAAGGAATCTATAAAGTGGCAGGTCATTTTCCATTGTCAAAAAGTCTCAATACATTAAACTGTTTACCATTTTATTTATCATTTAAGCAAAGATCTAGTACAGATTAAAAAATAATTTTTAATGTCAAATCATATACTTAATCTTCTGCATGGCAGAACTATGAAAGTATGTTCTTTTAGTATAATTTTAAGTACACAATACATGACTTGAAAACAGTATCAGAAACATTTAAAAATTTTAATAGGGGTTTTCAGAATATATTTTTTAACTTGACAAAGAGCAATTCTATACTAAGAGAATAGGAATGCTACAATTTTGTCAGTACCATATGCTGAAAATTTTCCTCTTGAAATTCATGCATTTGTTGTCATGGTAACAGGGCCCTTTCTTAAACACTTATGGTAGTAAACCTGAACTCACACCATAGATTTCTCTTTTTCCCTTTCTTACTTTAGGATAAGGAAAAAACAGGGTGAGGGTAGGGGACATCTTTGAAGCTACTGTTTCAGATGTCCTTTGATACATCTCCCTGACAAGTAGCATAACTGTCGAGTAGAGTTGTCTTCTGAAATACAAGAATTTACATAGAAAATAACCAAATGAATTTCAATAAGGAAACATTCTTCTAGTGATAAAGAAACCTTACAATAAGCAGTATTGCTTATTGCTTATTAAAGATGGACAATATCAAAATAACAAGACTGAACTGAAATGTTAGGTGTAATGTCAAGGGCTGCTACCCTAGCATATAATGTAAATATATTCTTTACTCATTTGTTCATTAATGCCATCAGTCAATAGATCTAAAGCTATTTTGAATGGGTCTATGGGCCAGGCACCATTCGGGCACTAGAACACAAAATTAAACAAGTCAGACATGTCCCTGTCTCATGGAGATTCCACACAAAGCAAAACGTGAAACAAAAACATTAAACAGAAAAATAATTCTAAGAAATGCTATGAAGGAAAAAACAAATGGCTGAGAAGTACAATGGGTGAGAGAGAGAAGCAAGGGAAGGTATCTACTTTAAATAGACCTGTCTAAGGACATTTAAATTGAGACATAAAATATGCAAATGAGTTAATCAGATAAAGTGAGCTTAGGGGCTGAAGAATTTTTCAAACAGAAATACCAAGTGCAAAATCTTCTGAGGCAAGAAAGAGGTTGGCATATTCAAAAAATTGAAAAGCAGTGTACACGGCTAAAGCTCAGTGAGGGAGATGGAGAGTAGCTAAGTTTGGAAAAATATGCAGGCTTAGATCATGCACATCTTATTGGCTATGGGGAGGAGAATAAATTTTATCCAGGGTGCAACAGGATGTCATTGAAGGGTTTTAAACAAAATAACAAAATTTTTAATTTAAGGATCACTTTTGCTACTATATACAGAAGGATTTTATATTACATATAAAAGTAAAGGAAAGGTATTATTCACATCCCACATCCAGTCCTTTTAAAGAGCTTATTGGTTCTATCCTTGTATTATTTCCAGTTTTTAACTACTTTTTTTCCAACCACTTTTCATTAATTCTACTGCTACCAACCATCTAAGTTATCATAGTCTCCTGTCTGGATTGTTTCAATAGTTTCCTAATCTCCTTGCTTCCATCCTTGACATTTTCCTTTTAAAATGTCAGCGAATGCCATTTCTTTGCTCAAATCCTGCCATACCCTCCATATCACCCATTAAGAAGCAAAAATGAGGTTCCTGGGTGGTTCAGTCGGTTAAGCGTCTGACTCTTGATTTTGGCTCAGGTCATGATTTCATGGTTGTGAGATCAAGCCCTACATTGGGCTCAGCGCAGATTGTGGAGCCTGCTTGGGATTCTCTCTTGCTCCTTCTCTCTCTGCCCTCCCTGCTTGTGCTCTCTCTCTCTCTCTCTCTCTCTCTCTCTCTCTCTCAAAATAAACAAACTTTAAAAAAAGCAAAAATTCTTAGTCTATGAGGCCCTATAGGATCAAGTCCTTTATCTCCTGCTGCCTCTTTAAGCTCAACTCCCTGCACTTGTCATATTTGCTCCAAACAAACTCAATTCCTTGAGGATTTTGAAACATGCCAAGCATGCTCTCCCTTAGCAACTGCTGACATCTCTAATAGACTGGATATCCCTAGCTAGCCAGATGGCTCTTCCCTCATCTTGAAAGTCTATAGTCAAATCTCATCTTCTAAAGGAAACTGTTCCCACACACCCCATTGAATATTGTAAAATGCTTCTTTTGTTCCAACATTCCCAATACCACATTCTACTTTTTATCCCTATTCATTATCACCTTCTAATTTCTTTATATATTACATACATTATATTTCTCCCTTCCACTAGAATATAAGCTCCATGAAGGCAGCAATTTTCATGTTTTGCTCACCAATGCATTCCCAGTAGATACTCAATAGGATTTGATGAACTGGATTTTAAAAACAAATCAAGAGATAGCAAAAGAGAGATCAACAGCATATTTAAAACAAGAATAAAGAATAAAATAATGCTTCCAAAAACATCACCAATTAATATTATTGAAGGATGCATGTTATCACTGCAATTATTTAAGGCTTATAACCACTATGATTATATCATAAAATTAAATAAAGCAATAAAAACACTGAAAAGGTAAAGGGTAATGTCACAATCTGCAAAAGAAAAGGAAAATTTATAAACCACTTAATTTCTGTATATTATGGAAAACAAACCCACTCTTCATTATAAACCATATGAGGTAAGTAAACTTATAACCTCCCTTTTACAGATGAAGAAACAGGCACAGAAAGTGTAAATAACCTCCCGAGGACTGAATCCAGACATTTTACAAACACAGCCCAAGTTTAAACCCCTAGTCTATAATAACCCCTGAATAGGATCCACTAAAAAATTATTAGAAATAGCGAAGAGAGTTTAGTAAGATGTTTAGTTACTAAAATGTATATTTGAGAACCTTCTCACATACCATTAATGACCTATTGGAAACCACACTGAACCCAATGATCAATATTACTATCACTAAAAGCAGAACAAAAAGATGTGATGTGTTACAAATGAGATATAATAAAAATAATAGAGTACAAGTTTTAAGATTTTTGCCTAAAGAAACAAAGGTGCATCTAAACAAACCTGCAACTCTAACTATAAGCAAATCCTAAACATGAAACAACTGATGCAATCCAAAGAGTGAGATATTTTACAAATAACCCAGTTTCTCTTTAAAAAATTTGAAAAAGGGGCAACTGGGTGGCTCAGTTGGTTAAGCATCTGACTTTGGCTCAAGTCATGATACCAGTTTCTGGGTTCAATCCCCGCGTTGGGACTCTGCTGACAGTGCGGAGCCTGGAGTCCACTTCGAGTTCTGTGTCTCCCTCTCTCTCTGCCCGTCCCCTGCTCATGCTCTGTCTCTCTCTCTATCTCAAAAATAAACATTAAAAAAATTTTTTTTTATGGGGGAAGCAGGATTACTAACTGAATTATACAAAGTATAAATGCAATGTTTGAAATCTTATTTAGATCCTGATTCAAATAAACCTATCACAAATGTATATTTTTGAAACAATTATGAAAATTTGAATCTGAAATGAGTATTAAATAACATTAAGAAGTTAACATTTTAAGGTAAAATGGTTTTTTTAAAGTGTCATTTTTGGAAAGGCAATCTGAAACCTTATAGATGAAATGACAAGATAACTGGGATTTACCTCATATGAGAAAAAATAAGTTTGGCCAAATGCTGATACTTATTTAAGCTACATAATGGGTACATGGCGTTCATTATACTATTCTACTACTGAGTAGGTTTGAAATTTTCTATAATACAAAGTAATATATACATAGAGGAAGATTATATATAATATATATGTATTATATAGAGAGACAAAGTAGGAAATTAACATGAAAATCTTGATGTAGTACAAAAAAAAAAGACAAACATTTACTCTAAAAAGTTTATTATAAAAATGTTATTTCTCTCCATTGAACCTATAAATTCCAATGTGATATTTTGAAAACATCAATATGATCCTTAAATTCACCTGAGGGGATAATAAGAAAGTACATTCTGGAAAGAATAACTAAAAATTCTATTGGAGGGGCACCTGGCTGGCTCAGTCAGTAGAACATGTGAGTCTTGATCTTGAGGTTGGGAGTTCAAGCCCCACATTGGGTGTAGAGTTTACTTTACAAAAAAAAAAAAAAAAAAAAAAAAAAAAGATAGTAGAGAGGGCAGGGAAGAATTTACTACCAGGTATTAAAATGTATTATTTGAAAAGATGGAATTGGTTCATGCATAATAAATCCCTGCTGTGCTAAAAAAATAAATAAAAATAAAATGTATTATTTGGCAACTATAATTAAAAGAATTTAGTACTGACAGAGAAAGAAAACAATGAGAAAAGAAAGAATTCAAACACAGACCCAATGGCAATTACCTATGGCAATACAGTATACGATACAAATAACATTTCAAAGAGATGGTAAAAGAGCAAATTATTTAATACATCGAGCTAGGATAAGTATACAGTCATTTGGAGGGGGGGAAATCCTTCCCCGTCACCTGTTAAACAAAAATGTAAAAAAACAGAAATGTGTGCCAAATAGTATAAAGGAAAATACTGTCAGTTATGACTAGATATAAACTTAAGATCACTGCTCAGGAAAAAGAAGGTTGTGTATGTGGCAGGGAGTATGGGGAGCAAAGGAAGAGGTCAGTATCCTTAATGTATGGAACACTCTGAGAAATCATTAAGAAAAAGATCCAGAAGTTTGTCACAAGGATGGCAGTGCTTGGGAAAGTAAAGACCATAGACACAGGCAATAATATACATACTCCTTTAATTTAGGTAAAGAATAGAAGCATTTAAAATACTGAGAAAGCTACACAGAGAAAAACTGCAGCATTTTACAAATACAAAAGCCAAGTCACTGGCTTTCAAATGTGTATTAAGGATTTGTTGACGTTTTTTCCTCCCGTTCAGAGTGAGGATGCCATAGGTCTCTCAAGAAGCTCCCTTTGCCTTTCTCATCTAACTGCTAAGGTGTCTATGCCATTCTGTCCTGTCCTGATTGAATCTAAGAGACTTTAGTTTTGAGCCTGCCTGGCCACCAAGAGTAAATAAGTGGTAATAACCATAATGCCAAGTGTTAATTTGTGAGGACAGATGAATCAAAGGACAATATCTCTGGTGGGCCCACACTTCAGCCTGCCTATATCTATTCTTACAATAAAACAAAAAGCAATGGACAATACTCATATGTATTTTTTTTGCACGGTAATATCAGATAATTACACGTAACATCAGACAATTAAAATGTATAGAGTTCTTTTAGGAAAAAGATTTACATGTGAAGAATTCAAGAAGAATCGTATCAGTAGCTCAATTATAACATCATCAGAATAAAAATGTTACTGGGCACACACCATGGAATTACATACTTATTATCCAATAAACTTCTATTAAGCTCTTATTATATCTAAAGTACTCTATGAGGGAATACAAGCTCAAATAAGACCTTGAGGAGTTCACAGTCTATTGGAAGAGGCAGCATGGAAACAATTAAAATACAATAAGCATTACAAGAGAGACATGCACAAAATATTCTGTGAGCACCAAGAAGTTTGAGAGTAATGAAAACGTCAAAGAGAAAATAACAAGCTGGTTGCTGAAGGTTGAAGATCTGACCAGGCTGAGAACAAGTAAAAGAAAAGTAAATTACACGCAGAAAAAAATATGTGTAAAAAAAGAGGGATACTATGTTCAAAGCTTACTCAGGGAATTAGTAAAACACAGGGTGCATCAATAGCATATTTTATGATAGACTAGTTACCCATAACACTGAAAAGCAGGCTGGGATCAGAGTTACATAATAAAAATGTATTTCAGGTAGATAATTTTTGTAACAGTGTTCAGAGAACTAACCAAAAAAAATGCTGGGAACATTCTCCATGGGTATCATGTCTCTATAGGTCTTTATCAAATTTTGCTTTTTTTTTTTTTTTTTTTTTAAATTGCAAACAGCCTTAAGAGATAAAGATAGTGACTTTGTCACAGGGTAAAGGTAGGGCAAGTTTCCAAAAGGCACCTTTAAAGATTGGGGTTTCCTTAATTCAAGATTACTCAACTGTGATATAAACGGTGAATACAGCTTCCACCTGGGTCAGTCTCCACACTGCCCCTGAGTGACTGAGGAGACAAGCAGAACCAATGGGAATCTGAAACTCATGCTGCCTGCTGTGCCTTGGGAAAAATTCATTTGTCTCTGACACAGTAGGCTCTTGTCTTCTGTCAACATCTATGAAACTGTGGAAGACTAATTTGTTAGCTTGCAAACAGGGTAAAAACTAAGACATTTCACTGTTGTAGACAAACAAGAGGAGACCAGAGCAGGACATAGGAAGACCAATTAACAAGTCATACGGTATCAGGAAAAGAAACAAAGATTTCAACTTTAAGAATTATAAGGAGGGGCGCCTGGGTGGCGCAGTCGGTTAAGCGTCCGACTTCAGCCAGGTCACGATCTCGCGGTCCGTGAGTTCGAGCCCCGCGTCGGGCTCTGGGCTGATGGCTCGGAGCCTGGAGCCTGTTTCCGATTCTGTGTCTCCCTCTCTCTCTGCCCCTCCCCCGTTCATGCTCTGTCTCTCTCTGTCCCAAAAATAAATAAACGTTGAAAAAAAAAAGAATTATAAGGAAAGAAGAAAAAGATGTAAGAAACATTTTTTAGAGGCAAAAAGGAAAAGACTTGGGACTGACTAAATGTGGGAGGTGTGGAAGAATATAGATTGAGTATGACTATAATGTCTCTCACTGGATGACTGATGGATGGTTATGTCATTAACAGGAAAAGAAAATATAAGAACAAAGGAGCAAGAGCAATGTTAAAAGCCAGAGAGCGGTGAATAAAGTTTGAACATATAGAATTAAAAGTATATTAGTGTAGAGATACCTACTGGATTATTGCAAATTGGGTTTGTAGTTCCAGAAAGAGGTCAGGAATGGAGAAAAATCATTGAGAATCAGCTACCAAAAAAGGGTCAGCAGACCCCTGGTAGCCCTGAGAACTTGTCAGGGTATCCACAAAGTCAACTTTTTTAATTTAAATTTTTGTAAATTTTCACAATATTGAGATGTTATTTGCATTTTTACAATGTTGACATTTGCTTTTATACCACAAATTCAATGGTGTATGAAACTGCTGGTACCTAAGAACAAAAAATGGCAATAGAACCAACTTGTACTAGTAGTCACTGAGTTTATCACAACCCTGTGTTCATATTAAAAAGATACCAATTGATTTTAAGAATTTTTTTGAGGAACAGAAAAAAAATCACTAAATTTTATTAAACAGTGACCCTTAAATACTCATCTTTTTAATTCTCTATGTATGGAAATGGTTAGTATGAACGAAGTACAATGATTTCTTGAGGAAAAGCACTTGTGCAGTTGACTTTCTACATGAACTGCTCTCTTTATTAAAAAAAAAAAAACTCTTTATTTGAAACAATGATTGACAGGCAAATGATAGTTATTCAGACTTGGGTATTTGGCAGACATTTTCTTGAAAATGAAAAAAAGCAAGACTGTCACTTAAAAAAAATAACTGTCAGGAATACTGCTAATAATAAAATTTGAGCTTTCAACTAAAAATTATAATTGTGGAAAACTCACATACACCAATTCCCAATACATAAAAGACCATTTTCTTGAGATTGGTAGTGATATTGACAAATGAGACATTTTACAACATTTGTAAGATCTGCATAATAGACAAAAACTTTGCAAATGACCAAGGCATCACAGCAAAAGTTATGTATGGACAAAAGAGTTAAATATAGACTAAAAGATTTTTTTCAACATACAGATTTGTTGAGATACAGTCCACATACAACATAATTCATATGTAAAGCAAAGAAGTCAACGGCGTTTAGTATATTCAAAGTTGTTCAAGCATCACTAAATTAATTTCAGAATATTTTCAACACTCTCAAAAGAACCCCTTATCATTTAGTCATCACACCCAAACCCCTGTCCCCAGAAGCCCTGGGCAACCACTAATGTATTTTTTGTCAGTATATGCATAAAATATGCATATTCAGGACATTTCACAGAGATGGAATCATAAAATATGTGAACTTTTATGAATGGCTTCTTTCACTTAGTATAATGTTTTCAGGGTTCATCCATATTGTGGCATGAATCAGGGCTTCATTTCTTTTACAGCCACTATTCTATCCGATAGATACTTGACATTCTATTTATCCATTCATCACTTAATGGGCATTTGGGTTGTTTCTACTTTTTTGCTATCATGACAAATAATGCTATTGACATTCATGTGTAAGATTTTATGTACACATGTTTCATTTCTCTTGGGTATATACCAGAATTACTGAGTCTTATAGTAACTGTATCTTTATTTAGCCTTTTGAAGAATTGCCAGACTATATCCCAAAGCAGTTGCACTATTTTAAATCCTACCAGCACAATTTTTTACATTCTCCCCAAAATTTTTGTATATGGTGAGAGGGGTATAAGTCACCTCTTTTGTATGTAAATACCTTGTTTTCTCAGTATCATTTGTTGAAAAGCCCATTTTTTCCCTTATTGAACTGTCTTGATATCCTTGTCAAAAATCAACTGACCATGAATGGATGAATTTCTGGACCCTTAAATCAATGACAACTAAATTTGACAAAGGAACAAAACTAATTCACTGGAGAAAGAATCACTTTTCCAACAGATGATGCTAGAATTACTGGATAGTCATATACAAAAAAAAATATTCAACCCATTCTTCATAATATAAATGAAAATACCTCAAGATGGATCAAAATCTAAATGTGAAATCTAAAACTATAAAAAATTCCAGGAAATGGGAGATAAGAGGATAACAGTTTGAGGTTCTAGAGAATGAAAAAGACAACAGAAGAGAGTTAAAAAGACAAAAGTATATAAACAAGTTTGAAGATAATGGGAAGAGAAGGTGAAGAAGTTGAAACCTAATGATTTCTACTATATTTATAGATTAGGATATGAAGTCTTTTTCTGAGAGTAGGGTAAGATGATATAGGAAATAAAGATTATTTTTATCCTTTAAGTTTGACTTATTTATTTATTTACTTATTTATTATGATTTATTGTCAGATTGGTTTCCATACAACACCCAGTGCTCATCCCAACAACTGCCCTCCTCAATGCCCATCACCCACTTCCCCCTCTCCCCTACCCCCTATCAACCCTCATTTTGTTCTCACTATTTAAGAGTCTCTTATGGTTTGCCTCTCTCTCTCTCTCTCTCTCTCTCTCCATGTAAATTTTTTCCCCTTTCCCCTCCCCCTATGATCTTATGTTACGTGTCTCAAGAACCACATATGAGTGAAAACATATCTGTCTTTCTCTGACTGACTTATTTCACTTAGCATAATACCTTCCAGTTCCATTCACGTTGCTGCAAATGGCATGATTTCATTCTTTCTCATTGCCAAGTAGTATTCCATTGAATATATAAACCACGTCTTCTTTATCCATTCGTCAGTTGATGAACATCTGGGCTCTTGCCATAATTTGGCTATTGTTGAAAGCTCTGTTATAAACTTGGTACAAGTGCCCCTATGCATCAGCACTCCTGTATCCCTTGGGTAAATTCCTAGTAGTGCTATTGCTGGGTCATAGGGTTGCTCTATTTTGAATTTTTTGAGGAACCTTCACACTGTTTTCCAGGGAGGCTGCACCAGTCTGCATTCCCACCAGCAATGCAAGAGGGTTCCCCTTTCTCCACATCCTTGCCAGCATGTGTAGTTTCCTGATTTGTTCATTTTAGCAACTCTGACTGGTGTGAGGTGGTATCTCAGTGTGGCTTTGATTTGTATTTCCCTGATGAAGAATGACATTGAGCATCTTTTCATGTGTCTGTTGGAGATCAGGATGTCTTCTTTGGAAAATGTGTATTTATGAACTCTGCCCATTTCTTCACTGTGTTTTTTCGGGTGTTGAGTTCAAGAAGTTCTTCATAGATTTTGGATACTAGCCCTGTATCCAATAAGTCATTTGCAAATATCTTTCCCATTCCATCAGTTGCCTTTTAGTTTTGTTCACTGTCCACTGTTTGTAGGTTCACTTTTTTTTAAGTTGACTTATTAAGAGAAAATCAAGATTTGAAGCTTAACCGACTGAGCCACCCAGAAGCCCCTCATTTGGTTCACTTTTAGAGCTGTAAACAATATATGGACCTCCAGGACTCAACTGGTATCAAAAGCTAGAAGTTATTTTTATTTTTTTAATGTTTATTTATTTTTGAGAGAGACAGAGTGCAAGCGGGGAAGGGGCAGAGAGAGACACACACACAGAATCTGAAGCAGGCTCCAGGCTCTGAGCTGTCATCACAGAGCCTGACATGGGGCTTGAATCCATGAACCATAAGATCATGACCTGAGCTGAAGTCAGAAGCCTAACTGACTGAGCCACCCAAGCACCCCAAAAGTTACAAGTTATTAATAGACACACAAAAGGGAGCCTGGGTGGTTCACTCAGTTAAGCATCCAACTTCAGCTCAGGTCATGGTCTCCTGCTTCATGGTTTTGAACCCCGCATTGGGCTCTGTGCTGACAGCTCAGATCCTGAAGCCTGCTTCTGATTCTATGTCTCCCTCTCTCTCTGCTCCTCCCCTGCTCACACTCTGTCTCTCTCTCTCTCTCTCTCTCAAAAATAAGTAACATTGGGAAAAAAAAAAAAACCAGAGACACAAAAAGTCTATTATTGAGAGAAACTACTACTTTGTAAGACAGACAAAAAACTAGAATATTTCAGGGATGCCTGGGTGGCTCAGTTGGTCAAGCTCTTGATTTTGGTTCAGGTCATGATCTCACAATTTGTGGGATAGAGCCCTGCATCAGGCTCTGTACTGACAGCGTGGAGCCTGCTTGGAATCCCCTTTCTCTCTGTCCCTTCCCCAGTTGTGCTCTCTCTCTCTGACTCTCTCTTTCAAAATACATAAACTTAAAAAAAAACAGAATATTTCAATTCCAGGATAACTACTCATTTCTAGGAAATAATTGCTACACAATAGAAATTCCCTGATAGCCAAGATGTGTACATAATTAAAACATATAATTGAATGTATAAATTCTCTCTTGCAAAAAAACAATCTCTTTCATAAATTGATTACCAATGGATAGGCTAGTATTATGGCTAGATCTCCCAGTATTTCCTGAATATGAGTAAAAAATAAATATACATCCTTTTAAAAAACATACGTTAGAAATCTAAACAATTTCATAAAGTTAAGGGGAACTGACTTTATCTTTTGGTGTGGGTAGGGCATCAACCTTTAGATTATAATTTTTCCAATATGTAAACATGGCTGTTTTTACTTTTTTTTCCAAACCCCAAATTTGCAACTGCTAATACATACATTTCACTGTGAATTTATTATTTATCATCATATATTATTTGAAAAGGAAACATTATGATTAAAAATGTACTGGATGATCAGTAATGCTACCCTGAAACAGTTTAACTCAGCTCACCAATAAAAATTACAAGAATATTTAGTAATACCTCAAAATTACTCTACATGACTTTTATAAATATTAATAAAAGATTCTTAATAATAAATAATTCTTAAATATTTTCTACCCTAAACACACATAACCCATACTCACTTGTAACCATGATCTATTGGACTGATTATTTATCAGAAGAAATTGTAGAATATAGTTCAAAAGATGTTGCTCAGATTTTGGAGTGCTAATCCAAACATTGTGGAGGCAAATATAGTCAACAAGTAAGCAAATTGGTCAAGCCTATGAATACTTAAGGTAGTTCTGCTTTTCAAAGAAATAATGTTAACTGATATCTAATAATCTATACCACACTCATAAATTTTGTTCCGTGATGTTCAGTCATTTTTAGAGATCATTTTGTGATTAAAAATTTGAGTTGATTTTAGACAACTCATTTAGTGTTATGTAGTCTCAAGTTCTTTTACTTTTTCTATTTGTAGATTTGTTGTAATAGCTTTACAGACGTTTAGATGATGCAAAATTATTTGTACAAATTTAAGATACAAAATAATATAAGTTTTGAGCCAGGTATATACCCAATGTACAATTAATCAATTTTTTTCTTTTTGGATCCTTCTAGTGGTGACATATCTCAGAAATCTGTCCACTTAATTTCATTAAGTAACGTTTTATAGTTTTAAGAATACAAGTCTTATACATTTTTTTTTGCCAGATTTGTCCCTATTTTATATTATTGATGTTATGGTAAACACTGCTTTTTGTTAAATTTCAAATTTTTTATTGCCAGAGAAAAATATACTCAATTGAAAACACTGATCTTCAATCCTATAAATGTGCGTAACTCAATTATTACCTCTAGGACCTTTTTGTAGATTCTATAGGGTAATGTACATAGATGATCATATCATTGATGAATAATGACAGATTTACTTCTGCTTTCCTAATCTAGATGCTTTTCTTTTTATTGCCTAATGACTCTGGCTAGAACCTCCACTACAATGTTAAATAGAAGTGATGAAAGCACACATTCTTGTATTGTTCCTAATCTTAGTGGGAAAGCATTCAGTCTTTCAACAACAAATATAATGTTACCACTGGTTCTTCATAGATGCTATCAGGCTGAGGATTTACCAGCCTGAGCTGAAGTCAGTGTGGAGCCTGCTTGGGATTCTCTGTCTCCTTCTCTCTCTGTCACATGCTCTCTCTCTCAAAAATAAATAAACTTAGAAAAAAAAAAGATTCTCTCTCTCTTCCTCTGCTCCTCTCTCTCGCTTGTGCGCTCTCTATTGAAAATAAAAAATAAAATAAAAATTATAATTTTAGTGGATGTATGGACCTTCTATAGGTCCATAAACAGATATTTGTTCCAACTCATTATCCATGAACCAGCTTTATGAGGTACCTGGGTGGCTCAGTCGGGTAAGCATCCGACTTCGGCTCAGGTCATGATTTCACGGTTCGTGGGTTCGAGCCCATGTTGGGCTCTGTGCTGACAGCTCAGAGCCCGGAGCCTGCTTTGGATTCTGTGTGTGTGTGTGTGTCTCTCTCTGCTACTCCCCGCTTGTGCTCTGTCTCTCAAAAACAAATAAATGTAAAGAAAAAATTCTGTAAACACCAGCTTTAAAGGCTATAGGCAAATTTTTAAAGCATCTGTTGATAACTATTTTAGATTTCAACTAATGTTTAAGTCTTCATATTTACAGAGAGCCATCGCTGTACCTATTGGCTTACATTTTCTGAATGCCTAGTACAACAATGATTACAGCTCACCAGCTAGATATAATAAACAGTGTCAGAGTACAAAATGCATTTGCAGTTTTCACTCTTTCAAAGCAAATTCTCCTTGCCTTTGTTGCAGAATTATTATTTTTAAAAATCTATAAAGCATAATCAGAAAAGCAATACATAAACTAATTTGGAGAGGCTTCATGTTTCTTAAAACACTCGAACTTGTGGGCGTGAACATATAAAGTGTGAAGTTTCATAGCACATTGATATTTATATCAACTTTTAAAATTTCTTTGGTTCTTTACATATGAAATACCTAAAAATGTTGATTGTAATCTAGTATCCCTTTACTCTCAAAGAAAAAGTCTGACTGCCAAAAACTTTCATTTAACATTGTCTTCTTTTTCTTTTTTTCAGAAACTATTTTATGTCTGTTTTACAACTGACACATTAACTTGGTAAATGTTTGTAAAGTACTAACAAGAAAGTGAGTGGTATTTTTTAAAAGGAGAACAACTACAGAGAAACTTGTTTTCATCATTACTTCAGCATTAACCAATAACAGTTATTAGTTAATCGACAAAGGAAATTACACCCTTTCTATAATTACATATTAGGGTATGACAAACTGCAAAGCGAAATGTTCTATACGAAAAACTTCTAAAGGTACTGGATATTTAGTACAAAGATTAAAAACTAACTGCATTTAAAGAACAGAGGGTTCAGACATTGAGAACATTTCTTAATGGCTAAAATAATTGTTAGTAGAAGATGAGAAGTTGCCTCCTGATAAAAGGATAGGAAATTGGGCAGCAATTTGAGGACAGGAATAAGTCATTCAAGCAAGTTCTGAAGGAAATGAGAAAGATGACTGAAAGTAAAAAGAATTGAAAAAAAAGGTTGAGGGCCCAACTCAGTCTGGAAAACCACGTTACTTTGCCTCTGTATGAACAGCATGATTTTATACAAGTCTGTACCAACCACTTATTCCGTTATCATCTGGATTTCTTCTGGCATGATATGCAATTTCGAATAACTATGATTCAAAATATCATAAGTAACTAGTCAATCTTTATGTATGTTGCTAAATTTTTTCATAATTAACCACGTTAGACAGTTCTAGCTATACTTCAGGAAATGTGGCTATATTTATGAATGAATCTGTAGAGATGTCATAAGTATCTGTTGATATATCTGTAATGTGTTTGCTGATGATTGCTTATGCAAAACAAAAATACCGTCATCTTCCTCATGTAGTCAAACATAGGATAAAGAATTCCTAAGTCTGAGAATAGAAGGTTTAGTCTGTTTTTTGTCTCCTACTATGAAAAATATATAACACAAATTATATATACATTTAAGTGAGTGTGAAGGGGTTTTTTAATATAAAATTATGTTAATAAGAAGTAATTCATATGCTTTTAAATAAACTATTTTATATTCTATGTATATATATAAATCTGAAGTAAATGCACAATAGGTTTTTATTAGACACAAATGTTAATGTTAAATCAATCGTTCTATACATCACTTTGAAACCTATGTTAATACTGAATGAAGGGCTTTCTTTTATTTTTTTAAATATATGAAATTTATTGTCAAATTGGTTTCCATACAACACCCAGTGATAATCCCAAAAGATGCCCTCTTCAATACCCATCACCCACCCTCCCCTCCCTCCCACCCCCATCAGCTCTCAGTTTGTTCTCATTTTTTAAGAGTCTCTTATGCTTTGGCTCTCTCCCACTCTAACCTCTCTTTTTTTTTTCCTTCCCCTCCCCCATGGGTTCTGTTAAGTTTCTCAGGATCCACATAAGAGTGAAAACATATGGTTATCTGTCTTTCCCTGTATGGCTTATTTCACTTAGCATAACACTCTCCAGTTCGGTCCACGTTGCTACAAAGGGCCATATTTCATTCTTTCTCATTGCCACATAGTACTCCATTGTGTATATAAACCACAATTTCTTTATACATTCATCCATTGATGGACATTTAGGCTCTTTCCATAATTTGGCTATTGTTGAGAGTGCTGCTATAAACATTGGGGTACAAGTGCCCCTAAGCATCAGTACTCCTGTATCCCTTGGATAAATTCCTAGCAGTGCTATTGCTGGGTCATAGGGTAGGTCTATTTTTCATTTTTTGAGGAACCTCCACATGTTTTCCAGAGTGGCTGCACCAGTTTGCATTCCCACCAACAGTGCAAGAGGGTTCCTGTTTCTCCACATCCTCTCCAGCATCTATAGTCTCCTGGTTTGTTCATTTTGGCCACTCTGACTAGTGTGAGGTGATATCTGAGTGTGGTTTTGATTTGTATTTCCCTGATGAAGAGAGACATTGAGCATCTGTTCATGTGCCTGTTGGTCATCCAGATGTCTTCTTCAGAGAAGTGTCTGTTCATGTTTTCTGCCCATTTCTTCACTGGATTATTTGTTTTTCCGGTGTGTAGTTTGGTGAGCTTATGCTGAATTTTGTCAAATGCTTTTTCTGCATCGACTGACAGGATCATATGGTTCTTATCTTTTATTAATGTGATGTATCACGTTGATTGATTTGCGAATGTTGAACCAGCCCTGCATCCCAGGAATGAATCACACTTGATCATGGTGAATAATTCTTTTTATATGCTATTGAATTTGATTTGCTAGTATCTTACTGAGAATTTTTGCATCCACATTCATCAGGGATATTGGCCTGTAGTTCTCTTTTTTTATGGGTCTCTGTCTGGTTTAGGAACCAAAGTAATACTGGCTTCATAGAATGAGTCTGGAAGTTTTCCTTCCCTTCCTATTTTTTGGAATAGCTTGAGAAGGATAGGTATTATCTCTGCTTTAAACGTCTTGTAGAACCCCCCTGGGAAGCCACCTGGTCCTGGACTCTTATTTGTTGGGAGATTTTTGAAAACTGATTCAATTTCTTTGCTGGTTATGGGTCTGTTCAAGCTTTCTATTTCCTCCTGATTGAGTTTTAGAAGTGTGTCGGTGTTTAGGAATTTGTCCATTTCTTCCAGGTTGTCCAGTTTGTTGGCATATAATTTTTCATAGTATTTCCTGATAGTTGCTTGTATCTCTGAGGGATTGGTTGTAATAATTCCATTTTCATTCATGATTTTATCTATTTGGGTCATCTCCCTTTTCTTTTTGAGAACCCTGGCTAGAGGTTTATCAATTTGGTTTATTTTTTCAAAAAACCAACTCTTGGTTTCATTGATCTGCTCTACAGTTTTTTAAGACTCTATATTGTTTATTTCTGCTCTGATCTTTATTATTTCTCTTCTTCTGCTGGGTTTGGGGTGTCTTTGCTGTTCTGCTTCTATTTCCTTTAGGTGTGCTGTTAGATTTTGTATTTGGGATTTTTCTTGTTTCTTGAGATAGGCCTGGATTGCAATGTATTTTCCTCTCAGGACCGCCTTCGCTGCATCCCAAAGCGTTTGGATTGTTGTATTTTCATTTTCGTTTGTTTCCACATATTTTTTAATTTCTTCTCTAATTGCCTGGTTGATCCATTCATTCTTTAGTAGGGTGTTCTTTAACCTCCATGCTTTTGGAGGTTTTCCAGACTTTTTCCTGTGGTTGATTTCAAGCTTCATAGCATTGTGGTCTGAAAGTATACATGGTATGATTTCAATTCTTGTATACTTATGAAGGGCTGTTTTGTGACCCGGTATGTGATCTATCTTGGAGAATGTTCCATGTGCACTCGAGAAGAAAGTATATTCTGTTGCTTTGGGATGCAGAGTTCTAAATATATCTGTCAGGTCCATCTGATCCAATGTATCATTCAGGGCCCTTGTTTCTTTATTGACCGTGTGTCTAGATGATCTACCCATTGCTGTGAGTGGGGTGTTAAAGTCCCCTGCAATTACCACATTCTTATCAATAAGGTTGCTTATGTTTGTGAGTAATTGTTTTATATATTTGGGGGCTCCCGTATTTGGCGCATAGACATTTATAATTGTTAGCTCTTCCTGATGGATAGACCCTGTAATTATTATATAATGCCCTCCTTCATCTCTTGTTACAGCCTTTAATTTAAAGTCTAGTTTGTCTGATATAAGTATGGCTACTCCAGCTCTCTTTTGACTTCCAGTAGCATGATGAATAGTTCTCCATCCTCTCACTTTCAATCTGAAGGTGTCCTCAGGTCTAAAATGAGTCTCTTGTAGACAGCAAATAGATGGGTCTTGTTTTTTTATCCATTCTGATACCCTATGTCTTTTGGTTGGGCATTCAGTCCATTTACATTCAGTGTTATTATAAAAAGATATGAGTTTAGAGTCATTGTGATGTCTGTAGGTTTCATGCTTGTAGCGATGTCTCTGGTACTTTGTTTCACAGGATCCCCCTTAGGATCTCTAGTAGGGCTGGTTTAGTGGTGATGAATTCTGAAGGACTTTCTTTTAAATGTTCCACAAGGTTAACTTACATTATGATTACTCCTTAAAACACAGGATTAACAATACCAAAATATTATAGAAGTACTGTCACTTGAAGTCAATATTTATGGATATGAGGCAATTCCATAACAAGTATAAAGATATATTCTAATTTTGCATCTGTCACAATTGTGATAAATTAGTTATCAAGATTCTTTTATTATTAATAAGTGGTAAATTAAGTCTAGGTTTTACTTTGCATTTTAATTCTAACTACTGAGAAAAATGTTAATTTAAAAAATTCTAGAAGTATTTTTATTCTCTGGGCATTAAGTAGATTATTTTAATGAATAATTTATTTTAGTATTAAAGATGATTATACTTTTATTTTTCAATATATTATGAAATATAGGTACATATTTATACAAAATTTATCCATGTAAATAGAATTTCATGACTAGATATTCTAATCTCACCAATACTTCTTTAGTTTAACATATAGGGGTAGAGAGAAAAATATTCAGAGTCATAGATCATAAACATGCAAATGTGATAGGAATATGTTATCTGCTTATGCCAAATTCTAGTCGTTAGCACTATTATTTTCTAGTTATGTTATCCACCGAAGTAAAGCTTAAAGGCAAACTGCAGTTCTGCTACTTACTGTGTAGCCCTGCATATCCTATAAATAAGTATTAATTCAGAAACCATCAAGGGTCTGATACTTAATCCTACTTACATTAGCAAATTAGCCAATGTCTACCTGTCTCTTTTCTCTTTTTTCCCTACATGCACATGTGCACACACATACACACAGGCAGTGACAGGAGGACATGAGACCTCTGGCTCAGAGACAAAGACAATTTATTGCTCATGGCAAATACAGCAGCCAGAGCAGTAACTTAGTGCTATTTCCCTGAGTTCCAATCCTCCTGGGGCAATGCAGTGAAGGCTAGATATTACTGGCACATGCAGTGGAGAACAGCAAAGGAGACTAATCCCAAAACTAAGAAATTCTGATCTTCTATGGGTTTCTGCTCTGCTCCAGAAAGAAAGATTACACATTACGCTAGTAGATAAGCATATCTCCTATAGGAAGGGAAAGATGAGGGCTTTTATTTTTAATTTTGGGATGTGTCCAAGGAGGGACATGTTACTAGTTTAACTATCCAGGAATTTCCCTTATAGAAAACGCTGGCACTGTAAATGTCTTTGTTTAGAAGGCTGAGACTGTGCAGGCACGTGGAAAATCCATGAACTATCTCCCAACACTCAGTTTCCCATCTCTAAATGGGGATAATAACAGATACAATGAAGTTATATTGAAGTATTATAAGGTATTTTTTCAGTTTATTTATTTGTTTTTAATGTTTATTTTTGAGAGAGAGAGAGAGAGAATGTAAGCAGGGGAGGAGCAGAGAGAGAGGGAAACACAGAATCTGAAGCAGGCTCCAGGCTCTGCACTGTCAGAAAAGAGCCTGATGTTCGGCTCGAACCCACAAATCCGAGATGATGACCAGAGCTGAAGCTGGATGCTCAACCGAGTGAGCCACCCAGGTGCCCCTATATATTTATTTTTGACAGAGCGGAGGAGGAGCAGAGAGAGAGGGAGAGAGAGGATCTCAAGCAGGATCTGCACTGCCACAAACCCTGAGATCGTGATGAAATCAAGAGTCGACACTTAACCAACTGAGCAACCCAGGCGCCCCTGAAGTATTATAAGGTTTAGACGTAAGGTGCCTAATAAAGTGACCAACATATAGAGTAAGTATTTGAGACAGAAAGACTTGAAATAGCCTTGCTAAAGATATACTGAACAGTAGGGTTCTTGATTCACTTGATACAAAATGAAAAACTGGAAAAACCCTAGTATTTATAATAAGATAACAAACCATCCTATGAAATGAGTATTTTATAAAATAACCCACTAGTATCTACTATGCAAACAAGAAGGAGAAGATACCTCCCTTCATACTAATCAACCTCTTTCAGTGATTTTTCAAGCAGTGGTCTGTGATGCATTAATAGATGATGATAATTGTAATTGGTCCCAGTCATCATTTCTATGTCTAACAGAACAGAACAAAATAAAAATCAAAGTGCCTGGAAGGTATTAAGGGTAAAATTACTTAATGAAAAATTTTAATTAAATATATACACACAGGCATCCTTACAAGTGATGAAAACTGGATATTTTAGTGTGGACTGGCAGACATATGTATTTAGTTATATGGTTAGCTAAATAAGTAGCACTATAATCAAGAATTGGGAATTTATAAATAGTGCTTCACATTACCAACAAATAAATGTTTAAGAAAATAAAATTGAGGAAATCTCAGTTTTAAACATAATGAAAATTAGAAAGGCTAAAGGCCAATTGTCCAATTTGAACTGAGGACAAGATAAAAGGAACTAACTTGCAAAAGAAAAAAAAAATTAGATGGTCTTGAGTGAGAAGAGCTAAATATCTTACTGAAAATTTTGAATAACATTAATTCTAATAATTCTAAGGACAATATGCTTTTCTGTTCAGCTTCTGAAGGTTCTATCTAAAAATCTTCCCCAACTCAACTGGCCCCACACCCTACATTTCTAGCAAGGAAGCAAGCAATAAATAGATAGATGGATAGATGAACAAACAAACAAACAAACAAACAAACAAACAAAAAGCCGGGGTGCCTGGATGGCTCAGTCGGTTAAGCATCTGACTCTAGATTTCTGTTCAGGACATATCTCAAGGTTGTGAGACTGAGCCTTGCATTTGGCTTCATGCTAAGCATGGAGCCTTCTTGCTTGGGATTCTTTGTCCCTTTCTTTCTCTCTGCCTCTCCCCCACTCGTGCTCCCTCTGCCTCTCTCAAAATAAATAAATAAACACTAAAAAAATAAAATAAAATAAAAGCCGTATTAAACAACCACTACCATGAAGGGTTTTATAATAAAACAAATTAAGCCTAGTTCATAGACATTATATCATTAATTCTCAATTGCACAGGACTGAGTATATACTTCATATATTATTGAAATGTTTTTCTTCTTTCCTTTAGGTCATTTTGCTATTGCTTCAGGTGACACAGTTTTTAAAAAGCTGACATATACATACTTTGTTAACAATTCTAAGAAGCAAAATGATGAAAAAGCAACTACCTTAACTAATAGGTGGTTTAACCTGTAAGAATAAGTTTAGTCAGGAAAGCTGAGCTTGAACAAGTAGCCTTACTTATCACAGTAACTAGCCATGTGAGCTCAGCCAAGTAACAAACTCTTAAGATATGCATATAAAATTGGAAAAAAAATTGACCACAGTACAACCAAATCCACAGAATGAATAAAGATTTGTAATGAAGTTTTAGTGATTTACTACAGTCCTCTGCTTGGATTTAATGCACTATAAGTACATATGGCTTAAATAATCATAATCACACACAGTGGAAGCAGTGAGTGAAAAGTGAGATGCAGTAAGATTATCTCACAACTCAAATTTAATTCAAGTACTAATAGAACTTTCCCGGGGAGCCTGGGTGGCTTGGTCGGTTGAGCGTCCGACTTCGGCTCAGGTCATGATCTCACGGTCCGTGAGTTTGAGCCCCGCGTTGGGCTCTGTGCTGACAGCTCGGAGCCTGGAGCCTGTTTCAGATTCTGTGTCTCCCTCTCTCTCTGACCCTCCCCTGTTCATGCTCTGTCTCTCTCTGTCTCAAAAATAAATAAACGTTAAAAAAAAAAATTAAAAAAAAAAAAAGAACTTTCCCTTTGAATCCAATATGCATTTTTTACTTAGATAATAAAACAATATAATTAAAAATGGAGAGATGCCATGAAATTTTGGAACTATCATGAGCCTTAGTCGTTATAAAAGACTATAATAATCAGTGACCAGATTAAGAAATTGAAACGCTTACACAAGATCACTCACCTACCTGATGACAGAGCATGGAGAAGACCTTCTACCTTGTGAGCTCCCACCATACCTGTCACTTGTTATGACTGTTTCTATCATTTAGGTTTATAAAGGTTTTGTTAAGACTATGCAAAAAAGATGTCTTCGTCTAAATAGCCACAAAAGAGTTGAAGTAAACTTCATGTTTTTACATTATAAGAATTCTAGAGGTAATTTTAATTCAAAACAATAAATGTTTTAATAATAGTAACATAATAATAATATTGAAGGACTTCATGAATAATTATCAAAGAATGTTAAAATTGAAGAAACTGTGTCATGGGGAAATTTTCACTATTTATAAAGGAATTGTATAGGAGTCAAAGACATGCAAAAGTAATCATACAAACACTGAAATATTTCAGAGTCAATGAGTCTGTGCATGTAATTCATTTTAGGGCAACACAGGGTTTGCTATACTGATAAGAAGATAAAAATTACTGTCTTGCCTCTGGCAGAAACTTATTCCAGATGCTCAAGGGAATGATGAGTTCACTTTTTCCTATTCCCATATGAAACTTCTACTCAACAGCAGTAATCAGCAGAGAAACTAAAGCCAGAGATTTAGTTGCCTATATTATAATCCATACACCAATTTGTTGAATACATATTTTTAAGTGCTGTTTTAAAGTGATGCTTTTTTAAAAAATGAAAACCTTTTTTAATGCAAGAGAATTTAGAGCATTTGTAAAGCTTTATTTCTGTTCTTCCCCTTTTTTCCCTAAATTCAGAAAAGTATTTTTTTAATCCCTAAGGAACTCTTATACACAAAATCAAATAAACTAAACATTTCAAAAATATGATTACTTTTTTTTTACATTATGGAATACTTTTAACTTTTCATTTGAATAATTTTAGTATTTTCTTTTCTACTCTTAAGAGATTTTTTTAAAGGGAAAACAAAATACAAACGATATTACTTCATGGGGTACCTGGGTGACTTAGTTGAGTGTCTGACTTTGGCTCAGGTCACTATCTCACAGTTTGTGAGTTTAAGCCTCGCATCAGGCTCTCTGCTGTCAGTGGGGATCCTGCTTCGTATCCCCTGCCCCCCTCCTGCTCTCTCAGCCCCTCCCCTGCTCAAGCGCCCTCTTTCAAAAATAAAAAAAATATTACTTCAAGTCAGATTGATTAGAAACTAGAAATCAGTATAAACTTAGACGAGTTTGCATTAACTATACGCTAATTAATCACTAAAGTGGATGAGGCCCACCCATATTATAATTACATTATAACTGTAAAGCACTTATCAATATCATTAGCAGCATACAGTTCTAATATGTAACAATTTACAGTTGATAAATGGGCAATAAACTATCAATACAAGAATTTAATCTAACAGAGATAAATCTAATGGCACATAAATTTAACTAAAATGTTATATTTAATACTTATATCTCCATGCCAGAAGATATTAATAGCTATGATAATTATACCTAAAAGACATACATGTTTGTCTATAGAAGACATACTTTAGATTAAAAAGTTACAAATAGATTGAAAGTAAAAGGATAGAAAAAGATATATAAGTTTGTGTTACACCACTTCACTTTTATGAAAGACCTATTTTAGAAAGTGTTTTTGCTAACTGAAACAGCAGTTTAATCTCCTGTAGGGGAAGGACATTTATAGGAGGTACCAAGGAGTGGTGACATTTCTGCTAAGTATATGCTTTACATTTTTAAAATCTTTAAAAATTTGAAAATACACATATAGCAACAATTAACCACAACAGCACAAGCCTGGCATGCTGCTCTTGCATTGCATATTTCTGCACTAAGAAAGTTCAAAAATGAACAACTGTCAAAACAATTTTCAGTACAATGACAGCCAAATAAATATACAAACTCCAAAAATAGTTATTTGTATTATGTAAGCAACTACATGAGAGCCAGCACATGGTGGATTTTAGATTGAAGTCATCCAAACATAAAAAACTTTGAAGTGATGCCTGGGTGGCTCAGTCGGTTAAGCGTCTGACTCTTGATCTTGGCTCAGATCACAATCTCACAGTTTGTGAGATCGAGCCCTGCATCAGGCTCTGTGATGGACTAAAACTGCAGAGCCTGCTTGGAATTCTCTCTCTCACCTCGCTGCCCCTCCTGCTCTCACACACCAAACAAAACAAAAATAAAAACCTTTGAAGAAGCTATTCAGTAGATAGCAAAGGAAAACGAAACAGAGACAGCAAGAAACAAGGGTAATGATTATAAAAGTCCATTCAATGTATACAATATACTATTGTAAGTATAAGAAATTTTAGTGAAATCATAGTAAAAATGAATTTAAAGGTGAACGGAACAAATCCAGGACATCACTGGATATACTTGTGGTAGTGCGTATCAAGGAGAAGAAATATAACTCTAAATAGGAAACTAAGTTTTGATATCACAAGGCTATATATAGCACAAGAAAATGACAAGTGTTCATAAATAAGGGCAAGCATAAAATTTGTCTTGCTCTAAATTTCTGACATAAAGGGAAATGGTGTATGTCTGAATTAACTTAGTTATATGATGCAAAGAGTGTGAAAGATAGGACTTGCTGAATGACCAAGAGTTAATCTTAATCAACTAAGAAATATTTGTTAAGGGTATAACTGGGTGGCTCAGTTGGTTAAGCGTCAGACTCTTGGTTTTTGGCTCAGATCATGACCTCATGGTCTGTGAGTTCAAGCCCCACATCAGGCTCTGTGCCTGCTTGGAATTCTCTCTCTCTCCCTTTCCTCCCCTCCCTCTCTCTCAAAATAAACAAACTTTAAAAAAACTTTTTTAAAATATTTGTTAGGGAAGAAGTCTATGGTTTTTTCTTTAAAAGTATTTAAAAGGCACTACCCAATGTTCTACTATTGTATGATTACCAGTACATTTTGCAAATTGACAATGATTAAAGATTGATTAAACAAACTGCTCCTGTATAAATATATCAGCCATTTCAATTTTTCAAAATCATGTATTTATTTAAATTGATAATACACAGCATGTTATAAAAATGATTAAAACAGTAAGAAAGCACATTGAGTAGAAAATAATTTTCCTACAAATAGCATTTCCTCAGTTTTCGTACACCAGTTGCCAATTTTTGTATATTCTTACTGAATTTCCATTTCTATTCATGTTTATTTCCTGACTCTACTATGATCCCCTAATCTGTCAATCTGTATGCCCAGATGATATACACACATTAAAACATATCCTAAATGTTCCAGAACAGTCCAAACTTCTATTCACTTTATCAAAGCATACAGTACTATCCCCCCCATTTTCACAAAACATCTACTGGTTTCTGATTTTGAATAGTAACATTAAGAGTTCCCAAACTAGAGGGGCGCCTGGGTGGCTCAGCTGGTTAAGCATCTGACTCTTGGTTTCTACTCAGGTTATGATCTCATAGCTGTGAGTTCAAGTCCCACATCAGGCTCCACAGTGTCAGTATGAAGCCTGGTACGATTCTCTCTCTGCCTCTCTCTCCACACTTGTTTTCTCTCTCTCTCTCTCTCTCTCTCCCTCTCTATCTCAATACATAAATAAATAACCTTAAAAAAAAATTTCCCAAACTAGAAATCAAAGTATATGATCTGAAATCTGGTTTAAAAAATATTTTAAGAATGAAGAGTCATTGGGGCGCCTGGGTGCCTCAGTTGGTTAAGCATCCGACTTTGGCTCAGGTCATGATCTCACAGTTCATGGGTTTGAGCCCCCCATAGGGCTCTGTGCTGACAGCTCAGAGCCTGGAGCTTGGAGCCTGGAGCCTGCTTCGGATTCTTTGTCTCCCTCTCTCTCTGCCCCTCCCCTGTTTGAGCTTTGTCTCTCTCTCTCTCTCTCTCTGACAAATAAACATTAAAAAAAAAAAAAAAAGAATGAAAAGTCACTAGGTGCAAAAATGAAAACTGTCACATTACCCAAACTGTCAAACAGTATATGGGAATACAGGGAAACAAGTGAGTTCTTCTCATATAAAAATATAAACAATGCAAAATGTAGATACATGATGAAACACTGAAAACATTTCCTTAGACTTTTAACCAGTATTCTATACCTTTTCCTTCCCCTCACACTCACCCAAAAAGCACTACTTTTCTGGTCAAAAGAGTTGAATCCTAAAATTATGCTAAATGAATATAAATCAGTAGGTATTTTCAAAATCAAACTAAACACAATTTATATAGTAGAATACATTAATATCAGCTCAAATATTTAAAATTCTCTCATTTGTAGGAGAAAAATAGCCCTTCAAAATGGAAAAGAGTTTCATCAATGAGTTTCAAAATAACAATGAAATAAAGAGCAGAACAGAGAAGACTACTATTGGCCTCTGGCTTCCGTCAATACAGAGGTATTATAAAGGGAAGGGTAAGCCAGCATTGATATAAGAAGGAAACCTCCACTTTAATAAATCATTTTTTCAGGAAAAGGAGAAGTCTGCAAAATCTGTGAAAGTGATTTATATTCAGGTGAATAAAATGAACAGCAATTGATCTTGTACCTAGGGAGTGATTCTTCTTCTACCAGTTACAAATATATCTCTGTTAAATATCACTAGAATGGGTTGGGTGGCCTCATGTTTTGAATAATTTATTTGTATATTTAAGATTTAGGATGTACTCTCAAGTTTTACACTGAATGCCATTGTTTCAGTTGGGTGATTAACTTGCCCATTATTTAGTCATTTTTGTACATCTGTAAAATGAATCCAGCCTTGTATAAGAGCATGAGTGACACCAAACATAGATTTGAAGGAAAGAGGAGTGTCAATGGTAAGACCTCCACAAGAAAGTGATGTTTAAGCTTGAGACATGTTAAATGGGTACAAATTGGTCAAATGAAGGAAAATAATTTTATAAGCAGAGATTTTATGTTTATGCCAATGAGATAGGTGACCACCAAAAGTTTCAATTTATCTAAGTGTAGAATTCCTTAGAAATCGGGAGGTCTTCTAGATTAGTCTATAAAGTAGATCATTTTCTTTACATTTGTAACTCTGGAATTCTATGAAGGAAGTCAAGAAATATACAAAGGAAAAACAGTTTACAAAATTTATTTTCATGCAGTTAGTTTTGTAGCCTTTCAAGCCCTTGCTGTTGTTGTTTTGTTTTGTTTTGTTTTTTTAAATACACACATCATGTAGTTATTCTGTCATGGAGAGAGAGAGAATTAGCTTAGGGGCACCTGGGTGGCTCAGTTGGTTAAGCGTCTCACTTTGGATCAGATCATGATCTCACAGTTTGTGAGTTTGAGCCCCGTGTCGGGCTCTGTGCTGACAACTCAGAGCTTGGAGCCTGCTTCAGATTATGTCTTCCTCTCTCCCTCTGTCCCTCCCCCACTTGCACTCTCTTACTCTCTCTCGCTCAAAAATAAATAAACATTAAAAAATTTTTTAAAAAAAGAATTAGCTTAGATATAAGATGCAAAGGATATGAATAAATAGGACTTACTCAATTATTTCAGATTCACAGGAAGTTGCAAAAATAATACAGAGAGCTCCCATCTCACCTTCTCCCAACTTGCCCTAATAACATACATATGACCATAGCCTATTTTCTTTTTTTTTTTTTTTAACGTTTATTTATTTTTGAGACAGAGAGAGACAGAGCATGAACGGCGGAGGGTCAGAGAGAGAGAGGGAGACAGAGAATCGGAAACAGGCTTCAGGCTCTGAGCAGTCAGCACAGAGCCCGACGCGGGGCTCGAACTCACATACTGCGAGATCGTGACCTGAGCCAAAGTCGGACGCTTAACCGACTGAGCCACCCAGGTGCCCCACCATAGCTCATTTTCAAATGCAGAAGCCTGAATTGGTACAATACTCAATTACTGAATGCATTCAGATTTTACTAGATTTTATATGCATTCTTGCTTGTGTGTGTTCACAGTCCAGGAAATCTTATCAGCTATATAGATTTGTGAAATCACTATCACAATCAAGATACAGAACTGTTCTCATACAACTACTTTATATTCACACTAACCTCCTTTCCCTTTCATACTTAGTCTCTGGTAATCATTGTTCTGTTTTCCGAAACTATATACATATTAAAAAAATTTTAAGAACACTTATAATTTAAATCATATAGAGTGCAACCCTTTCAGCTTTTTTTTTTACTTAGTGATGCCCTTAATATCCATGCATATTATTGCCTGTATCAACACTTTCTTTCTTTTTAAAACGGAGTAGTATTTTATCGTATAGATGTATCAGTTTGTTTATCCATTCACCTGTTGAAGGTTATTTGCATTGTTTCTAATTTGGAGCAATTATATATAAAGCTGATATAAATATTTGTGTACCAAGTTTTTTGTGTGAACATAAGTTTTCATTTCCCTCTGATAAATACTCAAGAATTCTGAATCATATAGAATGTATGTTTAATTTTATAAGAAGTGCCAAACTGTTTCCCAGAGTAGCTATGTCATTTTACATTCCCACCAGCAATGTATGAGAGATTCAGTCATTCTACATGCTCACCAGGATGTCTTATTGTCAGCATTTTAAATTTTTAGTTATTCAAATATATATGCAAGGATTTCTTATAGTTTTTAAAATATTTTTGTAAGTTTATTTATTTTGAGAGAAACAGAAAGAGAGCGAGAGGTAGAGGACGGGGGGGGGGGGGGGGGGGGGGGGGAGACACAAACCCACGCAGGCTCCATGCTGTCAGTGTGGAGCCCAATGCAGGGCTTGAACTCATGAACCATGAAATCAAGATCTGAGCTGAAACCAAGAGTTGGACACTTAACCAACTGAGCCACCCGGGCACCCCTTGTAGTTTTAACTTGTACTTTTCTGATGGCTGAAGATATTGAAAACATTTTATATGCTTATCTGCGATGTTATATATCCTCTTATCATTTAACATTTTAAAATACATGATCTGAAGAGGGAATATGTCTTAGCATCTCTAAATGTGCAGTTAGGAAGCTCTTCTAGGTAATTAAATAGTATGACAACAGGGATAACTATACAAAAAGTTAATGAAGCTGTATGAATAAAGGGGGGAGACAAGCATAAGTATAGAAAAAATAATCTAATTTATTTACAAAATACCATTACAAGGATAATGTGAATAACATTATTTATTATAATAATCCAGGAAAGGCACTTAAAAGTCATAAGGGTATGCACCTAATGCTGTCAATAACCACCTCATATCCTTTGGACCTAAACACTTGCCCTTGCTCCAGATAACAGTTAGTATCTTCCCCTCTATGCCTAAGGGCTTTTCTCTTGAACTGGTGAAAGCTGAGCGCTAGGCAGGTGAACAATTCTCTGGACTGCACTCAACAGCTATTAATAGGAGATACACTCACACTTTCTGTCAGTTAATTCCGAAAGCAATTTTGACACTGGTTGTCCTCCAAATTTCCACACGGAATAAAGCTCCAGCAACCTATCATGGTATCTGGCTTAATTGCTTTTTATTAGTTACATTGTCTTCCTGCCACCCCTGCCAGTGTTACCTACATCTCTCATATAGACCCTTTGTTCTAAAATCTGTGTCCAAGGTTCTGTTGCTGGAAATACCTATAAAACTCAAACAACTCACCAGAACAAAATAAGTCTCCTTTTAAGATAAATACCTAAAACAAAAAGGTAGTGACAATTAAGATGTATAAGCTTTCCTTTTACCTTTTTATTAGTATTTTTATTCCTTATTTACCTTTTCTTATTAGTCCTATTATTTCAAAGCTCCTGTCAACTAACATTACTTTCCTATGCATATTGAAAACATATTTTCTAACATGCATATTACATCAAAATCCAAAGTGAAAAATTATAGATAACTATAAATATATTTTCAACTTTTAAAATGTAACAATTTCAACTTTCAGGCTCATTTTAACATGACTATAGAGACCAAACACAAAATCAAACACATCAAAGGTTACTATAAAGCTGCTGAAATCAGTACAGCATGATATTGGAGAAAGAATAAACATACAGATCAATGGAACAGAATACAGAGTACAGAAATACAACCATATAATTGATTTTTGAGAAAAAGCACAAAGGCAATTAAAACAATTTTTAAAAACTTCAGGAAAGGGAATGGATCAGAACAATTGGATACCTATATGCCAAAGTGTGAGAAAAAGAGGAGCCTTGTTCCATATCTCATCTTACACACACAAAAATTAACTCAAAATGGATCAGAGACATAAATATAAAAAGTATAACTATAAATTTTTTATTAGAAAATATAGAAGAAAATCTTTCTGACCCCGGATTAGGCAAAGAGTTCTTAACTATTACATAAAAGCATAATTAATAAAAACCAAACTGATTATTGTTAAGAAATTTTGCTCATTGAATGACACTGTTTAGAAAATGAAAAAGTAAGAACAGATGGGGAGAAAGTATTTGCAAATCACATATCTAACGAAAGACTTGTATTCAGAATATATACAGAACTCTGAAAACTCAGTAATAATTAAAATAACACAGTGTTAACACTTTTATAGGAGCTTTATTCACAATCACCGAAACTGGAAAACATTCCAAATATTCCTCTACTGGAGATGAATATACAACCTGCAGCACATCTATATGATAGAATACTAGTTAGCTATAAAAGAAACAAACTACTGACACATAACAAATGGATGAATCTCAGATGCACTTATGCCAAGTGAAAGAAGCCAGATTCAAAAACTATACACTGTATGACTCCATTTATATGCATTAGGAACTCAGGTGAGCTGGAGAGAGCTGAGCTGACAGATTCTGTAGTAGTCAATTTAGACAAGACAAAATGTATCACTTACTGTGATACAACAAGAAGATAACCCAGAAGTGCCAGCTCTCCACTGTTCCATTTTTCCCTCAAGGACCAGCACAGATGTAAGGGTTGCCTCTTTGTCCAGGGAGACCCCAATAAAAGGCTCCTGCAATGTTTTGACCCTAGATCCCAGGGAAGATAGAGAGGGAAAAGCTAGGAGAGGAAGTCCTGAGTACAGAGTCACCAGAGAAAAGTGTCTTCAAAGTCCCCTACACTTCCCCAATGAGAAGGTGTTGACAGAGGCAAGCCTCACTGAAAGTCCCAGATAAAAAAGGCCCCCAAACGAAGATGCATGGGCTAGGAGTGCAGATATATGCAAGAACATAGCTGGCCAGGGAAGATTAGTCCTTGACTGAAACTACCTTCAGAAACTGCAAAGCACTGGCTTTATACCAAGCTTTCCGATTAAAACCTGCTAGGTAAGGGAAACAAAAATAATATAAAAACAGGGAGGGGGACAAAACAGAAAGGACTCATAAACATGGAGAACAAACTGAGGGTTACTGGAGGGGTTGTGGGAGGGGGAATGGGCTAAATGGGTAAGGGGCACTAAGGAATCTACTCCTGAAATCATTGTTGCACTAGATGCTAACTAATTTGGATGTAAATTAAAAAATAAAAAAGGCTAGGTGAAACCTTTGTAAATGCCTATAATTGGACCTGAAAAATCACACAAAGGTTTTTGGCCAGGAGCTAGATTCCTCAGTATGAAACACTGAAAAAGGCAGAACCATAGGAACAAAAACATATGAGATACGGGATTTGATTTGACCCTGTTTAAAAGCTAACAAGAAAGTCTGTTACTAAATTCATAGATGAAGGCAAAAGACACAAGACTCCTGAGTCAAACACAAAAGACATTACTACTCATGGCAAAGCATAAGAACATAAGCATATTTGCACCAATTACGCTTCCCCTAAGTCCTTTGGGGGTGAGATGATAAGGTTCAGATAGATGTTATGTATGCAGTAGGTCTGCACTGGCAGGTGAGGAACATCAAGCTTGGGGAATCCACCAATTTAACAGCAAACAGTAATGAAGTCTGTTACCCCATATCTTAAGTCCACCAGCTGTATCAACAACGCTCAGAAATCCTCCAGGAAAAAGAACACTTAGAGCCTTAGTCTTGGCACACCAACCAAGGAGCACTATCTCTATCAACAAAAACAGAGTAGTGATTGCTAGGAGCTGAGGTGGGGGAAAGGTTGACTACAAAGGGGCATGATGAAATTCTGTGGTGATGGAACTAATCTATATCTTATTTCTGGTAGTGGCTACATGACTGTGTGCATGTATCATAACATTATGGAACTGTACATTAAAAAGGTCAATTTAACTGTATGTAAATTAGACCTAAGTTTTTACATGGAAAAAATACAAAAAAAAGTAAATATAAAAAAATTTAAAAAGGAAAAGATACTTAATAACTTGTGTTAACATCCCCAAGCAGCCCTTTCTGTATGTCTTTTAATTGCCAACTGCTTAATGTTTCCAAGATTCATTTAAAGTTCATTATATACTTTTAGATACAGTTAAACCACCTATTCAAACTTATTGAATCAGGACACAGTTTCTAAATCTCTTGTTTTTACAACAATTCGTGACAAAGAAATAGCTTAAATTGGTAAAACAAAATAAAGTAGTAATATAGTTTACTGTTGCCTTTCAACTTTTTAAATGAAGATATACAAAATACAGTAACATTTGGCAAGCTTCCCTTCATCCTTCCTACCACCAATATTAACTGACAAACAGAATAAATTTGAAAATCATTAAATTGCCATTGTTCATGTTTCTCCTATTGACCAATGATCTAAACATTCATTTTAGTTAAGAAGGTTTTTAATAGAATGTAACATCTGTTTTATGTTACATGAGAGACAGCAAAATTCTTCCTCTCTGACTGGATTATTAATGTTCATGCTTTCTATGGAGTTATTCTCTTCATTCAGCAGCCCCACACTAGCTCTCTAAAGTGCAACATACCCCCTGATGTAATACATTTTCCTGCTAACTGCACA
The DNA here is from genome assembly GCF_014898765.1 of Herpailurus yagouaroundi. Lineage (NCBI taxonomy): Eukaryota > Metazoa > Chordata > Mammalia > Carnivora > Felidae > Herpailurus > Herpailurus yagouaroundi. The sequence continues at coordinate 15,276,261 of NW_024412404.1, read as the reverse complement.
ATACCATGGATATCATAACTTTAATGTGACATGCTGGTATTTCTTTTTTAAACCACAAATGCGTTTCTTATTCTCAATCACAAATTTAAATTTCCTGTATATTCCCGGCCCACCAGGCATTTTGTTTTAAAACAGCTGAATAAAAATAGATGATTTCTATTTTTTGATTTGTCATCTCATTTTTTATAGACCTCTCTCCAACTCTCAGAATGCAAAAGTGAAAAGATATTTGTTTTTATGCTTTTACTATTAAATCAACTTAAGCTTCAGAAAAATTTTAAACTAGTCCATGACACATGTAAAGTTATTTAAAATAATGTTTGCATTAAATTTATAACAAATACCTTTCACAGAGGCATTGTTCCAGTGTTCAACCCTAAAATTATTTTAACTTGAATGTTTTTGTTTTCATTTTTAAAAGTTCTCAAAATTCAGTATATATTTCTCATTTTGTTTCTAAGATTTACACAAAGATTTATTGGAGTCTATCTTACATTTCACTGATTAAAATGAAGGAAAAATAATAGACCAAATGGAGTTATTATTGTATTTACAGTACCATTAGCTTTTCTTGTTTTGCAATATTTTGTTGACTATGAATAGATTCTGACAAAATTGAGGCAAACCACATCACTACTGATGATTCTCAATTAGTTCTTCAGTTCATTTCCCTTGCCTAACTCTAAGAAAACTACATATGGTTTAAACCACTGGTATTTTTTACTTTCTGCCAATACACAAATCATGCTTTTTTTTGTGTTGAAAACATTCCCATGAATAATTATAATAGTCTCCAAAGAGACCAGATGGTAATAAACTCTAGAGCAGATCTGGAAGCTAACCATAAATTTACCTTTTCAGAGTCTCCCCACCATAATACAGTTCTTTGTGCAATGTCATTAAAAAAAAAATACTGGTGATAGAAACAATATGACTATACTTTGTACTTAAATAAAAAGATATACAATCATGTTAGGGTCTTTCATAACTATATACCCCTCATCTTACATTGTTATCATCAACAAATTTTAAGGAAGCATCAGCTTGAGAGAGTTATGATATTACTAACACATTATTATATGGTATTTACATTAGCAAAATTACTATTAAAGTTAAACTCAAGAAATATGATCCAGCTAACAGCAACAAACGATTTGAAGTTAAAGAAATAGAAATACATATATAAGCTAATGTTAATATAGAATTATCATTGAATTTTATTTTGTTATTCTTCTGGAAAACTTAATTAAATTACTCTAGCCATGCTATTTCAATTGAAGTAAAACATCTTGTATAATCAGTTATCACGCCAGTTATTTAAGAATACAATGTTTGTGAGAAATAAAAACCAATAGTTGCAAAATTAGAAGTATGATTCAAAAATTTTAAAACACATTGTGGTATATAGAATTAAATTTTAGGCACTTCCATGCATCTGTAAAAAAATAAAGTTAGCCATAGAGCCAAAAGTTAGTTAATTTGTACTTGTTGATTTAAGCTACACTACTAATGTACAATATAAGCTGTATTTTCTATATTCGCTGTACTATATAATCTGTGATGTTTCTGGTATTAAATTGTTCTTATAGCTCAAAACAACAAATATATAAAATTACATAGAGAAAACAAAGAAATAAAACAAAAGGCAAGAACAATTAAGTTTAAATAGGAAATTTAAGTGGGAAGGGGTGGGCAGAGATTGCAGACAACAGGGATAAAAATAATAATAGCTATCCAAAAGGTATTTTATCTTTTCTTTGCTATTGTGAATGAGGTTTACAGTTTGTATATACAATCTATTAACTTCGGTGTCTCAATACTTTAATTTTATTTTTTTTTTAATTTTTTTTTTCAACGTTTATTTATTTTTGGGACAGGGAGAGACAGAGCATGAACGGGGGAGGGGCAGAGAGAGAGGGAGACACAGAATCGGAAACAGGCTCCAGGCTCTGAGCCATCAGCCCAGAGCCCGACGCGGGGCTCGAGCTCACGGACCGCGAGATCGTGACCTGGCAGAAGTCGGACGCTTAACCGACTGCGCCACCCAGGCGCCCCTAAGTTAGTTGGATTTAAAATTAAAGTATTGAGGGCGCC
>NW_024412404.1:15106686-15274157 GCF_014898765.1 Herpailurus yagouaroundi | reverse complement strand
TGAGGGCGCCCCTAAGTTAGTTGGATTTAAAATTAAAGTATTGAGGGGCGCCTGGGTGGCGCAGTCGGTTAAGCGTCCGACTTCTGCCAGGTCACGATCTCGCGGTCCGTGAGCTCGAGCCCCGCGTCGGGCTCTGGGCTGATGGCTCAGAGCCTGGAGCCTGTTTCCGATTCTGTGTCTCCCTCTCTCTCTGCCCCTCCCCCGTTCATGCTCTGTCTCTCCCTGTCCCAAAAATAAATAAACGTTGAAAAAAAAAATTAAAAAAAAATTAAATAAATCCAACTAACTTATTGATTCTCTGTTTATAACTTTTCATTTCATTCCACTGGGGTTTTCCACCAAAGAATCAACAAAGATAGTATTAATTTATTTCCCCATTTTATTTGTAAAATATAATGCTGGCATTGGAATTAAGAGAGATAAATTCTATCATGTTAAAGAATCCTAGATCTATTATCATCAACAGATGCTATTTTAGCACCCTAAGATTCCATTTCTCCTATGTTTATTGATATATGGCCAAAATAATAGATTTTATATTACTGAACCATCCTTGCATTCCAGAATTAGCCCTACTTCCCAAATGGGTCACTATTATTAATGCAATACTAGATTCCATTTCCAAATATTTTGAAATTTTTACAATACTCACAAAAAGAATTAATCCATACTTTTAATTTTATGCTCACTTATTTTTCTTTCTACTCATTTATTTAATAATTCAGATTATTTAGAATTGTCTCAGAATTATCTGTCAGAATTTTTTCCAATGAAACTAACTAGGACTATAACTCTTGTAGAGAGAAAGTTCTTTTATAACCTGCTCTGTTTCTTGTATGGGTATATTCCGTTCAGATTTTTCATCTCTTTTTAGAGTTGGTTTTGGCAATTTATTTCTCTTGGACAATAGTTCACTCCATCCAAGTACTTCATTTCATCCATAGAAATGTAAATGTAAAGTTTCAATGGGATATTATTTTTCACATATCACTGATAAAGAACATTCTGAAAAATATTCTGAATTTGTAAGGATGTAGTAAATGTTTTTTTTTTTTTTTCATTTAGTTCTAGTGGAAATAGTAATTGGTAAAATTTTTACATGGATAAAGTTAGCAACTTCAGGCAGCAATTCTACTTCCATTCTATTTCTAAGAATTGATGATAAAGCTATACTTATACAAATGTAAAATGACATGTATATGAAAGTACTCACTGAAGCATCTTTGTAAGCCATCTAAATGTCCAAACATAGGGGATTCATTAAACAAATGATAATGCTGTCACAGAATGGACCATTATAGCCATTAAAAAGAATTAGCCAGATCTATTTTGTACTGATATGGAGCAATCTCTAATACATAGTAAGAAAAAAAACCCACAAGATATAAAACTATTTATGTAGCTTAATATATGCATAAAACACACATTAATAGAGACACACATAGATGTAAAGGAACAGAATATTTTTGGAAGCATATACAAAAAGCTTGTTACAGGAATCATGTATTATGAAATGAACTGGGCAAGTTGAGTATGGACAAAGGAAAAAAACCTCTACTTTTCACCATATACTCACTTAAAATTTTGCATTTTGTGCCTATTAGCTATCTGTTGCTGCCAAACATAGTAGATATATAATCTTACATAGATTTTATGGCTCAGGATTTTGAGAGTGGTTTAGCAGAGCAGTGCTGGCTCAGTGTATCTCATTAGGCTGCAGTGAATAAATTGGACAGAATTCCAATCATCTGAAAATTTGACTAGGGTTGGCTCTTTCATAGGACTAGCATTTGGTGCTGGTTGGAGGTGGGAAACTTTAGCTCCTCCCTCCATGGGCCTTTCCATAGGCTTCATAACATGGTGGTTGACTCTATGGGTGTTCCAAAAGAAAATACTGTGAAAGTAACAATGCCCTTCATGATCTAACCTCAGAAATAGCACACCATCATAGCTACACTTTCTATCTGTTAGAAGCAAGTCACTAGGGGCGCCTGGGTGGCGCAGTCGGTTAAGCGTCCGACTTCAGCCAGGTCACGATCTCGCGGTCCGTGAGTTCGAGCCCCGCGTCAGGCTCTGGGCTGATGGCTCAGAGCCTGGAGCCTGTTTCCGATTCTGTGTCTCCCTCTCTCTCTGCCCCTCCCCCGTTCATGCTCTGTCTCTCTCTGTCCCAAAAATAAATAAACGTTGGAAAAAAAAAAAAAAAAAGAAGCAAGTCACTAAATCTGGCCCATATTCAAAAGAAGGGAAATTAGGCTCCACCTTCTAAATGAAAGAATGTAGAAGAATGTGTGAACATAGTTTAAATAACCAAAACGTATATATCACATATTGGAAAATACAAATACAATAGTTTTATGAAATTAAGTAAAAAAATTTACTTAATATTCTTGAAGACAAGCTTTTACCACTAATTAAAAGGATGATGGAGAGGACTGAGAATTTTGACTTTTAAGAAATGATAACACACATTTCAATCCAAGATGAACATATGTTGACATCTAAAATTCAACCCATAATATGTGCTTCTGAGAAGTCACAGTAGGCAAAGCAGCAATTTAATAAATATACAACTAAAAATAACTTTAGAAGTCTCTGGAAATATGAATACAGGACTATTTTGAAACTGGCTTTGTCCAGTACAATTATCAATATACACTACCTACTTCATATAAATATTTTGTGAAAATATTCAGGAATTAAATCATATAATCTTTGATGATGATAACACTGAAATCTAGTAACATCAACATCTATCATGACAAAGTTTTTATGTGCTAGTACTTTACCTACAAGTACCTACTACTCATACCCTTATTTTATACTTTACCCACACTGCCCCAAATGTACAGTATACATTTTACAGTGTACAACTGAGCAAAGTGAAGCACAGGAAGGCTATGTAAACTTGTCCAAGGTCACATGTAGCAAGTAAGAAATCTGTCATATATTTTAATTATATGCTTCCCAGAACTAAGCACCAGAGTCAAGAAATATACTGTACTTAGTCTTTACATTATTTTCCCTAAGATTGTGTTTTGATGGCTCTGTAAAACTATATGCCGTGAATTAAATTTACTTAAAAAAAAAAGCAACATGTTTTCTCCGCCAAATATAAAATTGTGGAACTACACAAATACACACACTGTCTCAGATACAACTGAAGAAAACAAAAAAGTGATTATTGCCATTTTTTCCTTTCTTTACTTTCAGTGTTCTAACATGTTATAAGTTTAACAATTAAAACCAGTTAAAAATTTAAGAACTCCTACATATATGATGGTGTAAGGATAAAATGTAAATCTGCCACAACTTCTTTTTTTTTTTTTTTTTTTGCCACAACTTCTGAGATGCCAGGTTTAATTTCCTATAAAGGAGCCCAACAGCTTCCTACTACACAGCTTATCTAAAATATAAAAGTCCCATGAAATCAGAAGCTTTGTACATGTCCCAAGTTCTATACATTACTCATAGCCAAAATGACTACCAAATTAAGATTCATCTCTCACGGACCTAAAGGAGATGGTTAAGAATTGACAGTTCCTGCTTTAAAAAAAATTGCAACACTAACTACATTATTACTGACTATGATCTTTCACATTTAGTAAAATTTTCCTCAGGCTAGGATTAAATCTGTAAGTTTTGGGATGGGAAAATGACCCATTTTAAATAATTTAAAGAAGTGCTCTACATATTTAAAGTTAAAATTTTTCATCATTTAAGGCACATGACACATTTATATAAATGCTTCACAGAGATATTACTTTTCATTTCCCCAGTATTTTTAAATAACTCACACATTTCAAATATTAGATTCCTATGTTACTTATGCTAATCTACCTAAAGAATATTTCATTTGATTTTTAATACAGAATAGGTAACAACTATTACACAAATCACAAACCCCTAGTGGTCAATAAATATGAATAATTACTATTTTTAACAGAACTGAAAAGTAATCTGATCTATTTAATAAAACATATTATTGTAATTCTTCATATCTGCATAAATGATATGCCATATTCATAAATGACTGAATTGTCATTGCTCTTATAAAATCAAATCTAAGTTTCTCTTATTTTGTCAGACCTCTAATTTCTAAAATTCTCAGTATTTTCAGTTTCTATTACATGTTGTTAAATCACTTCTAAATACAGAAATAGTAAATGGCAAAGTTTTTTTTAACTTAACTACACACCATCTACAACCCACCTGCTACTCCTACCAGGAATAGAGTTTCTCAATGGTTAGTTAACATCCACCCATTCAACCAATCTCCTTTCCCTTATTTCAAGTCTGCTGCATAGCTGCTAATTTTCATGTAGAGACTTCTGAAGAAAGAAGAAAATTCTGGTCCATGATGGAATGAAAAACAATTACTACCAGGTAAAACCTATGAAAATGGGCCAAAAATTATATCACTATATACATATTGTAAATATGCATATTGCTTTTTATGTGAGCGATTCAAAAAGAAGCAAAGAATGTAATAGGGTTCCTTAGGCCAATTCTTCACTTCGCCTTACAACGTACTATATGTACATGTGCACATATTTATCTTTAGGTCCAAACATGCCCAGAGTTTAATTTCAAAACCAGAGATAAGTATCTTAGCCTACTTTACATTTGCAATTATTTCAAATCTATTCATTTCATAATAATATAAATATTAAACAGGTACATATTTAAATAAGTTTAAAAATCAATGTGAATACATTCTCTTAAACATGCCAATGATGGAATGGGACTCTTGACTGCTAAAGGAGTAAAACTAGAAAACAGGAAGTCACTGACTCTAATTAGAAGGCAACAATGCCTCTGAGGGGGAAAAGGAGAGACAAGAAAAGGCAGATGGGGGTTTTGAGTATTTGGTCACCTCTGGGCAGCAATGCACAGGGTAGTGGATAGGAAGCTAATATTTTACCTCACCTTCTCACAGTTAAAGACGAGTGCAAGGCAAATACTAGAACTTGGAAAAGTAATATCACACACTCTGAATTAGATAATTCATTATTATAGATTACAAAATTTGATATTATACTATAAAACCTAGGCTATATCGATGAAGAATAAAGAGCAATTTCCCAACATTTAAGACAAACCCTAAATACTTTAAAAGATGCACAATTCATTCACTAGTCAAGATTTTTATCAATAAGCTATTACATTCAAAAGCCTAATCAAAAGTACAGTTACAAAAAAAAAAAAAAGCTCTGCTGTAAGGACTTGTTAAAATATATACTTAGAATTTCTCCTTCAGTGGAATCACAGGAAAATTTTGCAATTTTCCTATACCGTTTGTCATGGATACTATCAAGTGAATTCTATGGCTTAATGATGACCTTAAGTGAGTATATCCTAGAAATGTTTTTAAATTTCTACTTCATTATCACAGAATGTGTTAAGCAAAATTCAAACCTTTGGCTTAAACCTCAGAAATGAGCTAATTTGTCCACTGTTCTAGGTAACAAAATAATTCAGGACATTATTTTCCTAGGTATGGTGAATATCTTATGATAGCACATGATCAATAGAACATAAAAATCTTTTTTTGTTTGTGTGACCATTTGGAGTTTTTGTATTTAAAATCTGAAATAGAGGGGCGCCTGGGTGGCGCAGTCAGTTAAGCGTCCAACTTCAGCCAGGTCACGATCTCGCGGTCCGTGAGTTCGAGCCCCGCGTCGGGCTCTGGGCTGATGGCTCAGAGCCTGGAGCCTGTTTCCGATTCTGTGTCTCCCTCTCTCTCTGCCCCTCCCCCGTTCATGCTCTGTCTCTCTCTGTCCCAAAAATAAGTAAACGTTGAAAAAAAAAATTAAAATCTGAAATAGTAAGACATAGTGCAAGTTGTAAAAGGCAGAATTTTTTTTCTACTGAGGTATAATTGACATACAACGCTATTATTAGCTTTAACTGCATAACATAATGATTCAGAATTTGTATATATTGGGAAATGATCATCACGGTAAGTGTAGTATCTATCAGTATATGTCTATCAATATACATAGTTACAAAATTTTTTCTTGTGATTAGAACTTTTAAAATTGACTCAGTAATTTCAAATACACAATATATTATTACCTATACTTACCAAGCTGTATTTTACATCCCTATGACTTATTTTATGACTAGAAGTCTGTCATAAGACTTCCATACCTTTGATCCCCTTTATGCATTTCCCCTAACCAGCCTCTGGCAACCACCAATTTGTTTACTGTATCTATTGAGCTTGGTTTTGTGTATGTGTATGTTTTAGACTCCACACATGAGATCATATTATTTGTCTTTCTCCATCTGACTTACTTCACTTAGCATAATGCCCTGGAAATCCATCAGTGTTGCTCACAAAGCAACATTTCATTCTTTTTTATGGCTGAATAATACAACAGGTCTAATTTATCCATTCATCCATCAGTGGACACTTAGGTTGTATACACATCTTAGCTATTTTATAAATAATGCTGCAAAGAACATGAAGGTTCTATGTAACTTTTCAAAGGAGTGTTTTCGTCTTCTTTGGATAAATATCCAGAAGTGGAATTGGTGGATCATGTAGCTAGTTCTATTTTTTATTTTTGGGATAATCTCCATGCTGCTTTTCATAAGGGGCACTATTTTACATTTCTGCCAACAGTGCACAACAGTTCCCTTTTCTCTACATCCTCACCAACACTTGTTATTTCTAGTCTTTTTGATAATAGCCACTCTTAACAGGTGGGAGGTGATATGTGAAGCATGGTTTTGATTTGCATTTCCCTCAGATTAGTGGTGTTAAGTACCTTTTCATGCATTTATTGGACATTTGTATGTCTACTTTGGAAAAATGTCTCCTGCAATCTTCTACCCTTTTTAAATCAAACTGGTTTTTTGTTGTTGTTGTTTTGTTTTTATTTTTGCTACTGAGTTGTATGGGTTCTTTATGTGCTCTGGATATTAACGTCTTATCAGATGTATGATTTCCAAGTATTTTTTCCCATTCAGTAGGTTGCTTTTCATTTTAATAACTATCTTCACTTTGCAAAAGATTTTTGGCTTGATATAGTCCCACTCATTCATTTTTGCTTTTGTTGCTTTTGTTGTCAGATTCAAAAAATCATCATCAAGACTAAAGTCAAGGAGCTTACTGCCTATATTTTCCTCTAGGAGTTTTGTGGTTACAAATCTTATGTTCAAGTCTTTAACACATTTTGAGTTGATTTTTGTGTATGGTATGAAATACTCATCAAGTTTTATTCTTTTGCATGTGCCTGTCAAGTTTTCCCAGCACTATTTACTGAAGAGACTGTCCTTTCCTCATTGTATATTGGCTTCTTTGTTGTAAACTAACTGACCATATATGCATAAACTTCTTCTGGGCTCTTATCCTGTTTCATTTATCTATGTGTCTGTTTTTGTCAGCATATTGTTATGATTTCATAGCTTTGTAATTTTAGTTTGAAATCAGGGAGTATGGTGACTCCAACTTCATTTTTCGTTTTCAAGACTGCTTTGGGTACATAGGGTCTCTGTGATTCCATATAAATTTCAGGATGATTTGTTCTATTTCTGTAAAAAATGTCATTGAGATTTTGATAGGGATTGCATTGAATCTGTGGATCCCTTTAGGTAGTTTGGACACGTTAATAATACTCATTTTTCCAATCCATGATCACAGAATATCTTTCATTTGTGTCTTCTTCAATTTTTTCATTAATGTCTTATATTTTTCAGTATATAGGTCTTTCAACTCCTTGGTTAAGTTTATTCCTAGCTATTTAGGGATGAGTCTAACAACTCAGAAATGATGATTTCACACACATTTTTTAGATATCATTGAAACAACTGCTTTTACATAAAGAAAATAAGATTTTACAACTCTATGATACAACACAACCAAAATCAAACACAACTAAAGCAATGATAGCACAACAACACAGCTAAGCTTTTTTGATCATTGACTATGTGCCAAGTACTATTCTAAGTAATCTATGGTATTATCATATTTAACTCCCTTAAACTACAAAGCTGGCTTTGTTATGAGTTCTCTCATTTTACTTGTGAAGAAACTATTAGTCAAAGAGTTTCAGATCACTCAGTATGTAAGTGAAGAACCAGGACTGGAATCCAGGTCTTTGCTTCTAAAGTCTATACTCTTTATTGCTTTGTTTATACTGTCTGTCAAAATGTATAATGCATGGCATTCAAAGAAAAAATATCAATAAGTAGATTAAAGGAAATATTCATGTTTAAACAAAAAGCTATGTTTTGACTCATCAAAAAATTAAATAAAATTAATACAAATCACATAATCAAACAGTAAAGAAAAATACAGCTTGTTTATACAGGGTTATGTCTATTAATTCACTAAATCACTTAAAAAATGTTCAATGAATGTCTTCTAAGTGACAGATATTGTTGGAAATGCTGAGGGTAAACAACAGAGAACAAAACTGGCAAAGCGCCTGACATCATAATGCTTATATTTTAACAATAAGCTAAAACTAAAAATAAATTATGTAATCAACTTAACAGTCACTTTTTTTTTTAAATGTTTATTTATTTTTGAGAGAGAGAGACAGAGTGTGAGTGGGGGAGGGACACAGAGAGAGAAAGGAGTCACAGAATCTGAAACAGGTTCCAGGCTCTGAGCTGTCAGCACAGAGCCCAACGCAGGACTGGAACTTGACAACAGCAAGATCATGACCTGAGCTAAAGTCAGACACTTAACCAACTGAGCCACCCAGGTGCCCCTCAACAGCCATTTAATCTAAGTTGTAAAAATACCAGGATTAGAATAATTCTTCCCTGACACAGAGCACATACCTTCAGAAATCAAAATTACAATTCTCCAAAGAGTTTTCAAATTCTTGTTACTGCAATAGCATATGAAAAAGGGATAAACAAAAGAAAGGAAGAAAAAACAAATGAAATTTTCAGGGAACATGAATAATTATCTAGAAACTCAAAGGAAGATATTAGCTAAAAAAGTAACAGAATCAGTAAAGGAATGTTGTATCTGAGTATAAAATAACTATATCTCTTCCTATACCAGCAATAATCACCTGGAAAGCATGGTAAAAAAAAAAAAAAAAAAAAAAGATGTCATTTTAAAGTTGTAGGAATAACAACAAGAATAAGAATGTATCACACTACATGATATTTACAACATATATGAACGTACGTATAAATAGTTTTATAACGTAGTTATAAACGTAGTTATATAACGTAGTTATAAAACTATTGGGTGATTAAAAAACATTTGACTCAGTAGAGATACGTCATTCTAATGTCATTTGACTAGATCAAAACACAACATAAAAATGTCTGTTACCCCAAATTAATTTAGAACATGTACAAAATTCCCATCAAGCCACAGGAGGATTTTTTCAAAATACAGATAAAATTATTCTAAAGATCATTCTGAGGAAAGACTAAAAATAGAAAATAAAATTTTGTGGAAAAGATAATGTACAACTACGTGGACTAAATATTTTAGCAATAATTTAAAGGTTTCTGAATCTGAGATACGGATTTCTAATTCTTCCCTGGGGGGCAAGGCGCGGGGGGGGGGGGCGCAGGGCTGAAGATAAAGAGGAGGAGGAAGTGACCAAGATAACTGTATTAAAAACATGTTTCCAATTTCCTCTCTCAATGTTAACTTTACCTCAAGCCCTACAATCCTAGTAACCAGAGACAGTTAAAGAAATCCCCCACCCCTTTGTGTTCCTGAAATAGTTCACTACAAGGAATCATTCTTCCTCATGTGACTAGAAAAGATTCACAGATAACTCCCTTGTTTCCCTTATGACAAGGCTAGACACAGACGTTCCAAATTCCCATTCTTTGCTCAAAAATGATTACTTGAACTATTAGTACCCAATGATCTCAACAAAATATCTGTTACTGGGACTTAACCAAAGGTTAGTTTCAAAGCTTCTCTACTTCCCTGAGACCCCTGAACTTTGACCCACCCCCACTCTTAACCAGCATACAACCTAACAGCCCCTCCTAAGAACAGGCTGATCTCAAAGTAAAACATTCTCTGTACTATCCAATCACTCCACCTCTACCCACCCATATCTATTCATTCCACTTCCACACAACTGGTTCTTCCTAGAATATTCCCTCTTCCTTCTACGAGAAAAACTTTTCTGCCTGACTTTCTTCTTTAATTTTTTCAATGCTCATTTATTTTTGAGAGAGAGAGAGAGAATGGGAGCTGGAGGGGCAGAGAGAGAGAGAGAGGAAGACACAGCATCCAAAGCAGGGTCTAGGCTCCTAGCTCTCAGCACAGAGCCTGAAGTGGGGCCAAACCCATGGACCTAGAGATCACGACCTGAGCTGAAGTCAGACACTTAACCAACTGAGCCACCCAGGTGCCCCTTTTCTACCTGACTTTTAAGATACTTACAGATTCTCACAATGGTAGCATTTTCCTTATTGCAATAGTCCCCATTCCGCTATTGCAAAGGTCCCTTTCCCCATTCTTACAATAACCTTTGTGAATAAACTCTTCCTTAACAGGATTCTGGATCTGGTTTTTATTTAGCAAAAGGCTCTAATTCTGATTTAGCAATAGCAGGGCAGGGACAGAGAAAGAGGGAGACACAGAATCTGAAGCAGGCTCCAGGCTCTGAGCTGTCAGCACAGAGACTGATGCGAAGCTTGTACTCATGAACCATGAGATCATAATCTGAGCCGACGTCAGGCGCTTAACCAACTGAGCACCCAGGTGCCACTTCTAATTCTGATTTAGATAATAAAGTGTAAAAGTAAGGATAATTTAGGATCTACTTGACTAGAGGTGTAAGTGTTCATGATCAGAAGGTCAAATAAATAATACAAAAGGGAACAGAGATTCATTCATTTGCCCATTATATGGTAAGTATTGATTGGGTTATATTAATCCATTAATGAATAAACAGGGGGAAAACCATGACCAATGATTTGCATGGTGTTAAAGGGTAAGATGAAATTAATGACAGGATATCACAAGCAAATGTACAGACTTAGCTGGGTTAAGCTATATAAAGAGATATATATGTTCCTATAAGAACTTCTAACATACGGAAATGAAAAGTCAGAAAAAGCATTTATTTCTGGAAATGACAGGTAAATTTAGAAGGGATGAGAGAAAAAATGGCATGGTAAAAAGCATTTTAGGCAGAGGAAAGTACACATGGGAAGGTGAAGACTAACAAATATCTAACTCTAAGACTAAACAGAAGAAACAGGTTCACAGGACTTGATAAAAAGTGGTGTTTGCAGTGATTCTTGATTCATTGGCATCCAGAAGCATCAAGGCACTCTTTATATACTTGTAGTGGCCTAGGCCACGGGACAAAAAGAGGCTGATTGTAATAAAAAACTGGTTTTGACAACATGCTCTGAGCTTTCTGTGATGTTTACTTAGCTTAAATACGGACATGGAAACCTAAGAAAATGTGAGGAAAATTACTGAATAAAGACTGTGGAATTAGGAATGTGGTATGGAAGATAAACATTTATGAAACTGACTTAGGTGCAATAATTAGAGACTATTATCTCATTCTCTAAAAAATTCTTTTACAAAGGGATTTATTATTAATTTCCTTAAATAAAAACTTAGAGTGTTTATATTTAACATAAAATGCATTTAAACGTCTTTATTTAAGTACCATGCTCAAATACCAAGAGACTAACATTTCTTTTCTTTTGCATTCAATTAACTATCGATTAACAATCCTTATATCAATTTAAATCAACCAACAAATTTTCCAAGCTGTAAACAAAGAATTTCCAAGTCAGTAACCAAAACAATCCAGCTAACCAAGTAAACATTCAGGAGCTTAGAACAAGTTCAAATTTTATTCAACTTCTTAATCCTTGTAAGAACCAATCCACTAACCAGTTTTAGGCCCCATTGCATTATTTTCTATTTTTGAAAGAAGTTGTTGAGAGATAAATAGGTGTGAAGGAAGGAATATCTGGTATATTTTATCATTTTAAATACAGTCTTAACAAATTGCTGGAATTACAGCTTAAGTTTAATTCAATTAATGGAAAATGTCCACCATATACATTTTTCAGAATGTAATAATAACTACAATTTATTGAGCCCTCATTATGTATAAGTACTGAGTTATATTGTTCATATTTTATAATTTAATTCTAACAACACACTATATTGAGTTAAGCACCACCAAAGAAAAAAATTGTGAAAGATTTTGAAATGGATCAAAAAGATTGCAGGTATTAATGGAAGCCTATGCATTTTTTTTTTTTAGAGCATAGCCTTCTAGATTATCTGATTCTATGGGGTTGATACATTTTATCACCTTTGAGCTACTTTATAAGTACATAAATTATATATTACTTAGTAATAATTCTTGTCTCTAAATCAGTAAATAAAATGTGATCCTACAGAGAGAAGTGAAACCTGCCACCCGAACAAAAAGTCAGTTTTGTAATACTTGTAGTTTGATTTCACAGACCACACATGTCTCTGGACTTTGAATTTTCTTTTAAGTCAACTATACTTACCTGTTCACTCATTAATTATGAGTTAAAATTGTTGACATGTGTTCATTTTCTATGAGAGTCATAATTTTATTCTTTTAAAATTTTTAGGCTGTAAATTACTAGGATTATTCCCATTTTTCAAAACAAACAAACAAAAAACTGAAACTTGAAGAAGTTAGCTGGCTTGTCCAAGTTTTTGCTTGCCCAACTTTGCTTAACTCCACAGCACATCCTCAACACCCCTCATAACTATGCCTTGCTAAAATTTAGACTATTTTGCTTTTTACTTCATTATCTCAAGTATTTCACCATCAAAAGTACCAAAGATCAAAGAAATACTTTAGAAAAGGTGTTTTTTAATTTTTTTTTTTAATGTTCATTTATTTTTTGAGAGAGAGAGACAGAGTGTGAGCAGGGGAGGGGCAAAGAGAGAGGAAGACACAGAATCCAAAGCAGGCTCCAGGCTCTGAGCTGTCAGCACAGAGCCTGATGCCGGGCTCGAACCCACAAGCTGTGAGATTGTGACCTGAGCCGAAGTCAGATGCTTAACTGACTGAACTACCCAGGCGCCCCTAGAAAAGCTGTTCTTTAAAAAAGACGGCAGTTGACATTTCCACTAGATAATTTAATTGGCAAAGACCATCCTGATTGTCCAACCAACTAAACAAATGAGACTTTTTTCTCCCCAGAGAGCTCTGACTTTATTTTTCAGTTCAAATAAATGAATACATTATCCATAAGACATTTATTTTAATAGTTTCTGAATTCTAATTCCAAAAAAGAATGAAAAGGAATGAAACCAAGGCAAGAGTTTTATCCCCTGGATGAAATTAGATATTGTCATTTGTAGTATTTCTTACTGAAGTTCTCTCTGTTTTGCTCTTAAGCAGCAGCAGAAACACGATCTCAAATTGTACCCATGTTTAATGTCATACCATAGAATAATGCACCACATTAAAGGTTATAAGGTATATAGTGGTAACAGAATCTCTTAATAGAAGGTATAATTAAGGGACAAAAAAATCTGAAACAAAAAAAGGAAGAAAGGAAGAATAAAGAAGAAAGGGAAGGATTGAGTGGGTACAGAAGAGAGGAAGGAAGGAGAAGATGTACACGTTCTGCTTCACATTAAAAAAACCTGACATCTTTTCTTGTGGTAACCACCTCCCCAAGAGAACATGCCCCTCAAAAAGGATCTCCTGTACCCATTCCTGGAAGAAAAGAGGAAGCATAAGAAGCAGCGACTGCTGCAGATCCCCACCTCCTACTTCATGGACGTGAGGTGCCCAGGACTCTACAAAATCACCACCATCTTTAGCTATGCACAAACGGTAGTTTTGTGTGTTGGCTGCTCCACTGTCCTCTGCCAGCCTACAGGAAGAAAAGCAAGGCTTACAGAAGGATGCTCCTTCAGAAGGAAGCAGCACTAAAACCACCCTGAATCAAGATGAGTGGGAAACTATCCCAATAAACAAATTTTCGCTAAATAAATTTTTAAAAAATTAAAAATAGATAAATAAATAACCTCACGTAACTTAAAAAATGTCACAAACCCATTAAAAATATCATTTCAGAAAACAAAACACTGCATTCTTCACTTTATTTTAGCTACTAAAGTCTCTCACAATCTAATTCAACAACAAAAGGTGTTAATTCACATTTAAAGTTTTTTCAACTGGAAGGAGAAATCACGCTTTGCATAGTCAACTTTACTTTGTAAGAACCAAATTACTTAAAATTATTCATTTATCTTAAAACTGGCACCAACAAAAACCTCCTTTTTAATGACATAAGGCTTGACAAGCCTCTGTGTTGCATCACCATCTGCCACATCCTGCTCTGATATTTATAAATACAGTTGTGCTATTGATGGTTCTACAACTGTTCCAGGTGTAAGACATTAGAATAGAGAATTCTCTTTGATCACTCCAAAGTCATTTCTTCTT
The DNA here is from genome assembly GCF_014898765.1 of Herpailurus yagouaroundi. Taxonomy (NCBI): domain Eukaryota; kingdom Metazoa; phylum Chordata; class Mammalia; order Carnivora; family Felidae; genus Herpailurus; species Herpailurus yagouaroundi. The sequence continues at coordinate 15,259,737 of NW_024412404.1, read as the reverse complement.
TTTAAATACAAGCAGTCTGGACTGTTCTCAGGTTCCCAGAGGTATGTCTAGTAAAAAGCCTTTTAATCTCTAACTGGTTTGTTCAGGTGAAATAGGTCACAAGAAAAAGAGATAATCAGAAATATATATTAAAACAAAAAAAACACACAGATTTACTGCTTTTTTTAAGAAGAAGAGAAATATGGAGCTCTTGATTTTCATCACTTTTAATTTCTAAAAACTATGGGACTTAGTTGGAGATGCGACACGGTTCTTGAAATACCAGCTCTACAATTTTTGGCCCAACATGTTTGTTTATTCAAATATAATTTTTGAAACTTAAAAAAAATGTTTTTAGGAACTCAATGTACGTAGTCTGGGCTTTAAAACATAATTCTGAAAGCTGGTTCATTACATGACATTGCATCAAAGAAAAAAAAACAAAGCACTCCTCCTGTCTCCTCCAGGTAAAATCCTGTATAAAAATATAAACATCCTGGTACTTAGTTCTCTCAAAATTTAATTAAAAACAAAACAAAAACTTGGTTAAACAAAACTTGGTTAAATTTTCATTAGTAGCTAAATAAAAATACGGAAGCTTATCTAACTGGGAACGAGAGGAGAAACTGGAAAACCAGAAAGTTGATGATCAGAGAACCAGGTTAGGACTTAAAAGACAGAGGTAAGGATATAAGAATTCAAGAAGAGACCAAGTTAAATGTTTAATGCTTATGTGAAGAAAAAATTCAGATCTATTACTGATAGTTTTATACATGTGATCAAGGAACAACATTTGTAATGAGAGGTGTCATTGCTACTAACGAAAGACAAATAGAAAGAGGGGTAAGGAACATATACAATTTTAGTAGTTTCCATGAAATGATTTAGACTACAGCAAATAAAGAAGTATTATCTCATGTGGGACCCAAGGAATTTTACAAAAATCCCCTACCACTGGACAAGCAGAGCAAGACTAACTCCATTTTGTGCTACACCCACCATCTCATGTATAACCCCCACATGACCTACTTATTGCTTAAGACACTCACTCACCCTAGTCAAGCCGCTGAGCACACCCTTACTGGAAACTGGCTCATTTAGGAATGCAGAACCCCTAACCGCCAAAGAATGTAAACCCCGCCTTTTGCTCGCCAAACTTGCGTGCCAATTCCGACCAGAGTGATAGGCTAGTTCAAACAGTTACTATAGGGTAAATTGTAATTCAATTGGCCACCTGCGTGTGGACATGAATGTACAACTTTCTGTGTGTGTTACAATCTCATTGGCCACCGGCCCCCATAAAACTGCTACACCTCATAACCTAGGGGACCAAGTCCCTGCTCCGCTGTGTCGGGTATACTTGGGCCCAAGCTCGAGCTTGCAAATAAACCCTCGTGCATTTGCATCGGTATCGGCTCCTTGGTGGTCTCTCGGATTCGAAATCAGGGGCATTACACTCATCCCAAAGATCTCTGCTTCAAATGAGAGAAAAATATGCTTTATTTACAAAGATGGCAGGTACTAAAATAATAGAAAAATGGTTACTCTTAATTATTGAATAGAGTCATAAAAATTCATATAGCCTCAACATGTTGGGGGATAACAGAGAGAAGCAATAATTTGTTAAAAAGAAAAACCACAAGCCCAAAATGAAGTCACTTATGTTAAGAGCCCCACGTGAGCAAATCAAGACTTAATACCTAACCTAACTGCAGTTTCCGTACCCCCAAAAATGTAACATTTAACCAGTCAATATGAAATTTCCTGGTCAGCACTGGGAAATGTACTGATAGACCCTTTTCATTCCCCTTAGGAGGGCAACATTCTTTCCTAATAGTTTCCTTTTTTTCTATTCCTTTTCTGCCTTTAAAAACTGATCCTGGGGAACCTGGGTGGCTCAGTTGGTTAAGCCTCCAACTTCAGCTCAGGCCATGATCTCACAACTCAGGAATTCAAGCCTTGCATCTGTCCCTTTGCTGTCAACACAGAGCCTGCTTCAGATCTTCTGTCCCCCTCTCTCTCTGCCCACCCCCCACTTGCATTGTTTCTCAAAAATAAACATTAAAAAAATTAAAAAATGAAATGAAATGAAATAAAATAAAATAAAAATAAAATAAAAACTGTTCCTTTCCTGCAGCTCAACAGAGCTCTCCTCTACTTGTGAGATGGGATGCTGCCTAACTCACAAATCATTTAAAGAAGCCAATTAAAGCTTCAAATTTACTTGGTTGAGTTTTGTTGTTCAACAATTCTAATGATGATCTGCTTATAGTTCAGTTAACAAAGGATAAGAAGACACTTAAAATATTTGATTAGATGCCCAGAACAATAACAAACTTTTAACGACTACGGAACATTAGAAAAATCAGTAAATTAACTTGCAAGAAACATAAAAACAAGTGAACCTACATAACTTAAAACAACATAGAAATACTTTGGAATACCTCATATACCTGGTCATCAGGCTTCTAAAAAATTTAATTATTGAGAAAAAAGCATAAATGTCCAAGGATCAAAAAGGTATCTAAACATCAAGAAAAATTGCTGTCTCTAAGAAGCATGAAAGAACAAGTTGGTTTACTCAGAACTACATTTAAAATGATGGATACTTGATTTTCCCTGACAACCTCCAATTCTTTCAAAATTAAAGCTGACTGGAAGAAGTGGAGAGGGTTTATGAAAACACTCAAAACCTCACACATATAGACGAGTCAAAACTGAAGTCTTCTAAGGAAGAGAGAAAAATCTCCAGTAAGGAGAGAAATCAGAAGTTCCAGTTAAAACACCTGGTTTTAAATTCTGCTTTACCTAGTTACTTATCGTGGCATATTTTTGTCTATCTTATTTAATCAGAATCCTTCCTTATCACTAAAACGAAGACATCATCTGGTCTATCTCCTAAGCTGTTGTGAGGATCTAGGTTTTGAGAGAGTACACAGTAGCATAAAATAAGGATTGCAAAGAGGTAAGTAAGTTAAGTAGTCCAGGTTTAAGAAAACCAATAGCCCAGTGTGGGAATATGAAACAATAAGCCACTGGTCTTAAGGTAGAGTAAGCAAGTTTTTAGAATGCTAATCCAAGAATGAACATACCAGACAAAAAAAAATTTTTTTAATATGATAAATAACTGTGGAACAAACTGGTAGCTCAAAACCTGTTCTACAGAAACATCAAGAAGAAGAAGAAGAAGAAGAAGAAGAAGAAGAAGAAGAAGAAGACGACAACCACCACCATCAAGCAGACCAGCATACATATTATGGAAATCCAAGGAGAAAGAGAGAGGCAAATACAAAATATTTAAAAATAAGATGGCCTAAATCTTCCCAATTTTGAGGAAATACATGAATTTACACATCCAGAAGCCCAATGAACTCCAAAGAATATGAATTCAAAGAGATCCATACTAAGACTTGACCAAACTATCAGAGACAAAGAAAGAATCTTAAAAACAGAGAGAGAAGTGGATAAATAAGATTAAAAGCTGACTATCAGTAACCACGGAGGCCAGAAAGCAGTGAGATGATATTTAAAATGCTAAAAGAAATGTAAACCAACAATTCTATATCCAGCAAAACTATTCTTTAAGAATAAAGGAGAAATTGAGACATTCCCAGATAAACAAAGCTAAAGGAGTTTGTTAATAGTAGACTTGTCTTGCAAGACATGCTTAAAAGGAGTTCTTGAGACTGAAATGAAAGGACACTAGATAGTAAACTGAAGACATAACAAAAGATAAAGAACACTGGTAAAGGTAACTGTATAGGTAAATATAAAAGCCAGTATTACCACACTTTTGGTTTGCAACTCCTGTTTTATTCCTGTAGGAATTAAAAGGCAAATGAATAAAATAATTATAAATCTATATTAATGGGCAATGTATAAAGATGTAATTACTGACAATAACAATATAATGGGGGAGGATGGAAAGGGACTTTTCAAAGGAAGGGACTGTTTGTATGCCACTGAAACTAAGTTGGTAGTAATTAAACTAGGTTGTTATAAGTTTAGTATGTTAATTGTAATCCCCAAGGTAGTCACTAAGAAAATAACTAAAACACATACACAAAAGAAAATAAGAAAATCAAAATGGTACACTACCAAAAATAAAAAACATACAAATGAGTACTTGACATGGACTGAATTGTGTCCTCCCCAAATTCATACGTTGAAGCCCTAAGCCCCAGAATTTAAGAATGCACTGTATTTAGAGAAAGGGCCTTTAAAGTGATAAAAAAGTTAACATGTGGTCCTTATGATGGATCCTAATCCAATTTGACCATTGTCCTTATAAAGTTAGATACAAACAAATAGACACCAGGGGTATGCACAGAATTACAATTATGTGAAGAGGTAGCAACAGGAGAGAGGAGTCAGAAGAAATTAAAGCTGCTGACATCTCAGTCTTGGACTTCTCACCTCCAGAACTATTAGAAAATAAATATCTCTTGGATAACCACTCAGTCTGTGGTACTGTTATGGCAGCCTGAGGAAACCAATACAGTACCTATTTGAAAGAACATATTATTCTGCATTATTTACTTTTCTGTAACATGAGTGCTATTTAAATGAAACAACAGGAACAATTAACAGTGGCAATCAGTAAAAATTAAAAGTAGGACTAATCAAAAAATATGTGTGAGAAAATATAATAATCATTATTATGTTTCTTTTGATAAAATAAATTCAGCAACTTATTTTATCTTTTTTTTTAACTCTATTGGAATTTAAATTTTATAGGCCACATTTTATATTCTTAATATATATAAATGTAACTAAGATTAAAAAAAATTTTTTTTAACGTTTATTTACTTTTGAGACAGAGAGAGACAGAGCATGAACAGAGGAGGGTCAGAGAGAGAGAGGGAGACACCGAATCTGAAACAGGCTCCCGGCTCTGAGCTGTCAGCACAGAGCCCAACACGGGGCTCAAACTCATGGACTGTGAGATCATGACCTGAGCTGAAGTCAGACGCTTAACCGACTGAGGCCACCTAGGTGCCCCCTAAGATTTTTTAAAAGAAGAGAAAAAAAAGTGGGATTAAACAAATATTACCAGTATTTAGAAAAAATAACAATGACATGTTTCTTTTTGTCCCATGAAATAAAATAGTTTCATGCTTTGTGTCTCCTTTCCAATAATAACACTTCCCTGTACCGAGTAGAACCCTTCTTTTTAGTGTGGTAAAATTGAGTATCGTTAAATGTAAATTTCATTTTGACCACTCTGCTTGTATCAAGTCCATATTCTTGGTGTCAGTCCTGTGATGATATCAAGCTAAATACCCTCTCAATAAGCACAGAATACTTAGGATTGTAATTACTAGTAATGGCAGGTACTTAGATATGTAAGAAATTGTTTCAAACTCCACAAAACATCCATCTATTTTGAATCTAAATGCTTGTTTTGGTATTCCAACTGTTAATCAATCATGTCTTTTGCATTGATAGATTAATTATCTTTGCTTTCCATGTGTAAAATAAATATCATTTCAGAAGCACACTAGTAATTTCAATTTATGCTATCAAAGTTGCATTCCAAATGAGTTACAGTTTTAGTAAAGACATTGAGAGGATCTTATTTAACTTGGCTGTCCTTTTGTGGTGACTTTTTTTCTCCACCTTGAGTTAGGAAGCAGTCATGTTACACAAAAAATGAGACATTTGTTTGTTGTATAAGTTTTTTCTAGTCTCCTTATGGCTTCTTCAAATATCATCAAACATTTTTGGAGAAATGGCATAAAAATTTCTGTTTTAGTATAATCTTTTTCTCCGTTCTCATCCTCAATGTATTGCCAAATTAGACAAGGACATTCTTCCTGTCTCACACTTTAAAAATATTTTACTGCAGGATATCTTTTCTAAGTCCAACAACAATTATAGCCATTCTTTAGGCACATGTCCAAGGAGGCTATCTCCTTCCATTTCTTTAAAGTCAAAAATCACATTAAGTGTACCTGTACATATTGAGAACTTGAAAAGTGCCCTAAAATGTTCACTATGAAAGCTTCAATATCAGAAGTAAGCAAATCACATCACATTTTAGCAGTGCTATATACAAAGGGCGCAAAACACTTTGCAGATAAGATCTTTTATTTTATTTTTTAAAAAAATTACACTGAATGAAATTGTCCAAAATTTAAATTTGCACTGTCTGTCAAATACACAGATGAGTAAAGTCTAGAATTATATTTGGACATCTCAACAATCTTGTTTTATGTTACCTGTGGTTTCACTAAAATCTTTAAGAATATGATTTAACGGACTTAACAAATCAAAGTATCTAAGAACTAAACGGAACATTTTCTTGTTGATATGATTTGCCATATCAATGGATATGTCAAAGTGTGGTTGTTGGTTAGATCCATGAAAATGAGCTCTACATTGATTGTGAAATGTTAAACTTTATTCCCTGTATGACTTTTAGTTCTTCTTTCAAAGAAGTTTTGATCTTTGCAAATTAATGCTCCCTTTCATTATATTTCCCTTTGACATATTTTTCCACAGCTACCATGTAAAGTATTATTAAACCACAGAACAAGGAGAAATTCACCTAACCTTGGTATTGTGTGGGGAAGTTACCTTGAAGCACTATGTACCTCCACGTACATAAATACGCCAGCTATTCCAGAGGGCAAAGAACAAAAAGGGCCTACCAACTAAATCATGATGTTTACATTACACATTTATTCATTTTTTTTTTAATTTATTTATTTATTTTTGGGACAGACAGAGACAGAGCATGAACGGGGGAGGGGCAGAGAGAGACGGAGACACAGAATCGGAAGCAGGCTCCAGGCTCTGAGCCATCAGCCCAGAGCCTGACGCGGGGCTCGAACTCCCGGACCGCGAGATCGTGACCTGGCTGAAGTCGGACGCTTAACCGACTGCGCCACCCAGGCGCCCCAACACATTTATTCATTTAAAACAAACAGCAGGAAGCAAGGGTAAAAGCTGGGGTTAAGTTAACACGGTATAACACCTTACGATGCAATCAAGTTATAAAGGACCTCAACTAGCTGAATGTTCACCTATTTCCCAAACTACTTGATTATTTACTATCTATACTTAAAAAAATCCCATGACTTTTGTCTCAATCTTATAAGCTACCAGTTTATTATCTATGAATCCTATCCACCCTGTTTTTCTTATTTCAATGGAAGAACTGAATATTTCAAAATATGTATTATAAAAAAGACATAGATACAGAAAATATATATTTCACATGGTATATACCATCAAAAAATATGTAGAATTAAGTGTCTGTGAATAGATGATCCCTGAATTCTTACCATATCATATATTTTATCCTATTTTAGATCTCCAGTTCACAGAATCTGGCAGACATTGTGAGCATAGGTCTATGGGGCTTATAGTTGCTGCCCAGTACGTGCTTCTTTAATAACGTACAGTGATAGAAAAAATGGAAATCAATAATCAAGTTGCTTTGTGGGTGAAGGAGAACTCGAATGGAAAGAAAAATCCCGAACCAACCAAACACATTAATACAAAACAAAACCCAGTACTTTCCCTGGTGGGTATCCCTGTCAACTCCTTTCTAGTGTATTTGCCTATACTTTTTAGACCACTCTAAACTAAACCTCAATGTCCTCATTCAACAAGACCATATCAGAATTAGATATAACTAAGACCATATCGGGATCAGCCACTCTAAGGTTCTAACTATATTTTCAGATTTTTCTTAAAATTTAGACGAGAACTTAAGTTACCTAGCACAATGACTAGCACATATCCCAGGAGCTCAATAAATATGTGCTTTATGTACAAATGAATCAGTTCCTCCTATTACTTTCAAGGAAAATCTGAGAAATTGTCCTTCTAAAGGCAAGTACTTCTAAAGTACTGTTTTTGAAAACTGTGGTTATCCTAGACACAAATTATAATTTGGTAATTATGTATTTGGATTATCAGTCAGATGGAAAGGAAAAGTACTCTCAAAATATTAGGGGAACTGAAAAGCAAACAAAATCTTCAACTGAGGGCTAGATTGAAATTAGTATTTTTAAGTAGAGGAGAGCCACAATTCCTGTCCATAAATGGGTAAATTTAAGGTTTGTTAAGATAAAGAAAATTCAGAAAAGCCATAAAGTTTAATTATATTTAAAAAACTAAGAACTTTGGCACAGTAAAATACACCACAAGCAGATTTTAAGTATGAATAATAATTACTTTCAACAGATAATTTCCATAAAATATAAAGTATTTCCATAAGTCATTAACACATTAAAAATTATAAAATAAACAGTGAATGAATTCAATAAGTAATTAAGAAGAAATATAAGTGAACAATAAACATATTAAAGCATGTTTAAGCTTACCAATAATCAAAGGAATACCAATTAAAGTAAGATAATTTTTGCTGATTAGATGGACAATGATTGCTAAAATCCCAATTCAAAACCAACAAAACTATTCTGTAGCAATAAAATATAGATTGGAACAATTATGTACAATGACCATAAATCTAGAATCACTTCGAATCTATTTCTTTGTAACTTTTAAAATAATTAACCAACCTGTGCCACTTTAATAGAATTCTGGGTAGAACCACCAGCATGATATTCGACTTTGAATTTTTTTACAAGATCATCAAACCTACAAGAAAATCACAGTAGAAAAAAGTAAGTTAGCATCTGTCAGTTGTCACAATGCAAATTTTTCTGATTAGAAGCACACTGAATCACCATTAGTAAAATATTTTCAATTATATAATTATGTTGAATAAATGAATTAAAATATATATGAAAAACAAGCATGCTGAATTTGTACTTACGAAAATTTTTCTACAAATGTACAATTATAAGAATTTAAAATATATAAACTGTCCATAATTAACCACTATACTAAAAAAGGTAAAAATACAAATTCATAAATTATTACTTATAAGCAATGCATATTTTCCCATATTAAATGTTGATCTCTAGAATCCTTACAAATGTAAATTCTAGTAAGTTTAAAAAGTTTTAGATATCATAAAGACAATTAGTTTAAAATGTAAAGAATTGGGAAACCACACACTGGGGTATGATTCTAGGCAAGCTGCTTGGTGACATAATTTCTGTATCTGCCATATAAAGACACAGACAGTAGTGATCTAAAGCTTTATCTAAATATCTAAATATCTAAAGCCATAAAATAATACTTTGGCATCTGATAAAAGCTATAGAACTTCTCTCCAGGAAACTACATACATCCACTACACATGAAACTTTCATGTACCCAGGCAAAAAACTACGGACACTGATTTGAATAAATCTCAAATTAGATGGCCTTTATTAACCTGGATTTCAAATCAATATTCCTTACTGCATGTCTTTAGCATGTTAGAGATATCCAAGGGGCGTAAGTATGTACCTTAATTTCAAAGGACGAAGAAGCTTTGGAGGGAGACAAGGATGAATACACATGAGAAAATACAGAAAATTAGAAACCATCAAATTATCAAACAACAGAATATATGCAATGTAGACAGCAAGTGCTAGAGGAGGTTGGTCAAAAAAGGGAGATTGGGATATGAATAGAATATTCAAGGAAGGTTTCAGTATTGACAAGTATTTTCAAAACTTTAAAAACAAAGTACAGAAGTAGATCCTTTCACTAAAATGAAACATTTCACAGAACCTCAAAATACCAAAAAGACAAATACAGATATGGTTATATTAGGAATAGGAAAAATGGAGTTATACCCACTCCCATACATCCAACTACCTTGGGATTCCATCTGTAAAACACTGAGATGACAATAAACAAAACTAGCAAACCTGCCCAGAATTTTGACAGCAGAATTCGTATGCCACTAATAATACCAATGTAATAATAACAGTAGAAAAGGCAAAATATATAGGCACAGATGCAGAGGTAGGTAGCTGCAGTAGCTCAAGGGAAGTTCCCTTCTACTTAGGTACTTTTTTTTTTTTTAATGTTTATTTTTTAGAGAGAGAGAAAGAGACAGAGCACAAGCAGAGGACAGCAGAGAGAGAGGGAGACACAGAATCTGAAGCAGGCTGCAGGCTCCACACTGTCTGCACAGAGGCTGATACAGGGCCCGAATCCACAAACCATGAGATCGTGACCTGAGCTGAAGTCGATGCTGAACCAACTGACCACCCAAGTGTCCCTCTTCTACTTACTTTCTGAACTAGACAGATACCAGCTAAGCGTGATGTTAGAGATTGGAGAAGAAAGGGAGAGTGAATGGATAAAGTAAATATACAGTGATCAAATGCTAGGCTCATTTGAGGTCCCTCCACTGTCAAAAGTCAATTCCTCCAAAGGTTTTGGATCGTATTTGTAGTGGGTTGAATTGTGGCCTCCATAAAGATATGTTCCCCCATAACCAGTGAATGTAACCTTATTTAGAAAAGAAGGCTTTGGAGATACAAGTAAGTTAAGGAGCTTGAGATAAGATCTTCCCTCCTACATTACCCAGGAGGGGTCTAAGTTCAGTAAGAAGTCTTCTCATAATGGACAGAAGAAAAGACACAAAGGAGAAGACCATGTGAAGATGGAGGCAAAGACTAGAGTGATAAGGAGCCAAGGAACGCCAACACCCACCAAAAGCTGGAAGAGGCAAGGAAGGCTACAGACATTCAAATTTAAACTAATAAAGTTAAATAAAATTTAAAATTCAGTTCTTCAGGGGCACCTGGGTGGCTCAGTTGGTTGAGTACCTGACTCTTGATTTTTGGCTCAGGTCATGATCCCAGGGTTGTGGACAGAGCCCAGCACTGGGCTCGCACTGAGTGTGGAACCTGCTTAAGATAGTCTCTCTCTCTCTCTCCCTCTGCCCTACTTGCATGCTCTCTAAAATAAAAAACTAACTTGGGACACCTGGGTGGTTCAGTCAGTTAGGAGTCTGACTTCAGCTCAGGTCACGATCTATCTCACGGTTTGTGGGTTCGAGCCCTGTGTCGGGCTCTGGGCTGACAGCTCAGAGCCTGGAACCTGCTTTAGATTCTGTGTCTCCCTCTCTCTCTGCCCCACCCCTGCTTGCACTCTGTCTCTCTTTGTCTCTCAAAAATGAATAAACATTAAAAATAATAATAAAAGAAAAAAAATAAATTAAATTAAAAAACTAACTCATTAAAATTCAGTTCTTCAGGCACACTAGCCATACTTCAAGTGCTCAGCAGCCACGTGTGAATAGTGGCTATCAAAGTCATACACAAATAAAGAATATCCCTTTATTACAAAAAAGTACTGTTGGAGGTGCTGGAAGAGTTGAATAACAAAATAAACAGAGTAAACATGATCAATTCTAGAGCTGAAATGGACCTAAAAGAACACCTTCACTTAAGAAATGGGAAATGGGGCACCTGGGTGGCTCAGTTGGCTAAGCGTCAGACTCTTGATTTCATTTCAGGTCATGATCTCGCAGTTCATGAGTTCAAGCCCCATATCGGACTCTGTGCTCACAATGTCAAACCTGCTTGGGATCATCTCTTTCTCTCTCTGTCTGCCTCTCCCTCGCTCTCTCTCTCTCCCTCTCTCAAAAGATAAAAAATAAACTTAAAAAAAAAATGGGAAAAGTTAGACATAAAGTTTGAGTAGATTGCCAGAGGTCACATATGGCACACTGGTGAGTCAAAATCAGAACTGCAGTATCAAAATTACTTGTTAATTAATTACAAATACACACAAATCAGGGTATATTTTTTATCATTTCAGTCAGTAAAGAGAGTTTTCTATAAAAACCAAAATTTTGTTTATTAATATTACTTTTGGAATTAGTTCAAATATAAAAATTATAGGACCTCATATTTCAAGATGGATGATGATGCATATGTTTGCATACTTTCCCAAGACTTACCAGATGTCAAAAAACATGTTTTATATATATTTATACATATATATTTATATATTTACCTATATATGAAAAAACGTATTAACAATACCACAAAGCAAGCAAAGAGGCCAAACACAGACCACAAATTGAAGAAATAATAAATACTAACTTTACAGAAAGAAAACATAATAGAATTGACAAAGCAGTGATAGGAGACATAAAAAAGTAATTCCTTTAAACATTCCATTTGGAACACTGTCCAGCCTCTCCTACCTTACCCACAAGAGTACAATTTGTTTAAATGTTCCAATTTGTTGTTGAAAGTCCTCCATATCCCAAATAATTGTGTAGCTTCCTAGCCTACCTGAAAATTTTTTTTTCTTTAAAAAACTTTTTTTGGGGTGCCTGGGTGGCTCAGTCAGTTGAGCGTCGGACTTTGGCTCAGGTCATGATCTCGCGGTCTGTGGGTTCGAGCCCCGCGTCAGGCTCTGTGCTGACAGCTCAGAGCCTGAAGCCTGTTTCAGATTCTGTGTCTCCCTCTTTCTCTGACCCTCCCCTGTTCATGCTCTCTGTCTCAAAAAAACTAAATGTTAAAAAAAATTTTTTTTAACTTTTTTTTGGTAGCAGCTTTATTAATTCACTCATTTGAAGTCTACAATCCAATCATTTTAAATATATCCATAATTGTGCAACCATCACCACTATCAAGAATATATCCATTGACTCATAAAGAAACACCCAAACCTTTAGTTACCAAAACCGAATATCCCCATCATCCTTCCCCACCCTAAATAACTGCTATTCCACTTTCTATGTCTGTATTTTTGTCTATTCTAGCCATTTCATATAAATGGAATCATATAATATGTGAATGATTTTGTTGACTGGATTCTTTCACTTAGAATAATGTTATCAGTGTTCATACATGCTGCAGCATCTATTAGTACTTTACTCCTTTTTTTAGCTGAATAACATTGTGTTATATGGATATACCACATTTTGTTTATCCATTCATCCATCCCAGATACTTAGATTGCTTTCATCTTTTGATTTGCTATGGATAATACCATAATAAACATTCACATACAAGGTTTTGTGTTGACATAATATTTTCATTTCTCTTGGGCATATGCCTAGGAGTGGAACTACTGGGTCAGTTTAACTTTTAACTATTAACATTAACTTTTGAACTTTTTGAAGAACTGCTGCACTATTTTCCATTCCTTTTTAATTTTTTTCTCAGAGAAAATGCAGAAAAACCTGCCTGCCTAATTATATGAAAAAGAAGCAACTAAAAAATAACAGAGTTTCTATAAATTAGTTTTACCACTTCTGAATTTTTAAAAATATCAATAGTTGAGTGAAGGACCTGAGCAATAAAAATGGCTTTGGATAAAAAATAAGATGAAGGTAAGAAAGCTGAAAATACCGTAGGAAATATAAGAGATGAAGAGTATGAAAAAAAAATTAAGCACAGAGAATGGATCAGGTAGCCCAAGATCCATTTAAGAAGAATGATGGGGAGACTAGAGATAATGAAGGGTAAGAAAGAAATTTTAGAAAAAAATGTTTTCGAAAGAGAAAAAATATATAATCTTCAGATATGTTCAAATGTGAAGCTATTCCATTAGGGAGGGGACTAGGATCCATATTTGCACAATAACTTATTCAATTTCAGAATTCTTCATATCAAGAGAAAACCTTAAGAACTTCTAGAGTGAAAAATAACAGATTATCTGAAAAGGACTAAGAATCAGAGTACATCAGATTTCTTAAAGAACAGAGGATGCTAAAACAAACAAACAAAAAAAAAAAACCCCACATTATATTCTATGCTAGAAGAAAAAAAAAAGATTTTCAAAATAGAATTCAATATCCACTCAGATTATCAACTCATGATAAGGGAAAATATAAGCTTCACATGTAAGTACTGGCAATTATGAAAGAAAAGTTACTAAGGAGGAGGTGTAACAAACAAAACAAAACATAAGAAAGAAGATAGCATGGGTTTACAACAACAACAACAACAAAAAAGGGAAAAAAGTGATAACTGTGTATAACTTTGAAAAAGTAAAGGAGTCCAAAAAGAAATTAAAGGAGGAACCATTACATGTAAAATTATTACATGTAATAAATCTTATTACATGTAAAATTCTTCCTTAAGTAGCAAATATTTTAATAACAAAGTAATGTATTTCTCTTCTATGAATCTATACATACACTACAGTACATGGTTCTACAAAGAATAATAGTTACCTAGTTATTTGGTAATGAAGGCCTTTTGTCTGGTTTTCAATTTTAGAAACTATGCTGAGATAAAACATGTAACATTTAATTACAATTGCAAACATTTGTAATACTTAATAACATTTACAAAATATAAAAACATTGTATATACATGGATATTTTGGATGGAAGAAGGAAAAGATGAAAGAAAAAGTTTTCTCATTTTCTCTCCTTCAGTTAGAGTTCATAAGTATCTCAAATGTTAATAATCAAATTTTTTTTGTTCATTTTATTTTATTTTATTTTTTTTAATATATGAAATTTATTGTCAAATTGGTTTCCATACAACACCCAGTGCTCATCCCAAAAGGTGCCCTCCTCAATACCCATCACCCACCCTCTCCTCCCTCCCACCCCCCATCAACCCTCAGTTCGTTCTCAGTTTTTAACAGTCTCTTATGCTTTGGCTCTCTCCCACTCTAACCTCTTTTTTTTTTTCCTTCCCCTCCCCCATGGGTTCCTGTTAAGTTTCTCAGGATCCACATAAGAGTGAAACCATATGGTATCTGTCTTTCTCTGTATGGCTTATTTCACTTAGCATCACACTCTCCAGTTCCATCCACGTTGCTACAAAAGGCCATATTTCATTTTTTCTCATTGCCACGTAGTATTCCATTGTGTATATAAACCACAATTTATTTATCCATTCATCCGTTGATGGACATTTAGGCTCTTTCCATAATTTGGCTATTGTTGAGAGTGCTGCTATGAACATTGGGGTACAAGTGCCCCTATGCATCAGTACTCCTGTATCCCTTGGATAAATTCCTAGCAGTGCTATTGCTGGGTCATAGGGTAGGTCTATTTTTAATTTTCTGAGGAACCTCCACACTGCTTTCCAGAGCGGCTGCACCAATTTGCATTCCCACCAACAGTGCAAGAGGGTTCCCGTTTCTCCACATCCTCGCCAGCATCTATAGTCTCCTGATTTGTTCATTTTGGCCACTCTGACTGGCGTGAGGTGATACCTGAGTGTGGTTTTGATTTGTATTTCCCTGATAAGGAGCGACGCTGCACATCTTTTCATGTGCCTGTTGGCCATCCGGATGTCTTCTTTAGAGAAGTGTCTATTCATGTTTTCTGCCCATTTCTTCACTGGGTTATTTGCTTTTCGGGTGTGGAGTTTGGTGAGCTCTTTATAGATTTTGGATACTAGCCCTTTGTCCGATGTGTCATTTGCAAATAAATATCTTTTCCCATTCCGTTGGTTGCCTTTTAGTTTTGTTGGTTGTTTCCTTTGCTGTGCAGAAGCTTTTTATCTTCATAAGGTCCCAGTAATTCACTTTTGCTTTTAATTCCCTTGCCTTTGGGGATGTGTCGAGTAAGAGATTGCTACGGCTGAGGTCAGAGAGGTCTTTTCCTGCTTTCTCCTCTAGGGTTTTGATGGTTTCCTGTCTCACATTCAGGTCCTTTATCCATTTTGAGTTTATTTTTGTGAATGGTGTGAGAAAGTGGTCTAGTTTCAACCTTCTGCATGTTGCTGTCCAGTTCTCCCAGCACCATTTGTTAAAGAGACTGTCTTTTTTCCATTGGATGTTCTTTCCTGCTTTGTCAAAGATGAGTTGGCCATACGTTTGTGGGTCTAGTTCTGAGGTTTCTATTCTATTCCATTGGTCTATGTGTCTGTTTTTGTGCCAATACCATGCTGTCTTGATGATGACAGCTTTGTAGTAGAGGCTAAAGTCTGGAATTGTGATGCCTCCTGCTTTGGTCTTCTTCTTCAAAATTACTGTGGCTATTCGGGGCCTTTTGTGGTTCCATATGAATTTTAGGATTGCTTGTTCTAGTTTCGAGAAGAATGCTGGTGCAATTTTGATTGGGATTGCATTGAATGTGTAGATAGCTTTGGGTAGTATTGACATTTTGACAATATTTATTCTTCCAATCCATGAGCAGGGAATGTCTTTCCATTTCTTTAAATCTTCTTCAATTACCTTCATAAGCTTTCTATAGTTTTCAGCATACAGATCCTTTACATCTTTGGTTAGATTTATTCCTAGGTATTTTATGCTTCTTGGTGCAATTGTGAATGGGATCAGTTTCTTTATTTGTCTTTCTGTTGCTTCATTGTTAGTGTATAAGAATGCAACTGATTTCTGTACATTGATTTTGTATCCTGCAACTTTGCTGAATTCATGTATCAGTTCTAGCAGACTTTTGGTGGAGTCTATCGGATTTTCCATGTATAATATCATGTCGTCTGCAAAAAGCGAAAGCTTGACTTCATCTTTGCCAATTTTGATGCCTTTGATTTCCTTTTGTTGTCTGATTGCTGATGCTAGCACTTCCAGCACTATGTTAAACAACAGCGGTGAGAGTGGGCATCCCTGTCGTGTTCCTGATCTCAGGGAAAAAGCTCTCAGTTTTCCCCGTTGAGGATGATGTTAGCTGTGGGCTTTTCATAAATGGCTTTTATGATCTTTAAGTATGTTCCTTCTATCCCGACTTTCTCAAGGGTTTTTATTAAGAAAGGGTGCTGGATTTTGTCAAAGGCCTTTTCTGCATTGAATAATCAAATTTTCAAAAAGGATTTTAAGTACACTGTTTAAAGTCATAAAATCAATCAGTAGGAAGATTAAAATGTATGAAATAGCATAAAGAAAGCAATGAAGAAGGAAAAAGAGAAAAATAGTATAAGTGCGCTATATTGTTCATCTTCCAGAGGAAGAGTCCATAGACATGTAAATTTGTTAATTAAGGAATATAACTACATTACATAAATTTTATAATGATAAACTAAAAACATTAACTGTTAGTATTTGTAGCTCTGGAGTGCAGAAGAAGGGAAGTTACATTGTTGGGCTTTTTGTGTGATGGCCAGAGGCATCATCACCATAAATAAATAGAAGATAGAAAGGCAGGCAGACATAATGATATACGTACGCTTGACCATCTCTGGGCTCTTAATTGATTCACTGATGTACATTTCTACCCCTGCACAATCTGCATTTTGTCTTAATTACTATTGCCTTGTCAGTCTTAATGAAAAGCAAGTACCTTCATCTTGTTCTTCGTCATTGAATATTATTCTTGGTCCTTTGTACTTCTATATAATTGTACAACTAGATGTCAATTTCCAAATAACAATTTGTAGTGATTTTGACTAGGACTGTATTAAAGATATATATGGAAGTTATAACCTTTCTAATATTAAACTGACTAATACCTGATCACAGTGTGCATCACAATATATTTATTTAGGTCTTTAGTACTTCTCAATTAGTTTCATAATTTTTGCCATAAATCTTGTGCATCTTCTATTCAAGTCACTATTATTTCCTGCTTTAATACTACTAGAAGTAATATTTGTTTAAACCTAGTTTTTATTTGTTGCTGGTGTTCAGAAATATAATTCTTTATATAACAATTTTTACCTACCCAAGTTGCTAACATCTCTAATTCCAATAATTATCTGTTTTTGTCGGACATAACTTTTGTGAACAGTGACAATTTTTTCTCTATTTTTCTTGCCTTAGTGCAAAGACTGAGGACCTCCAGCATAACATGCACAGATAACAGTGGATAGTAATAGGCAAACTTAGGCTTATTCCAAACTTTGACCTAATAAATCCTAAAGAATCCTGGTGAATGGCTAAGTCTTAGAGGGAAGTATTTAATCTTTCACTTCATTTTTACTGTATGTATGCAATGCTTCTACTAAAGAGTTAAATATTTTAAAATGTTAGACCTCTATCTACTTATATTTTCCATATATTTCAAATGTATAATACATCCCAATAGAATTAAAATATACCTGTGTATATTACAAACAAAATTACCCAATATATACATATATGTGTGTGTACATATACATATATAAATAATATATAAAATATATAATAATAATAATAATAATAATATGTAATATATATATAAAGGATCTAGAAAAGTACAACCAAGGAGTTAACAGTGGTTAGCTCCAAAGTAGGAGGAATTATGGATCTTGTATACATTTACTTCAACTGTGTAATAAGCATAATAAACTGCTTTGTAATGAAGACACTTTTTACTTCATTTTATAGTGGAAGAACATAACAATTTTCTACATAAGTATCTAAAAAGAACTACATATAGGACAAAGCAGAATAAAACATAGAGCAGAGGGGCGCCTGGGTGGCGCAGTCGGTTAAGCGTCCGACTTCAGCCAGGTCACGATCTCGCGGTCCGTGAGTTCGAGCCCCGCGTAGGGCTCTGGGCTGATGGCTCAGAGCCTGGAGCCTGTTTCCGATTCTGTGTCTCCCTCTCTCTCTGCCCCTCCCCCGTTCATGCTCTGTCTCTCTCTGTCCCCAAAATAAATAAACGTTGAAAAAAAAATTAAAAAAAAAAAACAAACATAGCGCAGAGAAGTGAGTGATTCTGAATGAAAGAGGCAGGAAAAATTTAACACTTGAACTGAATTTGACAGATAAGGGAGAAAAAATATTCAGGACTGAGGGTAAAACAAAAATATGACATATTCAGGAAACAATTTAAACACAGACTAAAATATAGGTCAAAATCAAAGTAGTAAAAACTGACAAACATAACTCTCTCTGCCACGCTAATAAATGTAGACATTATTCAGTACGCAAGGAGAAATTACTAAACTCTGTTTGCCAACAGTGTGAAAAACAGACTTGTTTTGTTGTTTAATGAAGTCAGCGCTGTTTGGAGGACAGTGTAGAATAAAGACAGGCAGACTGCCACTTTTCAAATAGTTCATACCAAAGATCAGATGTTGAGCTAAGATGCTAGAGAGAAATTATTAAACTAAGGAAGCATTTCTGAGGTTGAAGACATAACACGTGATAAATAGCTGGAAGCAGAAGATGTGGTAGAGGGATGACAATTCTGAGATTTCTAGTTTGGATGACCAAGTGGATGATGTTGAGAAGGTAAATACAGGAGAGAAAAGAAATTGTATGGAACAAAGAGAATCCTATATAGTAACAAACAAACCAAGAAACATTTCTATTTAGGGAAGTGATTCTAAGGAGGCAAGATTTGTTTCTTTTTATCTCTTGCAGGGATTAGGAACATGAATTACAACCAGATTTTCTCTCTATACTTTTCTAGCTGACACAAAATTTTGTTTGTCAGTAAATGGTCTACTTTGTGTCAAAACTATCAATGTAGTCAATGGAAAATACCTCGAAAAGATGAAGGACTATGTATCTTTAATGAACAAAACCATAAATTCAGGCTGAAACATTAATGAACTTCAAACTATGATTATAATTCGATAGGTAAATAATCTAATCAATTATGTGAAAATATTAAGTATTTCCTATGTTGTTTAGAGATGAAATTGTTTAAAAGCTTTATATTTTATGGGAAACTTCAACATATTTCTATTATGTGATTATTTTCTACAGGGAGTAAAGTGGCAATTTAGTACATAATAGATTCATTCTTACTTTCTCCTTTTGGTTAAGCTTCTTTGTCTAAATGGAGTGGGCATATCTAACACTTCAATCAAATGACTGACAGAAGTGAAAGAACAATAGCTGATGCATTTTCCTACTAGCAGTCTATTTGTGAAACCCAAATTAATAAAATATATACAGCTTTCATGTTTAAAAACTTCCAGAGAGAATGTTACTTAAATAAAATGCTACAGAAAAACTGGATTCAGTGCTTAACCAACTTCTAGACGAGAGTTTCCAAACAATGGAAGTAAAAAATGAATAAAAACAAATTTGATAATGTAAAAATATTTAAAATTTTTCTCTATAAAGCAAAATTAAACAAATCCAAGCAAATTAAATATAAATAAATTTTACAATATGAAAAATGGTTATTACATTTACTTTATATAATTTTAAAAAATATCTTAAGATATTATTATGTATTTTGGTATTTTAATAAATTAATTCAATTTTTAAAATGTTAATTTAATATTCTCATAGGGAAGAGAAATGAAAATATTAAGGCTCAGATAAATGGACAAATTAACAAAAAACAAAAGAATGGATGTTCAGAACAATCAGAGATGCATTTCACATATTCATTATTTTTTAATGAAATTATTAACAAAAATGACCAGAAGAAAATACATTAACATGCCAAAGGTATTTTTTATATAAGCTTTCTCCTTTTTTATATTTCCTACCATTTACTCATGTGCTTATATTCATTTTATAATGAAAGTGGTTTTATTAAAGAAAACTTTTAAATATAAATTAATGTCACTGGAATGTAATTCAGAATTTCTTGTGGACTAGCCTCAAGAAAAAAAAAAAAAAAGCAATATGCCATATACTCCTAAAGAAGTTTTTGTACTTGTTCTGATAATGAATAGAACTGAAATTCTAAGTAATGCTTTCCACTCTCATATCACATATTATTACTTTATAAACAACTGATAATTCCTGACAATTAATATGATAGCTATCTATATGTTTTGCTATTTGAGAAGAAAAGTCACATACAAGGAAGTGGAGAAACTTTCAAACACTAATGTTTGGTAGGCAAAGCTGTGACCACTAGTCTTCTGATGCTGGGTTTAATACTAAATCTTCTGAGATACAGGACCACCTCAGCATGGTACTATACACAAGAAAAGATATCAAATGATACAATCATATATGGTGGGGCACGTGGATGGCTGAGTTGGTTGAGCATCCAACTTTTGATGTTGGCTCAGGCCATGATCCCAGAGTTGTGGGATAGAGCCCTGCTCCACACTCAGTGAGGAGCCTGCTTAAGATTCTCTCTCTGTCTCTCTGTCTCTCTCTCTCTCCCTTCCTCCCTGTGCCCCCTCCCCCGATCATGATCACTCTCTCTGCCCAAAAGAAAAAAAAAATAAAAGAAATGATCACATATGGAATTTAAAGTCTACTAAAAGATAGCACTGACTTCCTGTAAAAATAAAAATAATATTGAAGATCATAAGCGTGCTACTAGCAGCAGAAAACAGCTTGTAAATGTAGAAAGCTGGGCAGTGACTCAATGACTAACTTAAACAAAGTAACATAATCTACCATTAGAATAAATCCCTTTAGGGGCGCCTGGGTGGCGCAGTCGGTTAAGCGTCCGACTTCAGCCAGGTCACGATCTCGCGGTCCGTGAGTTCAAGTCCCGCATCAGGCTCTGGGCTGATGGCTCGGAGCCTGGAGCCTATTTCTGATTCTGTGTCTCCCTCTCTCTGCCCCTCCCCTGTTCATGCTCTGTCTCTCTCTGTCCCAAAAATAAATAAATATACGTTGAAAAAAAAATTAAAAAAAAAATAAATAAATCCCTTTAGCACTGGTATCAAGGTACAACTATTAATAGAAATAAATGTGGGAAGGTATATTACAAAGAGATTCACCTTTTCAGAAACAGTAATTGTACTAAGTACAACATGAGCAGATAAGTTATGGGAAGGTCAGTAACTGAAAATTTTAGTGGAACAGAATTAACTGATGCTATAACTGAAAAGAGAGCAGCTAGTTTTGCTGATTATTAAAGTGTACTCATTGTTTCCTAAGACTTCCAACTAGTTTGCACTTTTTTAAAAAGTTGTTTAATGTTTATTCATTTTTGAGACAGAGAAAGACAGAGTGCAAACGGGGGAGGGGCAGAGACAGAGAGAGAGACATAGAATCTGAAGCAGGCTCCAGGTTCTGAGCTGGACAACAAAGAGCCTGATGCAGGGCTTGAATTCATGAACCATGATATCATGACCTAAGCCGAAGTCTGACACCTAACTGACTGAATCACCCAGGCGCCCCAACTAGTTTCCACTTTGTAAAATGAGGAACAAACAGTAACTGATGTTTCAATGCATTTTAAGAGGTAGATTAATAACAGCATAAATATGGGCGCCTGGGTGGCGCAGTCGGTTAAGCGTCCGACTTCAGCCAGGTCATGATCTCGCGCTCCGTGAGTTTGAGCCCCGCGTCGGGCTCTGGGCTGATGGCTCAGAGCCTGGAGCCTGTTTCCGATTCTGTGTCTCCCTCTCTCTCTGCCCCTCCCCCGTTCATGCTCTGTCTCTCTCTGTCCCAAAATAAATAAAAAAAAAAAAACGTTGAAAAAAAAAATAAATAACAGCATAAATACATACAAAGTCTCACACAATATATACAATGCAATAACCCCGCTCTGCTTAGAAAATTTAGTGCTCACAACTAAAGAATACCCACTACACAAGAGTAAAGAAAATCAGGGGTGTGAAAGGTAAGGAGGACAATCTTTTTTAGAAAGTGATAATGAAACAGTGTATATTCACTATACCTTAGAAAAACAATCCCAGGACTCTTAATACCACTATGATCCATACATTTAAAATCTAATGAGGGGGCGCATGGGTGGCTCAGTTGCTTAAGTATCTGACTTTGGTTCAGGTCATGAATTCTCTTTCGTGAGTTCAAGCCCCGAGTCAGGCTCTGTGCCGACAGCTCAGAAACTGGAACCTGCTTTGGATTCTGTGTCTCCCTCTCTCTCTCTGCCCCTCCCCCATTTGCACTCTGTCTCTCTCTCTCAAAATTAAATGTTAAAAAAAAAAAAAATCAATGAAAAAGCCTTACTCCTGTAACCTAAGGATCAAAATGCTCCAGTTCAATTTGGAAGATTCAAAAAAAGCTTCAAAATCTAGGGTATTTTGAATTCCTATCTTCTTCATTCAGTTTTTAGGTTAAGAAACTTCTTTCAAATAACTTTTTTTTTAAGCCTAATCAAATAACCCAGACAATACCGTAAGTTGGCAAGACCAATGGCAAAATTATATAAATGTGAGAAACTTAATAGGAAATTTTTGAAATATAAATTTTTTATTTTCTGACATTCCTGAAAAGGTGACTTATTTTGTTACTAAGCTATTATATTCTTCATATTATATAACATTAATTCCTGACAAGTCTGACAACCTATGTTTAGTCTGAATAGTGAGTCTTGCATAGTGAGTCTAGCAAATAAGGGTACCAAAGCATTGTTCATAATTTCTGACTTAAATATGATTGACCTAATATTTCAAAATATACTTATTGTTATAGAAGACTTTTCAATATTTATTATAATATTAACTTTCCAAAAGATATAATATCCAATATATATTAAAAACTTTCAAAACTCATTAATGAGGAAAAAATCCAATAAAATGGCAAAAAATTAATAGCAACATTTCCAAAGAAAAGATACTAATGACAAATAAGCATAGATTTTAATATCATTGGTCATTAAAGAAAATCCAACTTAAAACCATAAGGAAATACATCTATTAGAATGACTTAAAAAAAAGTGGCAATATTAAATGCTGATGAGGATGTACAGCAACTGAAACTTTCATAAATTGCTGATAGAAATAAAAAACGACACACCCTCCTTAGAAAACAATTTGGAAATTTCTTAGGAAATTACACATACAGTCCCCAGAAAACTCAGATACATGACTATTTAGAATAGCTTTATTTATTTATAATCACCAAACACTTAAAACAACCCAAATGCCTATCAAGTAGTGAATGGACAAATTGTGGTATATCCATGTAAGGCAAGCTCATCAAGTAATAAAAACAAATAATACATTCAAGAACAGAGATGAATCTCAAAATATGCTATGTGAAAGAAGCCAGGCATAAAAAAGGGCTACAATACAGTATGATTCCATTTATTTGACATTCTGGATATGGCAAATATATAGGCAATTTAAATAAGAAAAATATACTATCTAGAAAAAAAGAAATTCCAAAAGTCTCTCTCTTTCTGCATGTATGTACGCATATATACATATCACCTACCTACACAGAAAGACATACACAGGGACACTCATAGATACATGTGAAACACATTTGAAACTCAAAACAAGCCTATGAGACAAGTAAGATGAAATCAAATATCCCAATTTTCTAAGACTCAGATTTAGACTCTTAGTGACTTACTTTTTAAACTTTTGATTTGGAAATAACTTCAAACTATGGAAACACTAAAGAATAATACAGAGAATACCTATATACCTTTTACCAAGATTCATCAGTTTTTAACATTTTTAACATTTTTCTCTTTTTCTCTATAGATACATATTTAGTTTTCACAAATCATTTAAAAAGATTGTATAAAATGCACTTTTATTATTTATAATATCTCAGTGAAAACCTCCTAAGAAGTTGAAGTTTGTATCTGTGAAATCATTTGATTTTATCAGTTCATATGGATATCTCCAATTCCAATCTAACACAGTTCAAAGCCATGGTCTTCTCCCATTCTTTGTTATCTTTTTCCCATTATGTATCTCTCTTCTTCTCCAGTTAGATCCTTGGCTCTGAGGTCCAGGATAGAATTCAGTACTTATACTGGACAAGCCCCTTAAAGGGCAAAAAATAGAAATCTAGGGGCACCTGGGTGGCTCAGTTGGTTCAGCGTCCATCTTAGGCTCAGGTCATGATCTCGTGGTCTGTGGGTTCAAACATTGCATCAGGCTCTGTGCTGACAGCTCAGAGCCTGGAGCATGCTTCAGATTCTGTGTCTCCTTCTCTCTCTGCCCCTCCCCAACTCACACTCTGTGTCTCTCTCTCAAAAATAAGCATTAAATATTAAAAAGAGAAATCTCACTGGAAAGGACTGGGGATGGTGCACTGGTAAGAGGGCCTGCTTGATGCGCTCTAAATCCAAAGCAACAACAGTCTGGGACCTGTGTCTGGGCTTTTTCTTTTCAGGAGTGATTGTGTCTGTTTTGAACTACATTCTCCACATCCCTCTCTTCTGTTTAACAGTCTCTTAAGCACCCCCTCCCCAAATCCCTGCTCTCCAAAGGTGCACACCTATAGAAGCAATAAGAGCTCTAATGAAATATGTTTCTTCCTCTACTTATAAGAAATTAGATTTCTAGTATATTCTGTCTCTCAGCAATTCTGAAGGTACAGGTTATATGTGATTCTATTTGTATCCTTTGTTTTAAGGATGAAGAAATTCAGAGTCATTATCCTCCAAGCCTATTTTAAGTGACTTTTGATGGATTTCTCACAATTGTTAAGTGGCGTATGCAGGATTAGGAGATCCATCCAATATAATTAAGAAAATAATACAATCACATACGATAAAAATAAGAATATTTAGAATAAAACTCCTTATGGCCCAAAACTGAATGAATTTCTTTTTAATTAAAGGTAGCTGTGGCTTATTTTTTTTCCTTTTAAAAAAATGTTTGTTTATTTATTTATTTTGAGAGTAAGAATCCCTAGCAGGCTCTGTGTTGTCAGCACAGAGCACAAGGCAGGGCTCGAACTTACCAACAGTGAGATGATGACCTTAGCCAAAATCAAGAGTTAGACACCTAAACAAATGAGTCACCCAAGTGCCCATGGTTTAATTATTTTTAAGATGCATCCAAAAGAAGCATTCTATAAAGCCAGAAAAACAAAAGAAAATGAAAATGATGACAAAGGAAAAAGGGAGAGAGAAATTAACAGAAATAGCTCTTTAAATTTTGATGTGCAATTGTTTTCTAGCTATCTGATATGAAGCAAATACTACATGAAATGTGAAAGAATTCATTACTATACCCTGTAACTTGTACCAGTCATTCTTATATGGAAAAAACTGTCCTTATAAATAAGATATGGTAAGAATTGGTAAGATATGATAAGATATGGTAAGAAAATGTCCACAAAAGCACCCTTTACAACTTCTAGTTCTAACTTAGTGTAACTGCTTCCCACTTTCACAGTAACTAAAGCTTCTTTTTACCTTCCCTTGGGAGAAAAAAAAAAGAGAAATCGGCATACATCAGGAGGTAAAGATCTCACAATGTGTTAGTATCACCATTGCATAGAAACAAACATCAACAGTTTTGAACATTTCATAGAGAAAGTAAAGTAAGACAAGTAAAATCTTTACGGCAAAACTCAAAAAAGTTTAACTTCCTTAAGAAAGCATTCATAACTTCCAACTAGGGTTTTTGATGTTCTTTCCTAAACTTCTCATCTAAACAAATAATAAATGAAAAAAAAATCAGTAATTCTAAACAGATTATACTTATTAAGACCAAATGTTAATAGAATAATGCAAGGAGGGAAATCCATAGGCAAATTGTAAGATTCAAAGCTTTGAAACCTTTTACCACAAATGTTTAGTAAGGTTGAAAAAAATTTGCTTAAATGTCAGTTTGATAAAAGCCAAAGGGACATTTCTCACATGTGTTTATATTTAACCATATTTTTAAAGATGGAAAAGTAACAGTCATTCAAAACTAGGGTTAAGCTATTAGTTCATATGAATTGTAATTTAAAGGTATTTCTCCAAGCTCTAATTTTATTTTCTTTGATAAGAAAACACTTTTAACCATGTGTTGCTTAGGTAAACCTTTATTCAATACTAAAAAGTTTAAAGGTTTAATTCTGTTCATTTATAGGTCTGAAAGGTTTTTATTGCATGTAAGATAATCAAATATACCTTTGAAAGCACTTTGTATATAATTACAATAAAATGAATTATTCCTAAATTCAGATGCATGATATGTGTATTTGGTTTCCACCCATCATAAAAACACAACAAAATTTGACTAAACCAATTTACAATTTCCATTAAATAGTAAAACTGTTTGACAGTTTTAAACCATACCAAAAAAAGCCATATGAGAAAAGGAGAAATAGTGCGGGACAGTGGTTCTCAAAACGAAACATGCAGCTTCCTGGTAAACCTATAGTGCCAGCCATATGCCCACAGGCAGTTCCAAAATACAAATTATACTTTTTACCTCCTGTATTGGTTTGGTTCATCTGTTATTTCTATCACAGAATCCATGGTTAATAAGGGGGCCTTAGTTTTGCTGATCATAGAAAAATTCTAGAAACATATGTAACAGATACAAAGGGAAAGTATTCCAGCAATAATTAATCATTTTTCTCTACCAAACTTTAGAAAAATATCACTCATCAGGAACACTCAAACACTTAAATCTCTTATCAAAACAGAACATATGGAACTTCTGATTCTGAATAGCATATAGCAGGTCACAGCCAACATTCAGACTGACAACAATCTGAAAAGTCATATAAATTATAAATCATTAAAGGTACCAAAGAGCTATAGAAGGATCAAATGAATAAATTTCCAAGGAAGTGGGGACTGTTCAGAGGGTAGGCTAGAACCGGCAGATGATTATCCGACCTGGTTAAATTTGTAGTTGGTAGCATGGGGCTAGAGAGAGAAAATTTGACATTTTGGGGACCTCAAACACACAGCTGGTTTGTCCCATAACACATTTGCTGAATTCTGAAACTGAATGGTAAGCTAAGAAGGTTAACCAAAATCACTTGAAAAGCAGAAAGATCTCTCAGCCTGGCAGGGCTTAAAAAACAAAGACAGGAACAGAAAAGGAACTAAAAACATAACAGGCAAAAATGAAATCCTAGAAGGCATGGAGAATAAAATCTAAAGATAACACAGACACTTTTTCCCTGGGGACTGGGAGAGGACATCTATCTATACTGGTTATATCTAAAGGCTGAAAATTCAGACTGTGGGCTTAACAGAACAGGGGGTGGAGAGCAAGGGAGTAAAAAAAGATAGGGATTTCAGACACTATTAGTACTAAAGTGATAAAATTGGAAATTGAGGACCTAAAATAAAAGGTCAGCTTCCCACTTGAGATATTTGCCAAACACTGAAGTGGATCAGGCTGGAGGATAAAGAAGCTGGAAATTTCTGAGAGCACTTCTGATGCTATGTTTCAGAGCTGATGAGACAAAGATCCAGTGGCCTCAATTAAAAGTCCAAGAGGATCAAGCTCTAGAAACAGAGGTAAACAAGGTAGACTGAACCTATCAAAACTGAAAATCAACTTTGATCTAGCTTAATCCTTGATTTTGTTAAGGCAATCAGCTCTCCCTTCACTCCATATCAGTCCCAAAGAGGAAAGGGCAAACACTGGTAGATAATACAATCTAAAGGATCTACATTTCTTACATAAATAATAAACAACTAATAGTTATGCAAAGAGGCAAAATAATTTGCCTAAAAACAAAAGGAAACAGCAAGAGAAAAGTTTCAGAAATAATACAGACACTGGAAATAAAAGAACTTCAAAATAACTATGATTAGTATTTTCAAGGAAACAAGGAAAGAACTTGACAAAACTTGATAAACAGATAAAAGAATAGAGAATTACAACAGAGAATTAAATATATAAAGAAAACAATACAATAAACATCTAGAACTTAATTTGATATAGTTTAAAAATTCATTGAATAAGTTTAACATTTAATGCAATCCCTATCAAAATACCAACAGCATTTTTCACAGAACTAGAATAAACAATCTTAAAATTTGTATGGAACCACAAAAGACCCTGAATAGCCAAAGCAATCTTGAAAAAGAAAACCAAATCTGGAGGCATCACAATTCTGGACTTCAAGCTGTATTACAAAGCTGTAGTAATCAAAACTATATGGTATTGGCACTAAAACAGACACACAGGGCAAAGAAACAATAGAAAACCCAGAAATGAACCACAACTATATGGTCAATTAATATTTGACAAAGCAGGAAAGAATAACCAATGAAAAAAAGACATTCTCTTCAACAACTGGTGTTGGGAAACTGGACAGCAACATGCAAAAGAATGAAGCTGGACCACTTTCTTACACCAAATACAAAAATAAATTCAAAATGGGTGAAAGACCGAAATGTGAGATCTGAACCCATAAAAATCCTAGAAGAAAACACAGGCAATAATCTCTTTTGACATCAGCTGTAGCAACTTCTTTCTAGATATGTCTCCTGAAGCAAGGGAAATAAAAGCAAAAATAAACTATTGAGACTATATCAAAATAAAAATATTCTGCACAGCAAAGGAAACAATCAACAAAACTAAAAGGCAACCTACAGAATGGGAGAAGATATTTGCAAATGACTTATCCAATAATATCCAACATACATAAAGAACTTATAAAACTCAACACCCAAGGCATTGGGTGGCTCAGTTGGTTGAACATCCGATTCTTGTTTTTGGCTCAGATCATATCTCACAGTTTGTGGGGTCAGGTCTCCATGTTGGGCACTGTGCTGACAGCATGGAGCCTGCTTGGGAAATACCTCTCTCTCTCTCTCTCTCTCTCTCCTTCTCTCCCACTTGCACTGGTGCACACACGCTCTCTCTCAGAAATAAACATTAAAAAAGAAAAACTCAACACCCAAAAAACGATTAATCCAATGAAAAAATGGGCAGAAGACATGAACAGAGATTTCTCCAAAGAAGATATACAAATGGCCAACAGACACCTGAAAAGATGCTCACTATCACCATCAGGAAAGTGCAAATCAAAACTACAATGAGGTATCACCTCACACCTGTGAGAATGGCTAAAATCAAAAACACAAGAAACAACAGGTGTTGGTAAGGATGTGGAGAAAAAGGAACCCTCTTGTACTGCAGTGGGAATGCAAACTGGTGCAGCCACTCTGGAAAACAGTATGGAAATTCCTCAAAAAATTAAAAATAGAACTACCATATGATCCAGAAAATGCACTACCCAAAGAATACAAAGACATTAATTCCAAATGAGACATGCACCCCTATGTTTATAGCAGCATTATCTACAACAGCCAAATTGTGGCGGCAGTCCACAGGTCCAACAATTGATGAATGGATAAAGATGTGGTACATATGTATGTATGTGTGTGTGTACACACACACACATATGTATTCAATGGAATATTATTGAGTTATAAAAAAGAATGAAATCTTGACATCTGCAATGACATGAATGGAGCTAAAGAGTATAATGCTAAACAAATAAATCAGAGAAAGACAAATTCTTATGATTTCACTCATATGTGGAATTTAAGAAACAAAACAAATGAGCAAAGGGGAAAGGGAGAGAAACAAACCAAGAAACAGACTCTTAATTATAGAGAACAAACTGATGGTTACCACAAGGGTGTGGGTAAGGGGGGATGGGTGAAACAGATGATAGGATTAAGGAATGCACTTGTCATAATGAGCACTGGGTGATGTATGGGATTGTTGAATCAGTATATTGTAGACCTGAAACTAATATAACACTGCATGTTAACTGTAATTAAAATTAAAACTTTAAAAAGACAGAATTCATGAATAAGTTTAAATTTAAACTATTCTCTCTGAATCTTCCTCCTACTTAGCCACAGACATGTTATCAGTCACAGAAGGATGTGGAACAACTGGGAAAATAAAGCCCCGGTTCTCTGGCTAGAGAACCAAAAAGGAGAATTCCAGGGAACCACAAAGAACTAGGGCTCTTAACACATCTGGAAAATACAAAAGACTAATCAAAGAAATAGAAGATATAAAAAAAACTAAGGAAAATTTCAGTAATTGAAATTTTAAAGCTCACTAGATCGGCTCAATAGCAAAATGAAGAAGACAGAATTAAGACTCAGTACATGGGGCGCCTGGGTGGCGCAGTTGGTTGAGCGTCCGACTTCAGCCAGGTCACGATCTCGCGGTCCGTGAGTTCGAGCCCCGCATCAGGCTCTGGGCTGATGGCTCAGAGCCTGGAGCCTGTTTCCGATTCTGTGTCTCCCTCTCTCTCTGCCCCTCCCCCGTTCATGCTCTGTCTCTCTCTATCCCAAAAATAAATAAACGTTGAAAAAAAAATTAAAAAAAAAAAGAGTACACTTGAAGACAGATTAATAAACATATTCCAATCTGAACAACAGAGAGAAAAATTATTTTTAAAAAATGATTAAAGACTCAGACATCTATGAGATATTATTAAAACATCTAAAGTTTATGTCAGCAGAGTACCAGATGAAGAGAAAAAAATACAGTGTAGAAGAAAATTTTCAAAAATATAAGTCTACAACTTTCCAAATTTGATTAAAGACACACTCCTACAGGCTCAAAAAGTTCAGAAAGCCCAAACAGTATAAACTCATGGAAATCCATGCCCAAACGAGAAGAATCCAGAGAGTGGAACTGGGTGGAATATCAATATTTAAGAGGAAAAGGACCAACAGAGAGGAAGGGAAGCACTGACCTACCAAAGGGGGCAGAGGGAGTGCCCAGAGAAAGATATCTAGAAGGAAGGAAGAAGTATCCAGCAGAGTCAAATTCCTTACTAAAGAACATTAAAGGCAAATCTGATATCAATATGATCCAAAAAAGGATTTCATATTTCAAGTCATCAGGGTAGGCAGCATTCCTTACTGGTTTAGAGCAAAGGTTCTGGTGTCAGACAGACCTGGCTTTAATTTCATGTTCATCTAATTATGACATAGCACAAGTAACCTAAATTCCCTGAGATTAGGTTTCCTCATTTGTAAAACATGGTATTGAAGACCATATCTGTCTTTGCATTCTACCATATTTAAGTATAGTACCTAACAGATATTAGGTACATACATGCCAAAAAAGTTGATAAACAAATGAATGTTTGGCTGGATAGAAGAACTATGGAAGGATTAAATGACCGTCTTCTTACTATTGCTTTTGCTATTGGATTTTTATGAAAGTACAGATGATCAATCTGTACACATTTTAACAAAATTAAGTTTTTCTTGAGCATTTTTAAAAAACTTTGACATTGATTTGAATTTTCCCTCTATCTCAGATACCTACTGGACACTAAATAAAAACTTATGGCAAAAGAACTTAAAAAAATAAGAATGTAGAAAATTGTTATTAGGGAAACATTTAACTATAAGACAGATTTTAGATTAATAAGTAGACATTATGTTATCTAGTGAGAAAAAACAAAATCAAATTATTTGTGAACTGAGATTAGATTAGGGTGTTCTGAGTTGCTCTTCCTACACCAGGCTCAGAATGAAAAAAAAGTCTGTGTGTCTATGTGTGTGTCTGTGTATGCACATGCAATGTACTATTTCACTCTTTCATGTCATTTAATAACTCCTTATCTTTCTTTCAATTAATATAAAACACTACCACTCTGTTGTGAAGACTATATCAGTGCCTTAAACATAGTAAACAGTTAATAAATGATACCAACTATCTATGTAACTGGGGAGGAATAACTTGCTGATTTTGCAGAGAATGTTCAATCTGGATACCATCTAAAAAACACACAAATAATTGACATCTTTACAATTTTAAATTCAAACTTCTCAACATCCTGGAAAATATCTGATGCATAACAGTCTCAATCCCTACTTCATTAAATAATGAAAAATAAAATCTATTGCATATCCAAAGGTTACATACTAACCACATAACATCAATGTTGATTCAAAAGCACATATAGCACACAATATTACTTTTCACATTACTGTAAATGAAATTCTCAATTTGGTATTACTTTTTAAAAGTAAAGTTTTGAAAATTTATCAGTATAGAAGTTTTATCTTATGCATGCCTTTGCAGCAAAAGACATTAAAACCAATATGAAAAGTGTTTAGATACTAAAGAGATGTTTTCTTTCATCTTCGAACACTACAAACAGAGATTCCAATAAAGAAAACCACAACTTTGCTGAAGTTTAAAACATCTGGGGAGTATCTTAAGATATTCATTCTTAAGAGCTCCATGTTAAAGAACAGCCTGAAGGGTAGATGATAAATCTGCTCTAAAAGTGGAAGTGTGTTTTTAATCCCACTGAATATAAACAGACTCTTAAAAAAAAAAAAAAAAAAGAAAAGAAAAAAGAACTCTAATTCGAAAGCAACGTGCCAAGAGACAAAAATGCTCCATAAAAGGAAACTTTAAAAATAAACACTAGAGCTCAATTATAAAACAAAAAGAACTTAATTATTAAATAACATGAGAATATAATGATTTTAGGATATTAGCAACCAGAAAGTAACTGTCAATAAACCTTTGTAATTGCTAACTGAAGAATACTGGGTGATGGGTTCAGATTACAAACATTGTTTTGTAAAAGATGTTTCTCCAGCTATGAATTCTCATATGATAACAATAAACTCTCAGAAAGCTAATGTAAGAAATAAATGGGATAATTTATATTTTTAAAAACTGAAGATGTATCTTTCTTTTACATCAAGTTAATATTAATGCAAAAGTTATTTCATAAACTTTGCATTTACAAATACACGATATAGAATGTATCAAGACATGATACATGAGATCCTAAAACTCATATATATTTTTTTAAAGTAAGCTCTACACCCACCATGGGACTTGAACTCGTGACCCCAAGATCAAGAGTTGTATGTTCTACCAACTAAGCCAGTCAGGTGCCCCTAAAACTCATAACTTTTTACAGAATTTACAATAAAACTGTCCATAAAGCTTATTAACTGAAGAGAGTATTCAGACTATTTTTAAAACAACCACCAACACTGGACTCAATACAATGTGGAATATATTCTCTTCAGTACATACTGAATTTCAAAAGTAAAAACTTCGAACATCCACCAATTTGGAAGCAAAAGCAAACAAAAGCAAGGTGAAATGACAAAGCCCTGGGTTCCACAGTTATTTAGCTACTACAGAAAGAGTGTTACAGTATACCCTACAGGCTATACTGATATATAATTTATAGGTAAATCTGTTTCCCAATTTCAAAGTATGCAATTTAAATATATATTATATTGATAATAAACCAGATTTGAACATTTTTTAGTATTTTATAAATGCAAGAACTCTAAAATGAAAATAAAGGACAATTAATCTAATGTAGAACTGATATCTAATTAGACATAATATTCTTTCTGGACAAGAGGGGAGGTCAGAAAGCTTTCTCTATAAAAGGCCAGGTAGTAAATATTTTAGACTTTGTGGGTAAAAAGAAAAACTCAAGGATATTTTTTAGGTGGTTGGAAAACAAGAGATTAGCAAATTTCCAAAAGTACTTTTGCTGATAAAATTAAAAACATAATTGAGTAGTGTTTTGTTTTTTGCTTGTCAGTTTGTTTTGTAATTCAGTTTACTAATAAAAAGAATATAATTCTTTTGGGGAGAATAACATTTCATTTAATTGGTGTTCAAAGTTACTGTTCCCTATCATCAAAAATGACTGCAAATGTTCATCTGTTAATATTGATCTATTATGAGATTTTACATATTTCAACTTTGAAGAAGTCTTTTCACATAGATTCTGCCAAATATTGATACCAATCCACAAGCATAGGATTTTTATTGAATATATTCATCACATAAAAGGCATTTATAAAATTCTATTACAGGAGTCTCTTGATATTTGCCTTTTAGCATGTCACTACCTCATAGATTAATCACTTCCAACTCAAAATTAGACGAAGGGTCGTCAACTGCGTTGTTAAAGGATTTAAAATAAGGAAGCATCCGTTGCACTGCCATCAAGGTCTGAAAAATACTCCTGGAACTATTGTTTCAGCCTGAAAAATATATCTGCTATAAAGAGTGTAAGAATAGAGATATTACTTCTTGTTTTAACCTCTGACAGAATGAGACATACATAAAGTAGCTTGACATTTGTCACAATTCAAACTACAGTAGTTGCTGTCAAATGACTACCATGGTTAAGTTTCAAATGTAAGTGCCATATAGGCCTCACAATTAAGAAACAATATCAGTATCATTAAGAAACACAGGGCGCCTGGGTGGCGCAGTCGGTTGAGCGTCCGACTTCAGCCAGGTCACGATCTCGTGGTCCGTGGGTTCGAGCCCCGCGTCGGGCTCTGGGCTGATGGCTCAGAGCCTGGAGCCTGTTTCCGATTCTGTGTCTCCCTCTCTCTCTCTGCCCCTCCCCTGTTCACGCTCTGTCTCTCTCTGTCCCAAAAATAAATAAACGTTGAAAAAAAAATTAAAAAAAAAAAAAGAAACAATATAAAGACTGAAATAAAAGTTAATTTTCAAAGCCATTCCATGTGCTACAATAATTAGTTAATGGAGCGTCTTATCTAGAAAACTCTGAATCTATATTCTTAACTCAAAATAACTGTAGTAATCAAATGGCAGGGCAAGTCAAATAGCTCAAATTACAGGCAGAAATTTATGGAACTATCTCTTCATGAGAACAAATGAAGTTCACTGTTAATACTACTAGTTCAATAATAAATGAGAGATTCAAATATTTTACAAAATTTTGTGATTACAATAATACAATGAATAACCACAGGCTTTAAAAACCTTACATTTTCACAAACTTTATAAATATCTTAACTCTTTTTTTTTTGTTCCATACGTATTTTGTTTCATATGTAACACATCTTAACAGATTATACTTTCAGACATACTGAAGTAGTGTTTTCTTAATTTTTTTGAAAATATTCTTGCCTACAGTTGTTTGATACAGACTTTTCATGAAGGCTAATTAATTGTCCAGTCACTTGAAACTCAGTATCACTTCAGTGAATTAAAAAAAAACAACTGATTACTGTCAGTAAATATCTGATGACTCACCAAAAACTAAGGAAAACCACTCAAAATCATTCTTTTTCTTTAATTGACTACTGATGTTGCTACCAGTGTCCTCAACTGTTAAAGCAACTATTGCCACCAAAAAACTGACAGTCTTAAATTTATTTTCTCTAAACACATTTCTTTGGCTAATACAACAAAACACAGTTTAATTCACTCAACACTGGTAAATGGCTCTCACTGTTTAGCTAAGAAATTATATACTCCCAAACCTTACTTTGGGTGCAACCTCATTTTGATTTTTTGTTTGTATGTGCGAAAAACCTCTGCTGTGATAAGCTATTATACTTTAAATTTTCTAACTTGTATAAGAATTGCTTTCCTTGAGTTTGGAATACTGTAAGTGCTTAGCCTGGTAATGGCAATGTATGCAATAGTCTTTTAATAGAGCTTAATAAACACAATGTCTCATCATCTAATTTAATAAAATAACCCATAGTTCACTATCCTGTAAAAATGGGATTCAAAGTCCCCTTTTCTCTTTTTCTTGTTTTGACATGATAGGTATGCACTAGAAATAAAAAATAAAGTGTTATGCCACAGTAACAAATGTGACACTTAAAACACTGTTGAATTACTTTATCACTGGGATGTTAGTATGACAAGCAGCAGTGTGAAACAATGAGAATGCCACGTCAAATCTTTGCTGTAACTATTCATCCCTGCCGTAGGGGTGGGAAAGCAGCCATAGACAATACATAAATGAATGAGCATGAGTATCTTCTAGTAAGATAGAACTTTAATTATGGACAGTGAAACTGAAATTTCATATAACTTTCACATCATAAAATATTATTCTTCTTTTTACCAGTCATTAAAAATATATAAAAACCATTCTTAGCTTACAGACCACAAAAACAAGTGGTGGGACAGATGTGGCCCATCCCTGCTTTAAACAAGTCACTTATTCTCTTGGGCTCAGCTCACTCTTCTGTCACATGTAAATAATATAATGATTGTTGTACCTATCTACCACAGAGGAAAATGAAAAGGATCATCAAACATACGTGAACAGGTTCTAAAACTATAAAACAATGAGTATCAACTAATTCTATTTTGCATTCACAAAATATTGATTGCACAACATTCAATGTACTTATGCAGGCAGTCAATCCAATTCCATAAAGATAAAAAACAAACACTAAGCATTTACCTGCAAAACAAACAAGCACTTCAGAAAGTCACTATGGATACAAAAAAAACACTTTACCCACAAACTCTTTTAATAAATGTTTTATTTCAGCAACCAGTCTTATTTGAGACTTCCTCCATACAGCCAGCAAGTACACTCTATCTCTTTTTGGTAGCTTCATAGTTTTCCATTGTATAGCTACAACTTAATCTCTACAATAAACATTTAGGTTTTGTCTAATTTTGTTTGCTTTTACAGGTAATATAAAAACAGGGGTGCCTGAGTGGCTCAGTCGGTTAAGCGTCTGACTTCAGTTTAGGTCCTGATCTCATAGTTTGTGGGTTCGAGCCCCGTGTCGGGCTCTGTGCTGACAGTTCAGAACCTAGAGCCTGCTTTGGATTCTGTGTCTCCCTCTCTCTCTGCTCTTCCCTCATTCAAGCCTGGTCTCTCTCTTTCAACAATAATAAATAAAAGAAAAAAAATTAAAAACAAACATCCTTACACATATACAGTTCATAGATCCAAGAGCATTTAAGACATAAGATTTTGATAAATAATATTGATTTGATAAATATTGATACGATTTGATAAATTTGATAAATAAAATGATTCCTTCAAAAAGGCTGTGGTGACTTATAGTCCCACGATATTATGAAACTGCTTAATCCCTATAATCCTTGCCATATAAGAATTATCGTAACAAGTTTATTTTCATTCCTCCTATGATTGAGGGTGAACATACTTTCATATGTTTACACACCATTTTATTAACTTTTCTACCCAGCAACAGTTCACAGACATTGCTCATTATTAATATATAATTGTTGTTCTCATGGATTTCTAGAAGCTCTTCACATAGAAATATCTTGGACTATGATGTAGTTGGCAATTATTTTTATCAGTTGGTAAACTGGCTTCTGACTTTATGCAAACTTTTTGCCATGTATTAAAAAATATTTTTAATATAGGCATTCATCCACTGCAAGAATGTAAAACCAAAAAGGAATTGCAAATTAAACCCAAAGACTGTAGAAAGAAGAAAATAAGAAAGAGCTGAATATGTAGAAAGAGAAAACAAACATGCTCTGTAGGGAAACAACAAAGCCAAAGTTGGTTCTTTGAAAAGGCTAACAAAATTAATGAGCCACTCCCCTTGCAAAGAAGGAACAAATAACCATTACAGAAATGCAAAAGGATACTTTTCTCCATAGACTATATAAATATTAAAAGGTCATAGAAAGATATTATGAACAAGAGTATGCCAATGCATTTTAACATTTAGACAAAAATGTACAAATACTTAATCAAGGCTGACATAAGAACAAGTGAAAAAATCTAAAAAGTCCTTCACTTTATTTATTTAGAGAAGAGAGAGAAGGTGCATGCGAGCAGGGGAGGGGCAAGGAGAGAAGGAGAGAATCTTTTTTTTTTTTTTTAAAGAGGGAGAGACAGTAAGAGAGAGAGAGCACAAGCGTGGGAGGGGGGCAGGGGGGTAGAGAGAGAGAATCTTAAGCAGGCTCCATGCTCAGCGCAGAGTCCAATGTAGGACTCAGTATCAGCATCATGAGATCATGACCTGAGCCGAAATCAAGAGTCAGACTCTTAACTGAATGAACCACCCAATCGCCCCAGTCTTTCACTTTTTTAATGCAATATTCCCAACAAAGAAAACTCAAGGTCTCAATCACATTATCAGTGAATTGTGCCAAATATTTAAGGCATAGGCAAACCATAGGCACAATTGTACAGAGAGTTAAAAAGGACAGGAACACCAAAAAGAGTATCCCCATTAAAATGAAGACATCTATTCATGAAATGGTATCATGAGGATAGTGAAAAGGCCAAGTCAGAGCTGGCATTTACCAACTAAAATAAGTCATAACCTGAATATACAGAGAATTTCTATTAACTGCTAAAAAATTATTAATAGAAAACTGGAAAAAAGAACTTAAACTTGCAATTCACAAAGCAAGTGTATCTAAATGGTCAATATACAAATAAGAATATGTTTAACCTTATTAGTGGTCTGGTCAAGGAAATACAATTAAAACTATAATAAGATACCTCTAGTCACTCACCAACCAGTGTGGCTAAAACAAAAATTTTAAAGACTGAAAATACCAGTGGAACAAATGGAAACTTCAGTCCTGTTGATGGGAATATAAAACTTTGGAAATCTCTTTTGGTAGTATCTAGTAAAGTTTAAGACAAGCACACCCAGTGACCCAATATTTCCATTCCTATTTATAATTCCAACAGAAATGTGTGTACATGAACACCAAAAGACACATACAAAAATGTTCATTACTAGCATTGTTTGTAACAAAGCCAAACCCAAAACAACCCAAACACCCATCAACAGTAGAGTATAAAATTAAATTGAGACAGATTTGTACAGTGGAATTGGATAGAGAAAAGAAAATGAAGAAAGCACTACTATATGCAACAATGTGGATAAATCACACAAACCAAGATGAGCCAGAGAAGCCATAAACAAAAAAATATACACTATGCGATTTCATTTATTTAAAGTTCAAAACAGCAAAGCTAATCTCTGGTGTTGTAAGTCAAGATAGTGGATACCTTTGGGGAAGGAGAGGGGCCAAGAGTGCTTCTGGGCTTCTGGCCAAGTTCTATTTCTAGAACTGGTTGGTAGTTAAACAAGTATGTTTACTTTGAGGTAATTCTTTCAGCTGTACACTTATGATTTGTATACTTCTTTTACGTGTGTTATACTTCAATTCATAAAAAGTTAATAAAAGAAGAATGAATGTTGAGTTTTGCAAATGCATTTTTAGCATCTATGAAAATAATCATTTAAAATCTCTCTAAAAATTAAATGGTAAAATCAAATCTGGGTCCAATCAAAAGATTAAAACCACATAGTAAGTTAAACGAAATTTTAACATAAAGAATTATTAACTATGATAAAAAAAGAAAGGTCCATATGGTATTCTAGGGCTGAATGAAAAGTACCCAAGGAAGGAAAAATTTATGAAGGATCAGACCTCTTTTGAGAAAGTGTGGGTCAGCCACCAGATAGTAGAGTTCGTTGGTTTAGTTGGTCTGGGGTTACTAAGCAAACAACAGAAACCCTCTGGGAAGCAGTTGGAGAGCAGGGTAAAATCATATTAATAGATTCCCTAATTCTGAATTATCCTTTCATTTTGGAATAAACCCTACTTGTACTACTAGTCTCCTGATAGATCACTGTATTTAGTTTATATTGCTCTTAATTTATCATTTGTGGCTCTTTGTATCTAGTAAAGTATTAAAAATGTATGTTTGTGTATTAATTTTGTAATTACCCACCAAGTAAATGTTGGTTTCTAATTATTTTTCACTTCTTCGTTTTACAAAAATACAGTAGTTTCATCTGCAAATAGCATTTCCTTTCTTTACCATTTTTATACCTAACGTATTTTTATCAGAGTATTATGGTCTGACTTTTGTTTTTAAAAAATCAACCTTGTCTGCTGGGCTGAGAATATGAGGAAAGCAGCCAAGGGTGGAAGGAGAGAAACTAGGTTAAGAGGCCATTGTAATAATTCAGGCAAAGGATAATGGTGGCACAAAGCATAGGACAGATGACTACAGCAATGTAGATGGTAAGAAGTGTTTAGATTCACGATATAGTTCAAAGGTGGTTCAGTAAAATGTGTGAAGGACAGGATATGTGCTATAAGAAAAAGAGAAGTACCAAGAATACCTTTAAGGTTTTTAGTCTAAACAACCAGGACAGAGTTGCCATTAAGTGAAACAGAGAAGGCTGTAGGTGGAACAGGTTTGGGACAGTGGGGAAAATTAGGAGTTCAGCTTGGATTTGTTGAGTTTAGACTATAAAAAATCCAAGTGCATTCATTAAATAAATGCTGGAAGAACAAATCAGTCAATCTTTCAAACACTACTGATTCCCCAATACTCCAAAACTGCGATGAGTAAGGACACAAAGAATTATGCCATAACATAGACTCTACTTCACTACAAAGAAATGATTCTGTGAGACCCACAAAAAGGATAGACTTCACAAAAGGAACTATCCTTCCATGGCAGGAACTGGCCTATATAGCCTGACTGCCATGTATAAAAAGAACGAAAATGCAGGCTTTCCTAAGGCAGAACCAAAGGCCCAAATTCCCCTCCAGTATATTGCACGTGATCTTTGTTTAAAAAAAAAAAAAAAAAAAAAGAGTAAAGAACTGGTATTCTTGGTATAGCAGGCAACACTAAGCTCATAAGAGTTCTAGATAGAGACAAAGAAACTGCAGAGAGAGAGGCAGACAGACAGATAGATGTTAAATGTTAAATAAATGTTAAATAAATAAATGAATAAATAAATAAATAAATAAATATTTAATAAATAAATAAATCTGAGAAAAAGGAAAAAAAAATCCCATAGTTCATGGTGCTATTATAGTTCATGACTAGTGATATAGTCATTCAGTGCCCAAGAAAGACTTGGCAAGTTCACCTCAAAAAAGACAACTTGCATCAAAAATACAAATTCTAAGATCTTCATATTTTTCAGTATGATATATATATATATGTATATATATATCTTATTATTAGTAGTAAGCCCTGCAAGCGCAAGGCCTCAAAAAATTGGGTAAACACTAAGAATCATTCCTCTCCAAGGAAATCTTTAGTAAAAGGCAAAACATTTATATGATCTGAAGAAAAAAACAGAGTATCAGTATGATATATTTTTAATTATTGCATACTATCTCCTTTCATTCCTGCAAGAAAAGTCATGAGGAAAAAACTATTGTATAGATAAGAAAAATGAAGTATGGGGGCGCCTGGGTGGCGCAGTCGGTTAAGCGTCCGACTTCAGCCAGGTCACGATCTCGCGGTCCGTGAGTTCGAGCCCTGCGTCAGGCTCTGGGCTGACGGCTCAGAGCCTGGAGCCTGTTTCCGATTCTGTGTCTCCCTCTCTCTCTGCCCCTCCCCCGTTCATGCTCTGTCTCTCTCTGTCCCAAAAATAAATAAACGTTGAAAAAAAGAAAAAAAGAAAAAAAAAAAAGAAAAATGAAGTATGCAATCAGTGTGACATGTATAAAGGTAGCTAATATTAGAACTCGTATCTCTCATACCCCTTGCCAACTATCCACTCTCAAAGAATTTCTAATTTTGTAAAGGTGTAATACTAAATTAAATATGAGGTGGTAACAACAACAAAACCTATGAAAAATTTAGCACATTATCAAAATCCCAGTGATCTGTTCTGCAGAAAAGAAAAATCTACCTTAAAATTCATATGGAATCTCAAGAAATAGCCACCTTAAAATGCATACGGAATCTCAAGGGACCCCCAAATAGCCAAAATAAGCTTCAAAAAGAAGAACAAAGTGAGAGGACTCATACGTCCTGATTTCAAAACTTACTATAAAGCTACAATAATCAAAACAGTGTGTACTGGCAAAAAGACATATAGACCAATGGGATGGTACAGAGAATCCAGAAATAAACCCTCACATACATGGTTAAATGATTTTTGACAATGATGCAAAGACCATTCAGTGGGAAAACAGGGTTTTTCAACAACTGTTGCTGGGAAAACTGGATATTTACATGCAAAAGAATGAAAGTAGATCTGTATCTAACACCATATAGAAAAAATTAATTCAAAATGCATTAAAAATCTAAATTTTAAGAGCTAAAATGATGAAACTCTTAGAAAAAAAACATAAGACAAAAAGTTTTTTGGATTTGGCAATGATTTCTTGGATATGAAACCAAAAGCATAGGCAATAACAAAAATAGACAAATTGGACTTCATGAAAATTAAAAACCTTTGTATATCAAAGACAGCATCAACAGAATAAAAAGGCAACCCACAGGATGGGAAAAAATCTTTATGAATCATTTATCTAATAAGGAAATAATATCCAGAATCTATAGAGAACTCCTAAAATTCAACAACAATAAACAAACAGCCTGATTCAAAATTGGGCAAAGGACTTGAATAAACATGTCCCCAAAGAACATATACAAATAGCCAATAAGCACAAGGATAGATGTTCAACATCACTAATCATCAGGAAAATGCAAATCAAAATTCTTAGTACCTCACACCCATTAGGAAGCCTACTATTGAAAAA
Source organism: Herpailurus yagouaroundi (assembly GCF_014898765.1). Lineage (NCBI taxonomy): Eukaryota > Metazoa > Chordata > Mammalia > Carnivora > Felidae > Herpailurus > Herpailurus yagouaroundi. Next base: position 15,217,180 of record NW_024412404.1, on the reverse strand, counting down.
CTAGAAATAACAAGTGTTGGCAAGGAAATGGAGACATTAGAACCCTTATGCACAGTTGGTGGGAATGTAAGCTGGTATAGCCACTGTGAAAAAAGGTACAGTGGTTCCCTCAAAAATTAAAAATAGAATTATCATATGACCCAGCAATTTCACTTTTGGGTATATACACCAAAAAACTGAAAGCAAGGTCTCAAAGAGATATTTGTACATTCACATTCATAGCAGTATTATTCACAAAAGCTAAAACATGGAAGCCACTCAGGTGTTCACTGATGGATAAACAGATAAGCAAAATATGGTGTTTATGTACAATGCAATATTATTCAGCCTTAAAAAGGAAGGAAATGCTGACATAGGCTACAACAGGGATGATAAGAATATTATACTAAGTAAACTAAGCCAGGCACCAAAAAGACCAATACTATATAATTCCATTTATAGTCGAAATCATAGAAAAAGCAAGTAGAATGGTGGTTGCCAGGGATAGAGGAAAGAGGGGAAGAAGAGTGATAATTTAATGGGTATGGAAATTCAGCTATTTAAAAGAGTTATGAGATGGGTGGTGGTAATGGCTGCACAAGAGTATGAATGTATTTAATACCACTAAACCTACACTTAAAAATAGTTAAGATGGTAAATATTATGTTATGTGTATTTTACCAAAATTAAAAAATGGGAAAAGTTAAACAAATATAAAAATATGTTTTTAAAAAATCAATACTTTAATAATCGCAATACTTTCCCCAGTTACTAAAAATTATCATTAAGATTTGACCATTGCTACGTTCTTCAAAAAATAAAAAATAGAATTATCATATAATCCAGTAATTCCACTACTGGGTATTTATCCAAAGAACACAAAAACACTAATTTGAAAAGATATATGCACCCTTATGTTTATTGTAGCATTGTCTACAGTAGCCAAATTATGGAAGCAACCCAATGTCCACTGACAGATGAACGACCACAGAAGATGTGATTATATATAATATAATGGAATATTGTTCAGTGATAAAAAGAATGAAATCTTGCCATTGGTAACAACGTGGATGGATCTAGAAGGTATAATGCTAAGTGAATAATAAGTCAGTCAGAGAAAGAGAAATACCATATGATTTCACTTATATGTGGAATTTAAGAAACAAAACAAAGAACAAAGAAAAAGAGAGACAAACCAAAAAAAAAAAAAAAACAATGGACTCTTAAATGTAGAGAACAAACTGATGGTTACCAGGGGGTAATGAGTGGATGGATAGGTAAAATAGATGAAGGGGATTAGGAGTACAGTTATTAAACTGATGAGCAGTGAATAATGCATAGAATTGTTGAATCACTACATTGTACACCTGCAACTAATAAAACACTGTGTGTTAACTATACTGGAATTAAAATTTTTAAATAAATTAATTTAAAAAAATATGCTAGCTTCCCACTTGCCTATAACTCATAACAACCTACACGATGCTTTGGTAGAAAATGCTTTCTTTTTGTTATATGTGACATCAGGATTATTATTTGTTTTTATCAGCTGAAGATAATAATGAGCAAAATATTTCTATATCCTTGAGCATATATTTTACATACGGGCAATAAAATGTATTACAAAACAGTTTCCATTTTAAGTTTGTTATTTGGCAGAAAATCTCCCACAGTGTTTAACTTATTATTATTATTTGCTGCAGACTCTTCCTAAAAGCAAGAGGCAGCCCATTTTCTCCAGATGACTCATTAACAAAAGTCACAGAATGAAGTGTTCCAACTTGAAATACCAATAGCTAAATATAACCTCTTTCACAACATTAGAAAATGCAGTGCCTCTCTTTAGTCTATAAGAGCAATCTTCAAGGGTCACCTTAACAAAACACATTTAGCACTTTAGGTGATCAGCAAGAAGAAAAGCCTGGAATGATGTATAACTTTTTAAAAAGAAAGCATTCAGCAAAAATGGGGAAAACTTTGTAAATCACAAAAAAATGAATTTTTTCTCCTTCTATAAGTAAAAACACATTTATATCATAAAAGCATTTAATACCTTAGAATATGAACACTGGTCACAAATATTAAAATTTATCTACTCGTCCCTAGTGTAAACTGAAAGGCTTTTTCAGCCATTAAACAAATGAGAATCCTATCATAGATATTTCATTTGAGATTACTCTTTTGACAAAGAACAGTGATATACATTGTAAATCTTACAAAAATATTAAACCAAACTATTTTTTCTAGATATTTATCTTGCATATAAGTTTAAAATGTGAAAACGGTATCTGAAATTACTAATAAATACTACTGTTTAATTTTTCAAAAAAGCAATAAAAAAAAAACCTAGCACAAAACCAAGAAAACAAAGTAAAAAAAAAAAAAAAGATGAAGTAAAAAAAGGCAGTCTGACAAATTGAAGATAACTCTGAGACAGACAAAGGGAAGAAGAACTGAAGAAAGAAAAATCTGACAGCTTTTGAGTCCTTAGAAGTTTAGTCATCCCTAAGGCCCAACTGTAACCATATTTTTGTGTGAGTGCACCTCAGTGACTTGAGTTACTAAATTCCTTTGTTAGCCAAAGCTAGTGCTAGTTAGGTTTCTTGTCACATGTAGCCAAGAACCCTAATAGAATTTAGAAATATTATTTTAAGAACAAGTAAACTACTAATTGTCCATGTATCTACAGAAATATATCAATTTTCAGGTGTATTATGACACCATACATTTCATCTTCTCTCCTTTTTCCATAAAGGAGAATTTTTTCCCCTTTATTTTAGGAGGTGAAGGTCTTTTAAAAATCTTCAAGAGAAGATTCACTACAGGAGATCCCTTTAGAGCCAATTTTTTTGAAAAGCACCAATTTAAGAAAGTAAACTGATAGCAACCTTCCTGAAGTACTCCCCTCTCTAAAAAATGCAGTACTCTTTTTGATAGAAAAATTAGTTACAAAAGAATAGGCAACAGGAGTATTTTATGCTCACTAGAATTACTGATGATCTTCATATTTTTCATTCTATTTTACATGTTTTCCAAATTCTTACCAATCAGAAAGAAACATGCTATTTTGTAATAAGACTACATTTTAAGTAATTTTAACTCTCATTATGGCTCAAAGCACATATTTACTTGGGCTTCATCTTCACATAGTTTTGAGAGTGAAATGTTTATTCAGTCCACTTCAACAAATATTTATCAAATATCTACTATGTGTAAAGCAAAGTATCATAACAAAATGATACGCAGTTCATGAAAGAAGCCACAAACTTCAGACTTTATATAATATAGATATGTGTGTATTTGAGTGTGTGTGTGAGGGGTGTCGGAGTTGCAATAAAGTTTATTCTATTTTTATTATTTTTTATATCTTTTAAGTTGCAATAAAGTTTAATCCAGGCTTTATTACACAACATCATGGTTCAATTCAACAAAGAAGTATAAACTATTTCATTATGATATTTTCATTTCCTAGATGACATAATTTTCAAACTAACCATCCTCCCCCCATTCAACTGCAATACAGGGTTAAAAAACATTACTTACTTTTCATATAAATAAGTTCTTAAATAATTTAAGAAAAAATAACTTCCATGGATATTAAGAAAGAAAAGTGAGATGACAATGTTACCCTGTTTTGATCCCATTTTCCACTGTATTAGTTATCAAGGTTCCATACCAAAGGTATGTAAAGAGATACCTCCAGTAACTCAAACTCACTATAATATTTTAATAGTCGATAAATAGGCAAAAAACAAAAAACAAAAAACAATGATATTTAGGTGAAGAATTCTTTAGTCAAGTTTTTAAAGTTTACTTCCATATACTATGGTCACTTGTTTTTTAAACCACAATACTGATTTACATGACCCCTAGCAAAGTTTGTTTTCTGTACTGGAAAATACAAAAACTGAAAGTTTGAAAACTATTTAAACTCAAGAGATTCTACTAGATGGGCAAGTCCTAGAACTTCCACTGTGCCCCCTCCCAGGACGCAGGATATAACTGAGCTGTTGGGCATTCAAGGAAGGCTTGATAAATGAAAAGGTCTCAAAGCTCACAGTTGGCCAAGGTGTTTAAAGAACATATTTCTAAATACATACATACATACAAGCATAAAATATCTTGGATTGGCATAACTACTCTCCCAAGCTGAGGATACCCTGAGAAATCATTCCTCTCACTCACTTTTTACACCACTAAGTCTGTTGATTCTACCTCCCAAAGAGCCTGTGTTGCACCTGTGTTGTTGTTGTTGTTGTTGTTGTTGTTGTTGTTGTTTTCAATTTTACTGACACATTTCAGGACCTCCTATTTCTTATTGGGCTATTCCAACAGACTAATAGATAGGCCTTTATGATTCCAGAAAGGCTTTGCTCTAATCCATTTTTCACAATGTCTAATCAGTTAGCTCTCCTATTTAACATCATCCCTATCACCCACTAAAAACAAATCTAAACTTCTTATCAGTGCATACATGTAATACAACCTGGTTTAATGTGTTTACATCTGCTAAAACCACTCTCAGTTCCCCAACTCAGGCACTATGATTCAGTCATATTGAGGTGTTCCCACAAAATGCTTTCTCATGTCTGCATGTCTTTTGCAAAGCCTGTTCACAAGCACAACCATGCCACATACATACCTTCCTATCTGTGTATCATTTTCTTCTCACAAGCATCATACTTGTCTTGAAAGACTCAGCTTAAGGCATCATCTTCTCTGTGAAGCCTACCTTGTTAATATTCCAATCCTAAACTAGGTATCTCTCCTATATGCTCTCAGAGGTCCCTTTTCAAGTAATTGTCATAACACTTATCACTTGTTTATAGAATTACTTGCTGTGTGATTGCTCAGAATTCTATGTGATTCAGTTCACTCATCTGTACAGTTACTAATATTATCTACACTGAAGGACTTTTATAAGAATAAATCCAAGGGCGGGGGGCCGGGGGGAACATATCTAGGAAGTGCCTAACACTTAATAAAAGTTCTAGTAAATGACAGATGTACTATGTCATTAATACTTTTCTCAAAGGCAAACACCTTAGCATTCATCTTCCGTACTCTAGCAGCTATTCCAGTACTTGGCAAAAAGTAAGTTGCTATACATTTGTAAAGTGAACAAATCCACATTTCAGAAGATGACTCCTGTAGCACTATAGAAGGTGGAATTGAGAAAGTCCTGCAACAGATCCTTCAGGACCTCAGGAAGAAGGAAGAAAATCGCTTTTAAGGTATTCTGAAAACTAAATACACACTACACAGAGACTCAATATTTGGTGCTTCAACTGAGAATTACTACTTAAAGAAGCTTCTCTTAATTAAGATGGGGATGAAGTGGTTGGATGGGAATCCAATCTTTCATGTGTTGATGGGATAGAAAAGGCAAAAAGAAAGAACCACTGGAGAAATGCAGCCAGAGAAGAAAGGGCTACAAGATTCAATGCAAGAGATGGTGACAGGGGCAATAAACAGGAGAGTAGCAAAAAGGGGTGAGATTTGAAAGACATTTCAAATGGTAAATAAGAGCTAGCAAACAATCTGCTTGTTTAGGGAATAGGATCAAAGATGACTGAAAGCCTCTAGTATGGCAAAATAAATTGTGACAAAAAGTCAAGAAGCAAGGCACGCAATTAAACTGACCCAGGTTCAGAAACTGACAAGGTCAAAAGGGAGAGAGAATTGAAGTCAATGGCAAAATGTAGTTGAAGCAACTGACCATGCCACTCAGGCTAAATAAAGAGAATAAAGTAAAAATACAAAGGAACTAAACAGGAAGCTGATACAAAATTTTTTAAAGCAGTTGAGGCAGGGAATAGGTTCAGAACGTGGAAAGAGGGTTGCTCAAGTGGAATGGAGATAAGGGTAGTTATAATAGAGGAGTTTAAGTGTGATAATGGTGCTGGAAATATCATCCACAGGAAAGTTAAGAAGATACAAGAAAAAAGAGTATTTGTAAAACAGGTACCAAAGTTTTCAAAGAATGTGAAGAGATCTAAAAGGATGACACTCAAACCTTTGCTAAGTATGATCTAGTGTTTGCCTTATTGACCTAAGAAGTTAATTAAAGCACAATCCTATTTCCTCTAACTTATCACTGTCTTCCAGAACAAGGCTTTCCTAATTTTCTGCTATTTTTTTCAATGGAAACTTCAATTTGTCATGGCCAGAGAGTACATTCTACAATACAGTGACTTTCATATATTGTAAAACAAAAATAACAGCAAAAGAAGTCTGATTTGACACTAAACAACACATTAATAATCTTATAATAGAAGTTACCAATGAACAATTATTCATTCCACAGTTTCTGGTAAGAGAATGATTTAAATGAAAACAAGAAAAAAACCATGTATATATTTGATATAGTTGTGAACGTTTACATAAAAATACATGTTTTCTGGGAAACTTCACTGTGTTACCATTATACATTAATGATTATTCTTATTGCTATGTACAGCTTTAAAACAACAAAACAATTTCTTATTAAGGTGGTTAAATCCAACAAAGGAATAAAACTAAATCTTACAACCCTTAAAAGCTTAAGGGAATTATTACAATTTATAGCCACTGATAATATTTTAGTACATTTTATATGATCCAACTACAGTGTCTTTTCATAAGTACACTGGAATCACCATGCAATTTTAATCCATATGCTTAAACCTCTTTCACAGTTTACAGGAACAAAGCAGTTTTGATTCACAAACAATGCCCTGCAGTCAAATACGCTCATGAGGTATTAATTTACAACTTCATCTGTGATCAGTTAAACTCCATGTGAAATCTTAAACATCCTTAAAAAGCTCACCACAAATAGTTCAATAAGAGATTTTTTGGTTAACATTACTTTAACAAAAAACATATAAGATTAAATTCTATTGTAAAATAAAACCAAATGCCACTTGCTTTTAAGGATAAACCACTAACAAAACAATCTTTTAAACTGTCACCTTTTGCATCTAAAATATTAATTAAAAATGTAATGCCAGTATCAAAAACATATGCTTCAAAGTTTTAGCAAGACAAGTCACAGATAAAAAGAAAAACCGATTTCATGAAGAAAATGTACATACTTCAACAAATAAGATGTTTCTTTAATCAGTCCTAAGGGCCAGACTTACTAAAATGTCAGGTCAACCTGAATCACACCAAAACAAAAGATTAAAATCATCAGGTTTACCAAACAGCTAAAATGTCAGATCCACATAAGTTATGGACAAAGATAACAATAATGAAAGAACATGATATAAATATCCAATTCAGCTTATTTTAGCAAAAACAATAATCACTAACTTCTCAGAAAACTGCAGTTTTAAGCTTTAATACTTATATAATTTGAACTTTAGAATGTTTACTAAGAATATTTTTTAGCTAGATATAAGTAATACTTATTTTCATTGTTTTTTTAAAGACAATCAGAGGAATTATTACCTCATATAACAAAACATCCAGGGCTACAACAGCTCTGGGATTAATTTACAACTCAATATCACTTGAGGCCTCAGTTCTATCCATGTTTTCCCTGTGTCATCCTTAGTGTGATGGCTTTTCTTCCTTAATGGTTCAAAAACAGCTACCATAGTTCCAAGTATCACTTTACCTAATGTCCAAAGTTCTGAAGAAAGATTGCCCCTTCTGTATGTCTAGCAAAAAAATAAATAAATTAAAGGAAAACTTCCCCATTAAACTTCTCAACTGTTGCTGCCCACTTGTTACTAAATCAATCACTGGCACAAAGGGAATGAAATAACCATGATTGGCTTAGATTAATTCAGATTCAGCCCCTGAGGGTAAAGAAGAACCCAGCTTCCCATAAAGCATATTGGTATCTGGTGAGTGGTAAAAGCTGAAATTTCAAATTAACTGTATTAAAAGTGAAGAATCAAATCAATGTTATTTTCATACACTGTTTATAATAATACATAATAATCATTATTTCTTTTACATGCTTCAAATGAACATTATATATACCAATGTGGCAAATTCTTTTTGTAACCATTCATATCTCAATACTGATCAACTGAATATCTCACTAGAAAACTACTCTATGGGGCACTTGAATGGCTCAGTTGGTTAAGTGTCCTACTTCAGCTCAGGTCATGATCTCATGGCTTGTGGTTTGAGCCCCGCATCGGGCTCTGTGTTGACAGCTCAGAGCCTGGAGCCGGCTTTAGATTCTATGTCTCTTTCTCTCCCTGCCCCTTCCCAGATTACACTCTGTCTCTCTCTCTCTCTCTCTCTCTCTCTCTCTCTCTCTCTCTCTTTCTCTCTCTCTCTCTCAAAAATAAATAAAACATTTAAAAATAGAAAGAAAGAAAGAAAGAAAGAAAGAAAGAAAGAAAAAGAAAATCTCTACTGTGAAAGATTGAAGCCAAAATAAACAAAAATTGTAAATGACAGCTTGGAGGAAAGGGATACATATGATAGGGGAAAAGCTTGAGAAAAATGTTATCTTATTATTAATATCCTCAGAGAGATGCCAGGAGATACTGCATCCATGAGACAAGAACAGATGCTACTAAAAAAAAAAAAATAAACTATTAAAATAAATAACACTTTGAAATAAAAATGACAGTAAAAATCAAAATTTCTCAAAAATCAATATAAAATTAGAAAAGATTAATTTAGAGGACCAGTCCAAGATGTCCAAAAACCAAATAATTAGAGTTCAAAAAACAAGAGAGAGAGACAACAAAGAAAAGAAGAAGAAATCAAATAAATAATTCAAGAAAATTTCTCTGAATTAATGGACATGATCCATGTCAAAAGAACTCATCACCAAAGTGTCCAGTAAAATGGATGAAAAGAAACCCCTACAAAGACATTATCAGTACAAAGAGCCTAAAGGCTTTTTGTAGAATAAAACAAATGTTTCAAACAAAGGATCAAGAAACAGAAGGGCATCAGATTTCACCACAGCGACACTGAAAGCTAGCAGATAATGGAGCATTGCCTTGAAATACAAACACAATTTTGACAATAAAGCAAAAATGAAACTAACTACTGAGACTTAAAATAGGCTTGCACAAAAAATGTCTGCTTTAAGTAATAAATAAGTTGGTTTTACAGTAGCCAGAACCCTAAGAGAGGAATATGATCACTAAAATCTGAGCAACTCTAAATATTTCATTTGTACACAGAGAAAAGGAAAAATGGAGTTGTAGTTCAATTCCAGATGCTCCAACTTTAAGTTTGAAATTTCTGAGAACATCTAATATGTTCATGGAATACTTCCTTGTACTGGAAATCATGTAAAATCAAGAAAAATTAAAATAGCACTTTATTTTCAGTAAAATTAGGAGACATAGTTAGGAGGTATTGCAAATTAATGAGGAAAAGATGGAATAATCAATGATGGCTTGTCTAAAGTGCTGCCATGCAGTAGCAAGTAAAGTACAAAGTGGCACGAGGGTCCAGTGGTAGAAATTCACTAAAAAGAGCCTATGAAATAATACTTTTTGAAAGTGAGGGGACTACCATGAAATGAATAACTATACCATTAATTTGCCAAGTTAGAAATAAGACAAGAACCTCCACTATCACCACCATTTATTATCCTACTGGAATACTAGTGAACACTATTAAACAAAATGAAAGAAATTAAAGGTATAAATATTGGGAATCAAGAAATAAATCTATTACTACTTAAAACTGTTATTGTTACACACCTTAAAAAATTCTCAATAAAAATGAACAGAAAACTTACAAACAGTAAGAGAAGTTGGGTAAGGTATATGGGTAAGAAAAATAATGCAAAAAAGTAACTTTCATTTATATAAACCAAAACCACTTTAAAAAGATCTTGATTCACAAAAACAATGAGATAAACTTTAAAGATATATAATGCATGTAAGAAAATAAATTTAAAACACTCCTGAAGTCATTAACAGAAGACCTGAAGCAATAAAAGTACAAACCATGCTCTGGCTTAGGAAGACTCAATATTAAGATGCCAACATAATTTCTAATTTTAACATAATAACCATATCAAGAGCAACAGGTTTCAGGTTTTGGGGGGTTTTTATTTGGTTTTGTGTGAAGAATGGTACATATGACACATGATAAAATGTTGATAAAATAAGTATAAATAAGGATGCTCTAAAAAAATAATGAAGTGAGAGACAATAGCCCAATTGAAAACAAAACTTTCATGTTTCAACAATTAAACTGGCACACAATAATGAGCCATATCCATGGAACATGAGAAAAAATAAACAAACAAACTCTATAAACACATAAAATTGAGATATGACAGTAACATATACTTAAAGTGATATCTCAAAATAATGAGAAAGAGATGGAGTAGTCAATAAACAGTATGGGACAACCAAATTACCTACAATAAAAGATAAAATAGGGGCATCTGACTGGCTCAGTTGGTAGAGCATGTGGCTCTTGATCTCAGGGTTTAAGTCTGAGCCCCATGGTAGATAGTTACTTAAAAATTAAATCTTTTGGGGGTGCCTCGGTGGCTCAGTAGGTTAAGCATCTGACTTCAGCTCAGGTCACAATCTCAGTTTGTGAGTTCAAGCCTTGTGTGAGGCTCTGTGCTGACAACTCAAGAGCCTAGAGCCTGCTTCGTATTCTGTGTCTCCCTCTCTCTTTCTGCCCCTCCCGCTTGTGTGCCTGCTCTCGCGCGCGCGCTCTCTCTCTCTCTCTCTCTCTCAGAAATAAATGAATAAACTTAAAAAATTAAATCTTCAAAATAAAATAAAACAAGGGGCGCCTGGGTGGCTCGGTTGGTTGAGTGTCTGACTTCAGCTCAGGGCACAATCTCACGGGGTCCGTGAGTTTGAGACCTACATCGGGCTCAGTGCTGACAGCTCAGAACCTGGAACCTGCTTTGGATTCTGTGTCTCCCTCTCTCTCTGTCCCTCCCCCGCTCACGCTCTCTCTCTCTCTCTCTCTCAAAAATAAAGTTAAAAAAAATTTTTTTAATAAATTAAAACAGGATCCATATCCCATACTGTGTGTGAAGACAAATTATACATGGATCAAATAATTAAGAGTAAAGAAGTCTTAAAATAATTAATAAATTCCATTATATAATAAAAAATGAAATTAGCAAAAGAAAATCCAAATTATAATCATGTAAAAATGTTTGCAACTTACATCACAAAAGGACTTACATTCCTAACATACAAAAAGCTCCCAGAAACACTAAAAAGACCAACAATTCCCCTAACAAAGTCAATGCAGTGCAGAAGATATGAACAAACATTTCATAAAAAGAGAAAAGCAAATGGTTTTTAATAAGTGCTTCAACTTCACTTGTTAAAAAATACAAATTAGACATAGGCTGAAACACCACTATTTAGAGACTCTAGTTCTGTAAAGGCATCTTCTACCATCACCCTCCGTCTACAGTAAACAGCCACTCTTGAGGCTTCTCTATGATGTTGGTGCTCCCTTCGCTCTGCATTTCCTTATTGCATTATTGACAAACAAAGTGTCTTTCTCATCTTAATATAGTAGATCCATTCCGGGCATGCTCACTTCTTTGAGCCTTTTGATCCCTTGCTCTACTATCTGCCAAGCAGCCTTGATACCTGTACTTCATTTAATATATATGGGCCATCACTTTTTCCAAACTTCCAAGAGCCATCACAGCAGCATATTAGAACCAGCTCCAGTGGCCTTTGCCAGGAAGTTAATTGCTGTGTCATTGAAGAATGCTCCCATATCAACAGAGCTTTGGCTTGAATGCTAACCAAAATCAAAATTTTGCAATATTTAGTTTGACCCTGCATCAAAAAAAAAAAAAAAATCAAAAGCCTTTCCTTCTTTAAGTCCTTGATGAGAAAGACCTGTCATTTTCAATCTATCCTTAAGAATATTGCGAAAGCTATAGACCTTCTCAGAATAATGCACATCCACAGGAAAGAAAAAAAAATTGCACAGAATTTTACAAAAGTTTCAAGAAAAACATGTAGCCCATATACTCCCCTATTGCAATCTGGATTGTCTAACAACAGACACTGAGATAGTTTGGGGTGCAAAATATTTATTAAAAATCAACCCCTGTGAAAAGAAGGGGGGGTAGGTTTGGAAAGCAGGAAGTCAAATTACAGTACCTCACAAAGCCTCAGGCAACCTGGCAGGGATCTCTGGAAATATATTACTTGTCAGAGTTGTCTCAGGTATGAACAAAATGGCTGGGCCCTTATAACTCCATCTTGATCAGCTGCAGGACAAGAGCTGCCCTGGGAAGGCTGGGGTTTAGGCAAGGAGGCTTCCTGTAGCAGAGGCAGACCTTGAAGAAGCTGACAGATGAAAGCTTTGTGATTACTTTCCTCCCCACAGCCGGGCTGCAATTCCTCTTTGAAGGAGGATCGGGGCTGTACAATTCCATGTCTACCACACTTTTACATAGGAACCTGTTTTCTCCATTTTAAAAATCCTCTCCTCTCTTGTACTTTCTACTTCTACTCTTTTCTACTTCTTATTATACCAGTGTGCTTTGTTAAGGCAGAAACCCAAGCATATGTAGCTAAGTATGTGCACTGCAAAGACCTCGCCGAGAGGTATACTACAAACCATGGTCATACTGAGCTGGATATAGATTTAGGCCCTACTCTGAGGAACTCTGAGTTTATTTGTAAATTGCTGACTAAGGCTGCTAATGAAATAATTAGATAGGAGTAACTCACAAAATGGTCCCACAGCAAACAAAGTAGATGACTTTTCCACCAAACCAAACTGGAATTAAACATGGGATGGCTTGTAATTTACCCATCACAATAAGGAGCAGTAAAAGATCACTATTTGGGGGCTATAAAATTAAGCATTTATAATACTATCTTTTTAATTATAATCAGAATTAGTAAATAAGGCACATTTTTAATGTTTTCATCATACATTGCATTTAATCACAACCTTCCTTCATGCAACATTTAAGTTCATACTGTGAGACAACTGCTTCTTAGGAGTGAGATACAGAAGTCAACAGGACAAAGCTCCTGCCTTCAAGGAGCATCTACATTCTGTTAGAGGAGTCTGATAATAACAAGGAAACAGGGGCACCTGGGTGGCTCAGTCGATTGAGCATCAGACTCTTGATTTCATCTCCGGTCATGATATCACAGTTCGTGAGATTAAGCCCCACATCCAACTCTGTGCTGACAGCATGGATATTTAAAACAAGGAAATAAAGTCATTTCATATATGAGTAAGTGCTATGAGATGTGTCATTTAAACTGAGAACTAAAAGAAGTCCAAAAGAACCATAATGAAGAGCATTCCAAAAAGAGAACACAACATATGCAAAGGTCTCAAGGTAGGAATGAGTATCTGTTGAAGGAAGTAACAAAACAAAGATTGGTGTCACTGAAACATTTTGAACAAGGGTACTCTTACAGGAGGTAAGACTTCTACTCAAAATTTCAATGTCAGCATCAATAACCCTTCTTCCTACCTAATCTGTTTATTGCTGTTTATCGTTAGGGAATTATGAAAATGCTTGTGACTGAGAGCTTATAAGCAAACACTTTCAGATCTTGCTTCCGATCATTTGTTCTACACCCCTTATATTATAAAAAGATAAGTCTACATTTTCACAGAAATTGAAGAAACGGAATGAAAGAATGAAAAATATCGTATATCCCTTACAAGGAAAAGTACCTTTACATGTAACATTCAATAATGCAAAAGATGTTAGCAACACTTCCCCCTGATGCAAATTATCTACATAGATTTTGATCGAGTCACATTAAAAACAGTAAACATTTACACAGCATAAGTATATTCTGAATAATTAAGCTTTACCTACAAGTTAAATCTCTACAAATAATGTAATATCAATGGATTTGCAGTCTCATTGGTTTCTACACAAAAAAAAATAAAACAACAAGCATTTGTTTATTTGTTTGCTGGACTTATCAAAGAGAAGGTTAATCTAAATATGGCAATACCAAGTGGCTCTGTCATACCAAATAATTACAATTTTGATAAACACTATCAGAACAAATAAATGATATATTTAAAACAAAACTGTCTTCAAATATACCTGAATGAAAGTATAAAACAAACACTTTTTTTTTTAACCTTTATTTATTTTTGAGACAGAAAGAGACAGAGCATGAACGAGGGAGGGTCAGAGAGAGGGAGACACAGAATCTGAAACAGGCTCCAGGCTCTGAGCTGTCAGCACAGAGCCTGACGCGGGGCTCGAACTCACGGACTGCGAGATCACAACCTGAGCCGAAGTCGGACGCCTAACCGACTGAGCCACCCAGGCGCCCCTAAAACAAACACTTTTTAATCTCTAAACATGAAGACATAAATGGCTCAAGTATGATATCAATAGTTTAAGACCTAAAATTTCCAGCATGAGAAAGGACAATTACTACAAGATACTGTATACTGTCTCCATGCTTCTTATTAACAACTGCCAGGGTGGAGGTACCAAGAAAACCCACAACTTGATGTCAGGGTGAATAGATGTTCTACTATGAAAAATTCCCAATACAGAAGCCCTATTTATAAGTATGCTAATAAGTCTCATTTGTTCCTTAACCTAACATAACCAGTCCCTACCTATAGTCCTATCAAATGGAAGATTACAACGTTATCCTCTCTTCTAACTTGAAATACATGTGTCTTCCAGGCTTCTTTCTCCAAAATATTAAAGTTTTGTCTACACTAAAAATTGACAGTGAGAGATAATCTCTCTTCTTGATGATCTCTGCAGAAGTGTCATAAGAAAATTTTAGCAGCTATCATATCCGCAGTTGCTGCCCTGACACTCACTTGATTATTGATGGATTTGAAGGGCCTTAGCCCCATAGAACTATCTTTGGCTGTGATAAGTTTGATCACCAGCATCTACACACTGCTTTAAACTTTAAACTCTCAAATGCTTTGTCTTTTAACATAAAGTCAATAGACATCCGACAATGATTCTCAGACTCTCCTGTAAATTCAAAAGAATTTCTACCAATGTTTCTTATTATTTTCAATTGCACAGACTAGCAGCTCTCAGAGGATGGTCCATAAATCACATGGGTCTCTAAATTTCTTGCAGGGAATCCACAGGTTAAAACTGCCTTTTTTCAATGTCATTCTTGTACTACTCTCCAGTGAAGTTTTCCAGAAGCTACGTAACATAATAGCAACATTCTGGTGGCTAATGGAATGGATTCTTGTGTATTTTTTTGTTCTGTTTTGAAAAATTTTTCAGGCAATATATCTAGGGTATTAATATGTGTGTTTTCAGAGACTAATTAAATTTGTTCTCTGAACTTCTACTGTCCTCTTACTAGCTATATGTGCTATAATATAAGTATCTGGGGCACCTGAATGGTTCAGTTAGGTCAGGTCATGATCTCATGGTCCATGAGTTTGAACCCCGTGTCGGGCTCTGTGCTGACAGCTCAGAGCCTGGAGCTTGTTTCGGATTCTGTGTCTCCCTCTATCTCTGCCCCTCCCTGGCTCATGCTCTCTCTCTGTCTCAAAAATAAAATAAACATTAAGAAAAAAATTTTTAATAAAAAAAATACATAAGTATCTGTGTGAGGAAATATTTCATTCATATATTTCAACATATACATTTATATCATATCTTTCAATCAATATATTGCAACAGACTGAATGCAGAAGCAAATGAGACTCCATCTGCTTTCAATTAAGTCAGGCATTAAAAAAATTTACAAAAATGTAAAACAATACCACTCTTCTTACAATATTTTTAGTTTTGGAAAATATAGATATTTTTCACAAAAATGTTACTTATGTTAACATATAATGGGTTTATTACAATTATATTTAAATGTATTAATAAATATTTTCAAATGTCTCCATTTAAATGTTTAAATTTTTTTAGATTTTTAAGTAAAGTCTACATCCTAAACTCTACATCCAACATGGATTTTGAACTCATGACCGTGAGATCAAGAGTCGTCACCAACTGAGACGGCCAGGCACCCCTTTTTAAATTTCTGATATGGTAAATATCAAAATATATAAGCCATTAAGCAATACCTCTGGAACATAGGCACACTACTTTACACATGTTTTAATCATTGGTTTTGTCTTCAAAATAATTCCTGTTATTGCATAAGCCAATTTTTCACCATTTGCAATTTTTAAAAAAATTTCTGCTTTTAATTACCATCAGATTGATACCTCTCTCCTTATTAATATTTCATATTCCTACTGCTTTCCCACAAATACAATATTAGTAAAAATAAACTGCACTTAGGGTGCCTGGGTGGCTCAGTCGGTCAGCTCAGTCAGCATCCGACTTCAGCTCAGGTCATGATCTCATGGTTTGTGAGTTCAGGCCCTGCGTCGGGCTCTGTGCTGTCAGTTCAGAGCTGGGAGCTTGCTTTGGATTCTGTGTCTCCCTCTCTCTTTGCCCCTTCCCCACCCTCGCTCTGTCTCTCAAAAAATGAATAAACGTTAAAAAAATTAAAAATAAATTGCAATTAAAACACCAAGCAAACAGTACAAAATAAAAAACACAATAACCAACAATAAAATCACAGGGCCACAGCTGTTTATGACATCCTTTGGTCTGATGTGGCTTTATTTTGTTTACAAATGTTTATATGTTGAAATCTGGTAAAAAGAACTTTTTACACTTTACATTTATATTTATCAATTACAAATGAAAGATACCAGTATAACACAGCTTGTAGCTAAACACATTTAAATATGCTGTAAGTCAAATAATGATGTACTATGTTATTTTATAAGTAAAATTAATAGTTCTATTCCATCACTATCAACAGTTTCATGTGTATTGCTAGTTATTGGAGATGTGGGTTACCAAATATCTAACGTTCAAATAGTTTAAAAACCATTATAGGGGTTCTTTCCTTGAGACATCATACCAGTTAACTTAAATGGATTATAAAAGCTTTATAATTGGTGAAAAAATTATGATAAATATAAGCAATATTTTCTAATAAAGATAAATGGTAAGTGAAAAATTAATGTTACATTTAAAATATATTTCTGAATATGTACACAGCAATGAAGCACCTTAATTAAAAAACAAATTTAAACAATATTTAATCATTCATCTTTCTCTCTTGCTGCCAACTTCCTTCTATTCCTCAAATACATGAAGCTGTTTATATTATTTCCCCAAACAATAAAACCATTTATCATAATTTCACTGTATTTATTGCTGTTTTTAAGACAATTTATATTTCTCAACATAGATTTATTACAAAAATCTTTTATGAATGAAATCTACACATTCAATATAAGTAAAAAATACAAGTAAGTCATGAATAGAACAGTATCTTTCAACTATCATTTAAGCACTGAAAGGGAATCAAAAATTATTTTAATTATTAAAAAAACTACATTTGAAATATTGACAGATTATAGATAAATATGCAACATAGCAGTGTCGATAAAAACCCAAAAACAGCTGGCTCATAATCATGCTCAGAAGTAAATTAACATTTCTAGAAGATCTAATAGGTGCCAGGCACTAGGCTAGGTATTTCACATACATTATCTTATTTAATCGTCACAATAACTACAGCCCCAATTAGTCAATAATGAAGTAGACTCTGAGAAGTCAAATAACTAGTAAGTAGTAGGAATGGGATCAAAGTAAACATACATTCTAGTGACATAAAATCAAAAGAATGAAAATAGTTTTAAGATAACTTTCTTAAATAACTGGTTGTCATTTTACAACCATTCTTTATTCCCAAAGCAAGACTCCAAATTTGTTTTTAGGGAACCATCTCTCCAACATTCTTTTTTTTCCTTCTGTTAAGAGATTTTCTGTCCAACATTCTTGATCCATATATTTCCAGCAGTGCTAATTCTATCTCCAACTGCAGAAGTGAGTATGTAGCTCAAGCCAAGCTAAACAGACCTAATACATGATCTAATACCACAACTTTTCTTGAAGCCACTAGAACAAATACAAAAAAAGTAAGAAGGATGTAAACCTATAGCTGCTGGCAGCTACCCTATGTCCAGAAAAGGAGAGCCTATTTGCAAAAGGAGCCAAACCAAGATAAACTGAGCGAACAGTTGAAGAGGGTCCAAAAACATTATTTGAGCCACTGGATCAAGCTTCACCTGAAATTGGCCATATCATGATCTTTTAAATTACGTGCCCCAATAAATTTCCATTTGCTTATTTGGAGGATTTCTGTCACTTGTTCAATGTACCTACTAATAAAAATGTAATGGTATAAATCATCTGCAGAAATCAAATGCTGTACTTAATTACTCTCAATCTAGAACCTGAAAAACATTTTTAACAGGAATCAAGGAACTATTTTCAGTATTTCACAAGTTTAATGGAGTTGTACACAGACCTGGAATAAAGCCTCTAAAGCTTAATAAAACACTAAGTTCTATCTGACTACATCATTTCAATCATTTTTCAATATGAAAACTTCAGTTATCTTGTTTTAATAAGTTCTAAATAGAAATAGTTTTTTATACATAATCTTTATTTTTAAATTAGAAACATTGTTACTTTTAAAATACGGTTTTATTTGATGGATAAACTGCTTTAAGACAGGAAATTTTTCAAAATGATCACTGGAGAGGAAAATATGAAAAACTATCACATTATTTTGAAATAATAATACAATTCACATCTTTAATATATCAGCAATTCTTGACTAACCCCTTAATTTCTGACTGCCTTTCTATCTACCCTGAGGCTATTCAGCCATATCAAATAAGCAGTCTAAGCTAATGGCACCACCTAGTGTCCTGTACTGGTCACTATCAGACTCACTGTCTTCCACTTTTACTGACTGGTGAAGGAACATAACCTAGTCTCTCACTGTTGTTCTCATTAATAATTCTTCCCCCAAATCCATGTCTTTCTTATTCATTTGTACATACACACTGTCCTGTATCCCCTAATGCCTCTCTCAACTGTCCAGTTACTTTAGAAACAACTCATTAGTGTGGTCTTGATCTTTGCCAGATAATTGGTGCTTAACGTAAGTTATTACAAGCACTTTCTGAAGTTACTACTACTACTATAAGTAGTATCCCATTCACATACAAAAGCTCACAGATCACTGGATAGGCAATGTGATTTTAAAACTCATTTTCTTAATTACTACTCATAAGGCTCATGCTGCTTTTTCTTAGTTCTTCATTTTTTACTGTGGCCAAAACACTTTTTTTTTCCCCCAAAAAGTAATCATTCAATTCTGGTCCAATATGGTGACATAGGAAGACCATGAACTCATCTCCTTCAAGGAACATATGAAATTACACCTATTTGTAAAATAATTTCTCAGGAAGAAAAAATGAGACCAGATTGAACAGCTTCTCAACAACCAAAGACAGAATGGCAAGAGAACAGCAAGAGAGATGGAGACACAGTCTCCAGGAACCCCCATACCCAATGCTGCAAACAGCAGTGGGGAAGGATGGTACTGAGGGACCAGGAACAAATTCCTCTGTCCTTGGGCACAGACAAAAATAAAGTAAAATAAAATAAAAAGTCCTGGTTTTAAAAAGTAAATATCCATTTTTTTTCACTCTTTCAAAGTTAAGCCAAGCTTTCCTCAAATACCATCAATGTTCTTGTTCACATCTGCTAGTCACACTAATATCATTTTGTAATATGTTGTATTATAAATTTTCATCTTCCAGCTTATCATCAGTTAAATCAATTTGGGGGGGAGGACTTAGACCTAACCACTACTGTTCTTTCTAAGAAAATTCAAATGAAATAATGGAATAGTGGTAAATAGACCAATGGAACAGAATTACAGCCCAAAGCAGACTCATACACATATAGAAAACTCAACATACCACAGTGGACTGTTCAAAAAAAATGCCAGGATATTTGGTTATCCATATGCAAAGAATTTCAGTCTCAAAACTCTATCTCTACACAAAAATTATACTCAGCTGAATGAAAGATCAAACTCTGCAGAGCACATATAGAAAAATTCCTTGACTCTAGGGGTAGGAAGGAATTTCTAAGGCATAAAAGCATAAAAAGCATAAAAGAAAAAGATTGATAAATTTTATTACATCAAATTGTAAAACTTGAAACAAAAGATACCACAAAGTTAAAGGCAAGTCACACAGAGGGCATAGATACATGTAACAAACACAATCAAATAATTAGTACCCATAAAATATAAAGAACTTCTGTAAATTAGTTATTTTAAATATTCCAACAGAAAAAAATTTTAGCAAAGACATGAGGCAGGAACCTTTAGGCAAACATAGGAAATATGCTCAACCTCACATTTATTTCTTTTTTTAATTTTTTTTTCAACGTTTATCCATTTTTGGGACAGAGAGAGACAGCATGAACGGGGGAGGGGCAGAGAGAGAGGGAGACACAGAATCAGAAACAGGCTCCAGGCTCTGAGCCATCAGCCCAGAGCCTGACGCGGGGCTCGAACTCACGGACCACGAGATCGTGACCTGGCTGAAGTCGGATGCTTAACCGACTGCGCCACCCAGGCACCCCATCAACCTCACATTTAAAAAGAATTTTTTTAACGCTTATTTATTTTTGAGAGACAGAGTGTGCAAGTGGGGGAGGAGCAGAGACAGAGAGGGAGACAAAGAATCTGAAGCAGGCTCCAGGCTCTGAAGTTGTCAGTACAGAGCCCAAGGTGAGGGGTGGGGCTCGAACTCACCAACAGTGAGTTCATGACCCAAGCTGAAGTTGGTCACCCAACCGACTGAGCCACCTAGGTGCCCCTCAACATCACATTTTTAAAGTGCAAATTAAACACTGAGATACATTTCACATGTACCAAATTAGAAATAAATTAAAATTTCTACTGATACCAATTCTTAGCAAAACAATTGAGAAAGGGAATGCCCAGATACTGCTGGCAAGAACAATTTAGCAATCTAGTGATGTAAGAGATGTGCGGCAAACAATTCCATAGGCACATAAAAATCCCAGGCAGCAATGTCCTATAGAGCTTTCTGGAATAACAGAAATGTCCTTTATCTATACAATACCCAATACATTAGCTGTTAGTTACATGTGGTTATTAAGCACTGCAAATGTGACTAGTGCAACCAAGAAACAAAATTAATTGTATTACATTTTAATTAACTTAAGTTAAAAAAACCCACATGTAGCTAGTGGCTACTATATTGGACAATACAGCCCTAGAAAATCATTCACATATGCATACAGAAATAAAAACAAGTATCTTAATTGCAACAGTGTTCCTAATACTGAAATACTTGTAAGTCCTCAACAGAATAAATTGGTATACTCATAAGTAATATATGGGAAAAATAAATTATATATACAAATAATTTGTTAACATACATAAATCTCAAAAATACAATACTGCATAAAAAATGTGAAGGATACACACAGTAAAAAGCATTTACATAACATAACCTACAAATCAATCCCTCATATTGTTTATAGATACACATAAATACAGTTTAAGCACTAAGAAAAGTATTATACTTAAAAACATCAAAAACAGCTAAAAACAACAGTCACCTTTGGGACAGGAAGGAGAATGGGATTGCAGACTGCAAAGAAGAACCTGGAGGGCCCTAAGTGTATCTGTAATGTTTTATTCCCTCCCAGAACCACACTCAAACCTTCAACTATAGCACAGTGTTAAAACTTTGGGTAAGTGAGTGTCTTGGTATTGTTAAATTTTACTGTATACTTAAAATATTTCATAAGGAAAGACTAAAAACAAGAAAATCCATGCTCCAAACTGTAGAACACAACCACCTGAAGTTTTACAGTTCCAGTTTATTCTTTAATTTCTCCCCATCTCAGTTAACTAAGATCCACTACTAAACACAATGAAATCAAATTTGTGAAGGCCTAAAATACCCAACTGTATTTTCATGATGAAGCATAGCTTGTCACCAGAAACGTTTTCTGCTTCCTAGTAGTAAAAGCAGAAAAAATGCAAGGTTTCTCTTTTCCTTGACTTTTTGACTTCTTATTCAATTCCCTTGTGTAGTATTTGTGGAAATCAAGTATTTAAGCATGAAAAAACAAAAAGCAAAAAGCAAAACAAAAAACTTTGCTATATAAGAATTACCCTTGGGATAATTCATGGATTCCTGAACCAGGCCATTTAGCCATGAGGTCAACTAGAACATATGTTTTAAATAACATTTAATCTACTTTGCTCAACCCCTTATTGAAAGTTTATGTTTTGCAACAATTGAAGAACTCATAAGGATCACATATTAGGTCCTTCTGCCAAAACATTCTGCTCTCTTCTAGTTTTAAAAATCAAAAGCTAATAAACGTGTTCATGAAAACAAAAATAAACATTGCATTCCCTTTAAAGAAAGCTTGTCTCTGGATTCAAAAGTTTTCTTGAATTACTCAATCCTATTGTTGAGAAGTACAAAAAATATGTTTTATCAATTAGACTTCTACCAATCCCTGGGACTGTAAGTTCCATGACAGCAAGTATAGTACACACCATATCCTCAAAGATTAACATCATATGGATGAATAAGTGAAGAATCAATGAATAAAACTACCTATTTATATTTATCATCAGTATTGAATATGTTCCATGTTGGTTTGTTGTACATCATGACTTAGTAAGACAAAGTAAAATGAAAAACTGAAAATAAACTTGCATAAAAAAGCAATTCTAAATGTTGGAGCTTCACACCAGAATTTGAAGTTCAGGCAGGAGAACCTCAAAGCTTCTCTCTCCCTCTGCCTTAAATGCAATCCACTTTCCATCTCTCAGAGGAAATACTGATAAACGGGATGAAGGCTAAATCCCATTTTTAAGTTTAAAATCTGGTGTCTTATGGCAAGGCCTTCTCTCAGTGTTCCATTTGGCTGGCTCTGTCTACAAAATGACAAAGCCAGGAAAAAGGTGTGGAGTGCATAGTTTAAACCAATCACTGTCAGCCTAAAGGAAAAGAGATCTTTTTCTTGACACATTATTCCTTGAATTGATTCTCTCATGCTATGTCTTCCCCATTAGAATGCTAAGATTAGAAAAACGAGTATCAGGATATGAACGTAGGAGAAAATGGCCAAATAGTTCTGTTTGCAGAATGAATACAAAAGGATCTTTGCAAAATATATTACAAACGGCCAATAAAATGCTTTCAACCTCACCAATAATCAGAGAAAACAAAGCTTACTAGAACTATTAAATGTCACATTTGCACCTATCACATTGGTAGCAGGAGTAAATAAATACTATTGTACTCTATCATAAGTAATTGATACACCTTTTATGAAATTTGGTATCTCTCAAAAGTTAAATGTATATTCCTTTTAGTTATATCTTATTAAAAACACTGGCAGAACCCCCCCCCAAACTGGCAGAATTTTGTAAAAGTATATGCAAAAAGATTATAAATGTGAGTAGTTTTTGGTAGTGAAAAACTAGAAAAACCCAAAGTATTCATTAGTCGGGATTAATTAATAAAAATAATTCACAGTTCTAGAGAGAAAGAACAGAGAAAATGGTGAACTGGAAATTATCTAAAATGAGTAACAAAAATGGCAGGAAGGACAATCAAGTTTCCAGATTGTAAGGGCCAATCACATGCTCAGCACAGTGAAAAAAAGAAAATCCATACTAAGAAAAATCACATAAAGGTATCTTAAAATACCAAGGGAAAAAAAGATTCTAAGAGATTCCAAAGACAAAAAACAGATCACATATAAAAGTTCAGAAATTAGTCTTCTCATGGGCACTGCTGGCTACTAATGGAGAAAGACCTTTAAATTTCTAAGAGAAAATCATTTGCAACCTACAATTCTATACCTCGTTGAAATACCAATCTAATGTGAAGGTAGAATAAAGACATTTTGTAGGCTTGCAAGTACTCAAAACTTTTATTTTCCACCCTTTCTTTTTTCAGCAATATCTGGAGGATGCTATGCTTCAGCAAAACGAGGGAATAAACTACTAAGAGGGGGAAAAAAAGCAATTCCTCCAACACAAGAGCAACAAAGGGAAGTGTGATCAGAGAACTGTGGAGAGTAAAAAACAAACATAAAACAAAACAAAATAAAACCCGACTGAAGCAGAATTGAAGGTGAGGAAAGAAGTTGACATAAAAATATTAATGGAGCTTTGGGACCTATATTTAAGCATTTGAAAAAAAAATTAATGAGCGATGCCTGAGAGAGTTGCTGAAACAAAGAGGGAAAGGAGTAATTTAGCCCATAGGAAACTAAGCAACTGGATAAGCAAGACAAATAATATGGGATGGGGAAAAGGACAAAAAAATGTATTTAAGTAAGTAAGTGTAATATAATGCATTATGTTATTCAATACTTACATGGTCATTATAACGTAAATATTGAGTATAGGTTGTTTATAGATTTAAGCAAAATTATTATATAACTTCCCAAAAGTTTAGCAGGAGTAGGTATAAAATATGATCTAAATCCCAAATCGCCATAAAAAGGTCAATAGATAACATCTAAAATTGGTTCAAGAAAAGCTGAATAAGCATATTATTAAACATAAGGTAGTATCAGAAAGAATAACCTAATAGGATTAAAAGTGGTTGTTTCTAGAGAACTGAGAGTGTTACTGAACGATCTATCACAGCCCCTAACTCAGGTAAAGCCAGATAAAGCCCTAGAATGCTGGCATGGCCAACTGCTCCATCCTGGGGAATCTCAAGGGGGATGGACACATTGAAAGCACAGCTCCTGGCTGGGTCTGCCAACACTGTTGCCAAACAAAGGATAAACTCATTTCAAGAAAAGCCAGTAACTCAAGAGACAAAAGTTTGTAAGAGAGAAAGGGAGAAATTTAGTTCAGGTGCCAGCAGGCTCAAGCCTTACCAACCAACCTCTCTGCTGGCAAGATGGACACCTAGAGTTTTATGAAGAGACGTTGAGGGGTACATGCAAGAAAGCAGGCAGAGGGCACATGATCTTGGGTGGGGGTTGGTATTTGTTCAGCCCAAGACTATGGGCAGGGCAGGGGATATGCAGGTGTGGTCTTCTAGACATTCTGTTACTACTGGGGCTTTTCTGGTGGTTGGAATGTTCCAGTCATTGCAAAACATCTTCATCAGTGCCTCAAGAAAATGAGGTAGGAAATAAGAACAAAAGGTTTTAGTTGGAGCATGAGTTAAGCAGTCTTGTCTATTTCTGGTTTTAGCTGTTGAGGTCTATTGTTGAATAGGAGGGCTCACTAACAAAAGGGCAGGAGACTGCTATATTTTATTGTAAACCTTTTGGCAATAATCAAATTTTTACCCATATGCAAGAATTACTTTAACTAAAAAAATTCTTGTGCCCCTTTGGGGCTGCATGGAAAAAAAAATGTTCCTAGTATAATCAACTTTGATGATGTTAAAATTAAAAGACTCTGAGAGACAGAAAACAGGCAAAACAGTTAATAAAACATGAAATATATTATTTGGACATGTAAAATAACCAACTTAGGAACTGAAACAATGCTGGAAGCAAGGTAAAGAAAAGGTAAAAATGGTGTGAGATGAAGATTCACCTAATTAAAAAGGAACACAACAAAGAAGAAATATCAAGAAGTATTATATAATCCTACTATACGTAGAAATAACCACAATAAGCACTCAAAACAGAGTTAGTTAAAAGTGGCTGCCTTGGGGGAGTGGCAGGGAAACATGGAACAGGATTTCTTTTGTTTTTTATTATACATCTATTCTATTTGATTTCTAATGATGTACATATATCACCTTTGAGTTTTTAAAAAGTGGCCCTGAGATATAATGGATCAAAAGTCCATGGGGTTCCCCAAAACTTATTATCTAGAATAACTTTCTCAAAAGGGTGAAATGCATTTAACATAGTCTTCACACAATCTAGAAAAACTCTATATAGAATATTCTTATAAAGAAATACAAGGGGCACCTGTGTTGTTCAGTCGGTTAAGTGTCTGACTCTTGATTTTGGCTCAGGTCATGATATTGCATTTGTGGGATCAAGCCCCATGTCAGGCTCCATGTTGTCAGTCTTTCTCTGCCCCTCCCCTACGCACTCCGTGTGTGTGTGTGTGTGTGTGTGTGTGTGTGTGTGTGTGTCAAAAATAGATAAACAAACTTAAAAAGAAATTCCTGGGGCGCCTGGGTGGCGCAGTCGGTTAAGCGTCCGACTTCAGCCAGGTCACGATCTCGCGGTCCGTGAGTTCGAGCCCCGCGTCAGGCTCTGGGCTGATGGCTCAGAGCCTGGAGCCTGTTTCTGATTCTGTGTCTCCCTCTCTCTCTGCCCCTCCCGTTCATGCTCTGACTCTCTCTGTCGCAAAAATAAAGAAACGTTGAAAAAAAAAATTTAAAAAAAATAAAAAGAAATTCCTTCTGAAAAAAAATATAAGACAGGTTAACAAAGGAATACTATTTTATTGGGAAGAAAGCTCAGCAAGGCAAGGAGTATTCCCAATAATATGAATGTGCAGAGAAAGAATGAGTAATGAAATTTAATGTGAACCATTTAATTCAATGAGCAGTTACTGCAGAAATATTGTCACATTGAGTTAATAACTCATTCCTAAGAATTCTGAAACACACTTAAGTCACCACATCTCAACAAGAATAAAACTTTAACAACAGATCACTTTGCTAAAGATTTTTAAGTTAATTGTATCTAATCACCTTTTATAATTCTGAAAAAAATACACCTGAGCACGTGTTTACATGTTCAAAACAAACTACTAATATTCTGCATGAGTCATGACAAGGAAAAGGCTGAAAAGCAATGAATGAAGGTATATATCCATATGATATTATATATACAACCATGCTTTAGAAAATAAATTTGGTAACATTTTTTTTAAAGTAAAAATTTAGGGAAAAGGTAGAATAAAAATTATATTATTAATATCTAAAGATATTGTACAATCACCACCTCATCCCACAGCACTCAACAATGAACATAAATGGCAGACACACACCTTCATTTTTAAAAAAATGAATTTCTTAGTTTATCAGAGTTGATTTAAGAATTACTTGACATTTTGATCCTATACTCTTCCCAGCTAAATAAAATGCTTCAAATTTTGATCACTTCTAAATCTGTTGTATTAAGGCTGAAACCAATTAATGACGCACTGCATCGGATAAGTAGAATTAAATTAGTGTATAATTGATTAGTGTATAATTGAAGCAGTTGTAGATTTACCAACTTTAATTAGGATGGTTTATTACAGATAATTTACACTCTAAGAGAGAAAATAGAATGAAGAAGTTCATCAAAACCTTAAATTAAGATCAGAGATCCAATATTATAGATTAGAAAGGGCAATATGCTAATACCAAGTACTTTGAAAGTAAATCATTTTAGTCCAAAATCCTTTAACAGAGGAAAATTGATTATTAACCTTTTAGCTTAGATTTTTCAAGGTATTACACTATTTATGGTAATCTATTATAATAGGTGATGCTAATTTATGTGAGTGAATAAAAGCATACGAATAATATTTTGTCTACGTACAACACTAAAATAGACTAAAAAGAACACATACTAAAATACTTGAATATTTCCCATAACTCCTTTAAAAGGTATTCAAGCAGGAGAAAAATCCTATAAGTCTTACCGTAAAAATAAATAAAAACTAATTTACCAACAAAGAAGCAAGTAAGGAGAAAGAGCATCTCAGCAACAAAACACAGAAATAATGTCTGCAGTTCTCTCAATACCCTTGTGGGTGGTAACTGCAACCCAGAAAGTTCCACACATAAATTGCTAACTCCCCCGAGTTTAAAGCCATGGTAATTAGGTTCATTATCTTACATGCTAATGACACAGAGATAATAAGTTTGCAGTGAATAATTCATATACTACCAGCTCTCACTGCGATGCTCATCGCTAATAGTTTATTTACAGTACAAGTTACACTGCATTTTTTCTATAGTTTAAATTTATTGCCAAGATAAACAGAAATCATTTAGTATGGAAATCTAATTTACTATCAGTAAACGGTAACAATCTTAAGCATACATTGGTTTGTATATTTGTAGTGTGATTTCTTACTCATTATTCGTAATTAGTTAAGATAATAATCAAAACATCAAAAGAATATCTTATAGAAAGATTAAGGTACTTGTATCTATATAGATGATTATTCTAATGATATTGGATAATGATGATTGCCCAAAACACTTAGCTGATGTCAATAAATTTTAAATTACTTCAGTAATTCATATTTTCAAATAAACAGTATTATCACCACATTCCTTATAAAAAATGTACATATAGATTATTTTAGACTGTGAATATCAAAGTGCAAATGAACCACTTAAGGTTTCTTACCATGTAAATACTTACTGTAAAATAATATCAAGTGTAAGATTAAATTCAGGGACCTATACAATTGCAATTGTTTTCAATTTTTACCCAGTTTTGGAATGGATTCATATCACACTTGCTGTATTTATGTCAACAAATTAAAGGTAATTTTAATCTCTTTCAAAATGACCTTCTTATAGATACTTGCAATAACTTACTCATTTTGTTACTATATACATGAACTATTGTGGTTTCAATAACTCAAAATCAAATTAGGTAAAAATTTTTCTACAATTTTTATACTTATACATTGATTCCTTCAAAAATAACTTGAATTCTAAGCTAAGACTTTTAATATGCAGGTCGTATCAATGAAGACAGGTCAGGTATAGTTCAGGCAATATTTATCACGTAACAACTACAAAATCTCAGTGGCTTAAACAATAAGGTCTTTTTCTCATTTACACTAGATGCCCATGGGTCATCTAAGGGTTCTATTCCATGTCTTTTCATTTCAATACCCAAGATAATGGAGCAGTCATCACCTCAAATTCTACCAGTCATCATAGCAGATGGAAAGAGAGCTCTGGACAGTCTTGCACTGGTCATTAAATGCTCCAACCCAGAAAAACAATTTCACTTCTGCTCATAACTCATTACCCAATTAACTATCTGGGAAAGTAAAACCCTGAAAAAGTTTAAATATTGAAAAATTTTTTAATATTTTATTTTTAGGTAATCTCTATACCCACTGCAGGGCTCCAATTTACAACGCTGAGATCAAGAGTCACATGTTCTACCAACTAAGCCAGGCACATGCCTCTAAAATTAAAAAAAACAAAAAAACAACTTCTCTTGGGATGAGCACTGGGTGCTGTATATAAGTGACAAATCACTCAGTTCTACACCTGAAACTAATATTACATTGTGTGTTGACTGGAATTTATTTTTTTTTTAATTTTTTTTTTAACGTTTATTTATTTTTTTGGGACAGAGAGAGACAGAGCATGAACGGGGGAGGGGCAGAGAGAGAGGGAGACACAGAATCAGAAACAGGGTCCAGGCTCTGAGCCATCAGCCCAGAGCCCGACGCGGGGCTCGAACTCACGGACCGCGAGATCGTGACCTGGCTGAAGTCGGACGCTTAACCGACTGCGCCACCCAGGCGCCCCAGACTGGAATTTAAATAAAAACTTGAAAAAAAAATTTTTCAAAGACATCAACTTCACAAAGTCAGTTATGAAGATACATTAGATAATGTTCATAAAGGACTTTGAATACAAATAGCATTTCAAATTCCTTTTTGTATTACTTTGCTACCATATCACAACAATCTGTTCTTGCCAAATCTGCCAAAAGTATAACCAGGCTAATATCAAGCACACTTTCAAAACTGCATTTGAACAGACCACCTACCTAAAATCCTCTGACCTTCTTACCATCACCCTCCATGAAATGATCCCGGCCTGTTTTTCTGTCTTCTCAGAATATTCAGTACAATGTACAGAATGCTCCAGGAAGACAAATCTAATAAATATACTGTACTAAATCTTTTTACATGCTGCCCATGTGAGAATGCTTTCTCTGCCACCTCCACTTGATGAAATCTTACTCTTCCTCTAACTAAGCTTAGGCCATCTCCACAGTGAAGCTTCACCTGAGTCTGATCCCAACACCCAGTACTGTACTCTATAACACTGATTCCACATCTCCACTATGATTGTTCATTGGCTACACACTAGATTATGAACTCCTTGAAAACAGACACTATTGTATTTACCTCTGAATCCCCAGCACCTGACATTTACTGGCTAATCAACAAATAAATGTCTAGAAAAATAACTAAAAGCCCATAGTCTCAAATGAATGATCTTAAAGGAAAGCAACATGCTTTGATGAAGAATAACTGTCCTATCAGTTCATGAAGATATAATTACGAAATAAGTTTGCTCAATGAGCTCCTTTTAGTACACAGAGTCAGTTTGTTGGAGGCAATTCTGATAAAATTAACCCAAAGCTGCGTGACACTCAGTTCATTTTTCCTTCATTGTTCCCCAGTCTTTACTTTATTCAACTAGTATTTACTGAATGCCAACTGTAGAGGTTCTAGAGATGGCATTAATTAAGGGTCAGCTGAGACACTGTCATCAATATCAGACAAAAACAGGTCAGTTCAGGGGCGCCTGGGTGGCTCAGTTGGCTAAATATCTGACTTCGGCTCATGTCATGAATTTGCTTTCATGAGTACAAGCCCTGTGTCAGGCTCTGTGACAACAGCTCAGAACCTGGAACCTGCTTCAGATTCTGTGTCTCCCTCTCTTTCTGCCCCTCCCCTGCTCGCACTCAGTCTCTCTCTTTCTCTCAAAATAAAGATTAAAAAAAAATTTTTTTTAAATAGGTCAGTTCAATATTTTGCTCACTGATGTCTCATCTAATTTTTTGACAGTTCACTTCACCATCACTGTAAGAGGAGGGTTAAGACTTCACAATGTAATTTTATATTAACATAATTTACTATAGTTATGAAAATGTTTGGAACAGGGGCGCCTGGGTGGCTTGGTCGGTTAAGCGTCTGACTTCGGCTCAGGGCATGATCTCACGGTCCGTGAGTTCGAGCCCCACATCGGGCTCTGTGCTGACAGCTCAGAGCCTGGAGCCTGTTTCGGATTCTGTGTCTCCCTCTCTCTCTGCCCCTCCCCTGTTCATGCTCTGTCTCTCTCTGTCTCAAAAATAAATAAACATTAAAAAAAAAAAAAAAAAAGAAAATGTTTGGAACCAATGTCGTCCACTGACCACAAGAGTATCTACTATGTTTAGCTTAAAAATCTTTTTTTGAAGTATTATATAGAAGAATGTCATTCAAGTTCATATTAAAGACTTTACTTAAACAAGAGCAAATTGACATTAAAATAGATGACTTTACTTTTAGAAGCAAAATGAGTAAGTAAAAAATATGAAGGCATGCTCAAATTTAGTTGCTGGATCTGAAAGGGTAAATAATGAAAATGCTGCACAAAAACATTAATAAAAATTATAAACCAAGTATTATTTGTAATGATACCTTATAAATGAAAGATGAGAATCTTTAAAAGTAACAAGACACTTGGAAAAACAGCATGCTCTACATTCCTGAAATATTTTCAGAGAAACAAAAAAGGCAAAGTTATCAGCCTAATACTTAGTCATTCTTGTTATCACCATTTAGTTGCCTAACACACTGGCAAAACAAAGTGACTCACATAGCCACTGAACATTTTTTGTGTTTAGCATTGTGCAGAGAATGTATTTTTTAAAAGCACATTTGTTTTAATAATAAAAGAACTAATAAATTAAAAGCTGTATCTTTTGGTGATATACTATTACATAAAATCTGTACTACTGCAGAAATAACAAGAAAATATTTATTTCTCATTGTAGCCTGGTATAAATTTCATAACCTAACTTGATAGGAACTTTACAATTTATGTCAGATACATGTGGGAAGACCATTTAATATAAGATTTTCTGATTGTAGAAATTTTAACCTCTCATATAACTGGCTTAATTTATTTATAGAATTATGAAGTACACTGCTGATCAATATAAATTCAACTAAAAATTTACAAGAATTATAAGTTTTAGAGCAGCAAATATGATTGGGAAAGAGCAGAATCATTCTTAAAAATTAGGAGATTACTAAAGTTGGTTAGAATCATTGTTTTATATAATAAAGCTTTAGCATAGAAATTCTACCAGATCTCATGGGTAAAATGTAATAAAAACTGTTAATGTAATGAAAGGAAGCTCAATGAATAGCTGACTTTCTAAAGTATTTTGTTCAGAGACTGGCACTAACCATACTCATTTATAATACAATACTGAAGTACATTTATTGGTTGTTGAGAAAAAAGAATGCTAAGCAGAGATGGTATGAAATGCAGAAATAGGATACTTCTGTATTCAAGTGAATAAAAATCTCAACTGGCAAATATTGAAAAATTGGGGGATAAAATAGGCATATTTAATTGATTATTTTAAACACTCTAAAAGAAATAAATGTGAAACTACAGGCAATAATGATTTATTTTAATACATCAGAGATACCCAAGGATACCAAAAAACATCATTATAGTCAGTAAGACTTAAAATTAAAAACTCTAGTTACTCTATGTTCCCAAGCTTAATGAAGAGAACATTATTAATAAATATAGTTTTGAACTAAATGATAAATACAGTATGTAACTTCTAACTTCCCTTTGCAAAACATTTCACGATTAGTTTCTGAAAGAGAAATGTGAAACATTAAAGAAAAATATTTGGATAAAAGATCCAGTTTTTAGACCATGAATTAATAATAATATTAAATTTGGTGCCCAAACATAATGAATTATTTAAGGTTTAAAACTTTCTATTGCTAAATAGAAAGAGTATATTACTATAGGCAACAACCTACTAGTATAAACTGGATTTTAACTGTGATTAATGAAAAACATAGAAAAGCAACAGGCTCAACAGTGTACCAAATAAACATACGGCATTATTCTTGTATGCTGTGAACTAAAATGAATTTATGAGTAGACAAGAATACACTTCATAAAAATTTCCAAAACTGTATAAATATTTCCAAAACATTTCTAAATATTCATGTCTGTATTGCTCATTTTAGAGATTGTTGAACTGTATTTGTTATTAACTTTCTTACATTTATATAATGTTTAGTAAAAGGACTATTTCCTGAAATGTTTCAATCAGAGGAGCATGTGTATGTATATGTGTGTGTCTATATGCCCACTTCAATGTAAATGAAGTCTTGCTGTTAGTTTCAGTTGACAGTATTTTGATAACTACTACCTTAAATAAATTCTTGCGTATGTACAAGAGGCAAATATAAGAATGTTCATAGTCACAAAACAACTGGAAATGACATAAATGTCCATCAACAGGTGAATGGAAAAATAAAATAAGGGGGGCTGGGTGGCTCAGTCGGTTAAGCATCCAACTCTTGATTTCAGTTCAGGTCATGATCTCTCAGTTCAATGAGAATGAGCTGCACATCGGGCTCTGCACTGACAGTGTGGGACCTGCTTGGAGTTCTCTTTCTCCCTCTCTGTCTGCCTTTCTCTCTCTCTCTCTCAAAATAAATAAATTATAAACAAACAAACAAATAGGGGCGCTTAGGTGGCTCAGGTGGTTAAGCGTCCAACTTTGGCTCAGGTCATGATCTCGCAGTCCATGAGTTCGAGCCCTGTGTCGGGCTCTGCTGACAGCTCAGAGCCTGGAGCCTGCTTCAGATTCTGTGTCCCCCCTCTGCTCCTGCCCCTCCCCCACTCATGCTCTGTCTCTCAAAAATAAATGTTAAAAAAATAAATGAATAAAATAAACAAATAAAATGATACATATTCATGCAGTGGAATACTAGTTATTGAATAATGAAAATCAATGAACTATAGCTATATATATCAACGAGGATAAATCACAGATATATACAAAAATGTATTAATTTTATACAGTTTAAAAACAAAACTAAAAAACATACTGTTCAGGAATACATAATCACAATTAAATTATAAAGAAAATGAATTATGTTAAAAAAAAATACCAAACCTATATTCAAGAGTATGGTTACTTCTGTGGAGGATTTGGGAGAATGACTCTAGGCAGAGTATGAAAGCAGTCTCAAAGCTATTAATAATATCATATTTCTTCAATTGGGTGATAGGTTCATGAGGTTTAGTTTCATTGGTATGCTTCAAAACATGATACATACTCTTTTGTCTATATCAAATACTCTTTAAGGAAAATGTTGGAAAACATATGTGGGGAACTTTTGCTTTCTATATATTTATAAATCACTTTGATCTTTCATAAGGACCATGAACCAAAAAGGAACATGGAACCAAAAAAGGGTGAATTTTATAATTTTGAAATTATAATTTATAGTAACTAAAAAATAGGAAATAGACTAAGAGTTTACTGAAGTTACAGCCTCCAGGAAAAAAAGCTGTTAAGAGTTTATATCAGTTATTTTATTATTTATTCATTCATTCATTCACTTATTCATTCATTCACTCATTCATTTTCTAAGTAGGCTTCACGTCCAGGGTGGAGCCCAAAGTGGAGCTTGAATTCACAACCCTGAGATCAAGGTCTGAGCTGAGATCAAGAGTCGTTTGCTTAACTAACTGAGCCACCCAGACACCCCTGTATTAGTAACTTTATTAGTTATATTAGTATTTTTCAAAGATATAACAAAACTTTCACGTACACGTTCAGTACAAATGCACTTAAAATAAATTTTAGACAAAAAAAGGCGTGTGGGGGTGCTGTGCCAGGCTGGCTCAGTCAGTAGAGCATGCAACTCTGAATCTTGGGGTTGTGAGTTCAAGCCCCATGTTGGGTATAGAAATTACTTAAAAATAAGATCCTTAAAAAATAAAATAAAATAAAATTTGTAAAATTATATAAC
The DNA here is from genome assembly GCF_014898765.1 of Herpailurus yagouaroundi. NCBI lineage: Eukaryota > Metazoa > Chordata > Mammalia > Carnivora > Felidae > Herpailurus > Herpailurus yagouaroundi. The sequence goes on along the minus strand of NW_024412404.1, from coordinate 15,182,582 downwards.
AGAGTTAAGTGGAACAAATGACCCAAACCCCAGATTTTTAAAGGAAAATAATGCTTCCAAATATTTAAAAATTACAGTTTTTTATATATTTAGGCCCAAAGAGTAATAGTGATAGAAACAGAAAAACATTCACTTTTAACCCAGAAGGCCTGCATGATTTAGATAAGGATCAAGTAAGCACTGGTTGCTACATTCTTTTTTTTTTTTTCCCAATTGAAACAATAGTTTTATTTGAGACATAAAAGCTCACGTGTTTCTGTCACATATGATGGGGTTGACTTTAGGGTCCTGGCTTCTAAGTTAAGACTGTGCATCTTAGACACAGCTTCTTGGGAAATGAATCAGAAAAGGAGCAAGACACAGCCTGGCAAGAAGACCATTACTGTTGTTGGGAAGTCCTACAGAAGGGGAAGATCGTACTCGATTAGCATACGTGTGCCAGAGCGCTAGGGATAAAGAGTGGTCGGCAGTGAGGCTGACATCTCCTCTTACCACAGCAAGGACTCTCCCCTAAACGGAGGCAGTGGAGTCCACTTGGCAATTCTGGCTGTAGAACATCTCAGGGCTCCCCAGTTCCCTCCCTGGATTCCCAAATCAGTCCCTCCACTTCCCCCAAAGATTTCAAAGAGGAAGGGCAGGGCCTATGTCATGGACACTGCTAATTGTTCAATGAAGCTGGCCAGGTTTATGTCCTGTTCTAAAAGGCCTGCACATTCTCGGGTGCTCAGGGTGATGTGGGCCTTACTGTACATGTTAAACCATTCGGGATGGTGGTCTAGTTTCTGAGCCTGCAGGGCCACCCTCATCATGAAGCCAAAGGCCCAAATGAAGTCTTTGAAATGGAACTGCTTGAAGATAGCATCTCTGCCTTCCAGCTCGTTCCACCCTAGAGCTCTCAGGTTTGGCAGCAGCTGGTTCCTCTCCTCATCACTTAGCCTCTGTGTTTTGCCAGCCATCCTGAGCACTGCGCAGGTGTGGATGTGGCCAAGCAGCAGGTGGCTGTGGGGCAGGAGGGCGGCACCACCCACTGGTTGCTACATTCTGAAAAGGGTCTCATGACTGCCTGTATATCTCACCAATAGTTAATATCAAACTGAATAATAAACACCAGAAAAATCTTGTGAAAGTAGTTTTACAAGTAGAAACTCAAAGAAAACATTTATGATCTAATACTCCTTGCATGTCCCCAACCCCCCTGAGCACTAAGCATATAACACCAGCTTCATACAGCAAGTGCAGCCCTTTCTGCCCACAGGTCCTGACCCCATGCTACTTAAATAAACTTACTAAGTTGCACCATAAAATGTCTCAAGAATTCTTTCTTGACCATTACACTCAACAATCCCACAACACATATGCGGTTAAGCACACTACACTAAAAAAATTTTTTCATGTAAATATTTTATTTTCAGTAGTGCTGAAAGAATTAAAACACAGTCTCTATCTTCAAATAATATACAATTTAAAGGAAATGCAAACCAAAAATAATTTCAGTAAAGCGCAAAAAGTACTAATGTGAGCAACGGAAAGATTAGCATGATGGAGATCAAGAAGGCTCTCAGATAACCTTTTAAGGAATCTTGAATTTTCAAAGCAAACCAAAGTTAGCTTCTTGTGGAGAGCAAAAACTTCCAGAGAGAAAATTATGTAAGCACTGAAGGCAGGACACAACCAAGAAATTCCGGGGCTAACCAGAAAACTAAAGTGTGAATAAAAAGGAGGCTCAGAGGGAAACCAGATAGGGGTTTTCAACTCATTTGAAAGACTATCCTGTTGATTTTCAATACTGATACTACTGGAAGTTAATCATTACCTCTAGCTCTGTATCTTTTTTTTATTAAGGTTTTTAAAAAGTTTATTTTATTATCTATTTTGAGAGAGGGAGAGAGTGCAATCAGGGAAGGGGCAGAGAGAGAGGGAGAGAAAATCCCAAGCAGGCTCTGAGCTGTTGTGGAGCAGGGGTGGTGCGGTTGGGTGGTTGGGGGGCGTGGTTTGTGGGAACCCAATGCAGGGCTCAAACCCACAAACCGTGTGAGATCATAACCTGAGCCGAAATCAAGAGCCAGACACTTAACCAACTAAGCCACCCAGGCGCACCTACCTCTGTATCTTATACAGATTCTTTTATTATTTCCTTTAGCATACTATATGATTATCTTACCACTTATTTTGTAAAAATTCACAAAGAGAAACCTCATTAAAATGGAGCCAGGAGTACAGATGGGGAGCACCCTACCACTGGTGGTCAAATGCAGACCCAACAGAAGAGATGAATCTTGCAAATCCATATTATTTTAGCTACTGCTTTACTAACTCAGCAGGAGGAAGAAAGGTTCTCCTCGTCCCCAGGCCAACAGCCTAGCCAATGAGAGACTGTCACAACTCACCCAATGAAAGTCACTGTACTCGAACTCCCAGTTTACTCCAATGGATTTTTTGTTTATAAAAGTTCCTAATTTCCACTTTCCCCTATAGAAGAGCATAACTTTCTTTATTTGCTGGACTTGTCTATGGTTTTGCCACAGCTTGCTTGTCCCTAATTGCAATTCTCTACTATTCCCAAACAAACCCACTTTTGCTGATAAAATAACTGGCAGTTTTATTTTTAAGGTTAACAGATTCACTCACAGTTTTCTGATTATATCATCATAATTATTATTTTTGCTACTAATCTATCCTATTCAGAAATCATCTCTATCCTTCCCAAGGAGAAGCCACTATTCGAAGCCTACTACACATTGTTTCACAGGATGCTTCTTCACACATTAAAAACTCCATGAGGTTGGGGACTGGGTCTGTTCTATAGACTAAGGACAAGATCTAGTATAAGACCTAACATGTCTTAAAGTAATAGTCACTATAAGAGGACCCTAAAAATGGAAGCCAGCATAGTAAAGATAGGGCTTCAGTTCCTGTTGACTGTAAAGCTGTCAAGCCAACCTGGGCTACCAACTTATAGACTTCTATTACATGAAAGAAAAATTAAATTCTATCTTGCTTCTGTTGCTGTAATTTTGGACTTTCTCATATGCAAATTCAATCCTAATTGATAAAACATGTGAATTAGTGATTAACATCTCATGACAATGAAACACTGGAACACAGTAGAGGCCAAAAATTAAAATGTTCTACCTTCTATGAATGAAGTTGAACATCTTCATATGAAATTTGTTCATGTATTTTGTTTAGTGCTACACACTACCAAGTCCTAAATTGGATTCAGTATTTTGGCAATTAATTTTAGAATCTGTCTCTTTCAACCTCAACTAGTGTACTGCAATTCAATTCTGGTACTAATCACCCAGAGTTAGCACAGATCCCACAAGTTAATGGACACAGTTCACAGCATGTTTCCCTCACATCAGACCACCCACACTTCTGACTACATACAAATTTGGAGTTTTCTATTACCCTCCCACAGGTTCAATAATTTACTAGAATGACTCACATAACTGAGGAAAGTGCTATACAGTTTGACCTTTGAAAACACAGGTTTGAATTGTGCAGGTCCACTTACAAGTAGATTTTTTACAGTACTGTATTTTCTCCTCCATATAGTTTTAACAGCATTTTCTTTTCTCTGGCCTACTTTATTGTAAGAATATAGTATATAATACGTATAGCATACAAAATATGTGTAAATCAACAATAGTTGGCTATTAGTAGTTAGGTTTTGGGGTAATCAAAAGTTATATATGGATTTTAAATTGCATGGGCAATCGGCACCCCTAAATCCTCATATTGTTCACGGGTCAATTGTATTTATAATTACAGTTTCATTGTAAATAATACAACTCAAGAACAACCAAATGAAGAGACAAATAAGGTGAGGTCTAGAAGAGTCCCAAACACAGACCTTCCATGCCCTCCCCTCGTGGAATCAGAGGGCAACACATTTCTGCAAAGTATTTTGTTCATTAAGAAGGAAGTTTCACTGAGCTTCACTGTCCAGAGTTTTTACTGGGATGTCATTACAATGATTGGATCATTGGCCACATGAATGACTTCAATCTCCAAACCCCCTTCCCAGAGGTGGGCTAGCTCTAAGTCCAAACCCTCTAAATAATCACATGATTTGATCTTCCTGGTTGATCAGCCCCCCTTCAGAAGTGAGCTAGGGGCCCACCATGAGTCACTTCATTAGAATAATGACAGTGACAGCACAGCAATCCTAGTAGCTCATAAATAACAAAGACACTCTGTCACTTGGGATATTCCATGGGTTTTAATTGCTCTGTACCAGGAACCCAGGGTAAAAACCAAATTCTTTATTATACAACAGGGAGTGATTCTGTTTTCATTAGCTGGCCCACAGTAAAGGCCTTCTTTCCCCTCATCAGATCTCCCCCATTCTAATTTCTGAAAAACATTAAAGAAGAAAATATCATCAAAGCTGCCATAGCCATGTACTAGAAAAATCTGACAAAATTTAAGGGAAGATATTATCACTCTAACCCACTGTAGATGTTTAAACAGCTACATTCCATTCTACCCCAAATCTTTCAAAATTTTTACCTTTATCATCTATCATAATACTAAAACATGGGACTCCCTTAACTGTCACTTGAAGTACCTATTTCAACACTTACACAAAACAAATCTTATTTTGAGACATAGAGAGAGACAGACAGAGAGAGAGGTTGCATGAACAGGGGAGGGGCAGAGAAAGAGAGGGGAGAGAGAATCCCAAGCAGGCTCTGCACTACCAGTGCAAAACTCTATGCAGGGCTCAATCTCACAAACTGTGAGATCATGACCTGAGCCAATATCAAGAGTAAGATGCTTAACCGACTTTGAGCCACCAAGGTGCCCCCACAAAATAAATCTTAACTTGTGTTTCCTTTGAGGAGTGGATCCAGGTTTTATGGACCAGTAACTTCTACAACTTGGGGAACTCTTTTTAAGGAAAAGGACACAAATTAGATGTGAAATATGTATTTAAAATATGAAAATAAGCCTCGTTAAATTACAAATTTCTATTTAAATTTTTTTTATTCTATTTAGATCCAAGTTAGTTAACATATAGTGTAATAAAGGTTTCAGGAGTAGAATTTAGTGATTCACTACTTACATACAACATTCAGTGCTCATCCCAACAAGTGCCCTCTTTAATGCCCATCACCCATTCAGCCCATCCTCTCACCCAACAACCCACCAGCAACCCTCGATTTGTTCTCTGTATTTAAAAGTCTCCTATGGTTTGCCTCTCTGTTTTTATTTTATTTTTCCTTCCCTTCCCCTAGGTTCATCTGTTTTGTTTCTTAAATTCCACATGAGTAAATCATACAATATTTAACTTTTGTGGATTTATTTCTCTTAGCATAATACACTCTAGTCCCATCCATTCTGTTGCAAACAGTAGGATTTAAGTCATTTTGATCATCAGGTAATATTCCATTGTATATATATACCACATCTTCTTTATCCATTCATCAATTGATGGACATTTGGGCTGTTCCCATACTTTGGCTATTGCTGATAGCACTGCTATAAACACTGGGGTACATGTGCCTCTCTGAATCAGCATTTTTGTATTCTTTGGATAAATACCTAGTAGGGCAATTGCTGGGTCATAGGATAGTTCTATTTTTAATTTCTCAAGGAACCTCCATACTGTTTTCCAGAGTGGCTGCACCAGTTTGCATTCCCAACAACAGTGCAAAAGGGTTCCCCTTTCTCTGCATCCTCGCCAACATCTATTGTTGCCTGAGTTGTTAATTTTAGCCATTCTGATGGGTGTGAGGTGGTATCTCATTGTGGTTTTGATTTGTATTTCCCAGATGATGAATGATGTTGAGCATCTTTCCTTGTGTCTGTTAGCCACCTGGGTGTCTTCTTTGGAAAAATGTCTGTTCATGTCTTCTACCATCTCTTTGCTGGATTATTTGTTTTAGGGTGCTGAGTTTGATAAGTTTATAGATTTTGGATACTAACCCTTTATCTGATACGTCATTTGCAAACATCTTCTCCCATTCTGTTGGTTGTCTTTTAGTTTTGTTGACTGTTTCCTTTGCTGTGCAGTAGCTTTTTATATTGATGAGGTCCTAATAGTTCATTCTTGCTTTTGTTTCCTCTGCCTCTGTAGACATGTCAAGAAGTTGTTGCAGCCGAGGTCAAAGAGGTTATTGCCTGTTTTTTCCTCCAGGATTTGATGGTTTCCTGTCTTACATTTAGGCCTCTCATCCATTTTGAGTTTATTTTTGTGTATGGTGTAATAAAGTGGTCCAGGTTCATTCTTCTGCATGTCGCTGTCCAGTTTTCCCAACACCATGTGCTGAAGAGACTGTCTTTTTTCCATTGGATATTCTTTCCTGCTTTGTTGAAGATTAGTTGGCCATATATTTGTGGGTCCATTTCTGGGTTCTCTAATCTGTTCTATTGATCTATGTACCTGTTTTTCTGCCAGTACCATACTGTCTTGATCATTACAGCTTTGTAATACAGCCTGAAGTCCCGAATTGTGATGCCTCCAGTTTTGGTTTTCTTTTTCAACATTACTTGGCTACTCAGGGTTTTTTTCTGGTTCCATACAAATTTTAGAAATGTTTGTTCTAGTTCTGTGAGGAATGCTGGTGTTATTTTGATAGGGATTGCATTGAATGTGTAGATTGCTTTGGGTAGTATTGACATTTTAACAATATTTGTTCTTCCAATCCATGAGTATGGAATGTTTTTCCATTTCTTTGTGTCTTCTTCCATTTCTTTCATAAGCTTTCTATAGTTTTCAGCATACAGATCTTTTACCTCTTTGGTTAGGTTTATTCCTGGGTATCTTATGGTTTTCACTATGATTGTAAGTGGGATCAATTCCTTGATTTCTCTGCTGCTTCATTATTGGTGTATAGAAATGCAACTGATTTCTGTATGTTGATTATATATGTTGTGACTTTGCTGAATTCATGTATCAGTTTTAGTAGTTTTTTTGTTGGAGTCTTTTGCGTTTTCCACGTAGAGTATCATGTTGCCTGCAAAGAGTGAAAGTTTGACTTCTTCCTTGATCATTCAGATGCCTTCTATTCCTTTCTGTTGTCTGACTGCTGAGGCTAGGACTTCCAATACTACGTTGAGCAACAGTAGTGAGAGTGGACATCCTTGCCATGTTCCTGATCTTAGGGGGAAAGGTCTCAGTTTTTCCCCATTGAGGATATTAGCTCTGGGTCTTTCATATATGGCCTCTATGATCTTGAGGTATGTTCCTTCTATCTCTACTTTCTCAAGAATTTTTATCAAGAAAACATGCTGTATTTTGTCAAATGCTTTTTCTACATCTAATTGAGAGGATCATGTGGCTCTTATCCTTTCTTTTATTAATGTGATAAGTCACATTGATTTTTGGATATTGAACCACCCCTGCGGCCCAGGAATAAATCCCACTTGATTGTGGCGATAATTCTTTCAATGTATTGTTAGATTCAGTTTGCAAATATAAATTACAAATTTTTAAAAGGTAACAAAATACCACGAACATCATAAATTCAAGAAAGACTGGCATTTTTTTTTTCAACGTTTATTTATTTTGGGGACAGAGAGAGACAGAGCATGAACGGGTGAGGGGCAGAGAGAGAGGGAGACACAGAATCGGAAACATGCTCCAGGCTCGAACTCACGGACCGCGAGATTGTGACCTGGCTGAAGTCGGACGCTTAACCGACTGCGCCACCCAGGCGCCCCAAGACTGGCATTTTTTAATGTTTATTTGATTTATTTTGAGAGAGAGAGAGAGAGAGAGAGAGAGGCAAAGAGAGGGAGAGAGAAAATCCCAAGCAGACTCTGCACTGTCAGCGCAGAGTCTGATGCAAGGCTCGATCTCATGAACTGTGACATCACAACCTGAGCCAAAATCAAGAGTCAGATGCTTAACTGACTGAGCCAACCAGGCATCCCAAGATTGGCATATTTTTATCAATTATTTAACCAACCTCTATATGCTCTTATTTTCATACATTTCTGACTGCATACTTTTGATTTCCTTTTCATATAAAAGTTTTATAATATTAAGAAAACAAAAAGGTAACTCAGTCTTTCTGCTAGTGTGTTTGATTCAGGTTTTATTCTTGATAGTTTAGAAAAGTTTTTATCAGTTTCACAAGTTATTACTGATAAAGTCATAAACACTGCTAAGATTGTTGTCAGATTCAGGAAAACTCCTAATAAGTTTCTTTCATATATGAATTCTAAGATTTAGAAAAAATTTCCAGACTAGCTTCTGAGTCCATATATTTAAACGATATTTCCCTTCCTCTTTCTCCTACCAGACTCAAGGAACATGTTTAGATTGCTTTAAGACCTCTGCCCTTGCATCTATATATCACAAAGCCATCAGCACGGTGGACAGTAAGAATATTACTGGGAGTCATACCTATGCCAGAACAGCTAGTAAGAACTTAACAATATGCAGAAATAACTGCAAAACATGTACTCCATCTAAACATATCCCATACTATACTTCCCCATAACCAGATCCCAGAAATGCCTCTGACCACTCTAATGCCACCCAGTAAGTCAAAGTGAAAATAAACAGCAATTTAACTGGTTAAAATACCTAACTTTTGACAATTTTATCCCCCCAAAATATAGCTATGTAAACACATTGCTTGGGATCCTCTCAGGGCCTTGGAAGGGTCTATGAGAGAAACCCTGAAACTTGTTAACTGACTACAAATTAAACCCATATCGATTTCCTACCCTAACTTGAAGAGCAGTTTCCTATTCCTTTTATCTATTTTCAAAATACTCAATCTTATTTCCTCAATGACATTTTGCTACTTTAACATATAACATCTAATTTCTAGAACACGAGCATTTCTAGCTTCTACCCCAATAAAATTAGGTGTAAACACTAAAACCAAACATTGACACAAAAACTGTTCCAGTTTCAAGCTTACCTTAATACTAATGCAAGCCTTACAATGGCTTTTTTTTTATCTTTATTTATTTTTGAGAGAGAGCGCACGCACATGAGCAAGGGAGGGGCAGAGAGAGAATGGCAAACACAGAATCCAAAGCAGGCTCCAGGCTCTGAGCTGTCAGCACAGAGCCCAACGCAGGGCTCAAACACACAAAATGAGAGATCATGACCTGAGCCACAACTGAATGCTTAACCAGCTGAGCCACCCAGACGCCCCCACCATGGCCTTTTGTACTTCAGGTGAAGGGTAGATACTTTAGACCATAGTTCAGTTCCTTTCATTGGTAAATATGAAAAAAAAAAAAATCCAATTTAAAGTGGCCTAATAAACTTCCTCCAATGTCACATAAGACTTAGGGTGGCTTTAGAATTGGGTAATTTAACAGCTCAAAAATATCACTAAGGATCCAGGTTCTCTCCATCTTTACACTCTGCTATGTAGTGTTTTGATTTTACACTCAACTAGCCCTCATAGGGTTACAAAGTAGCTCTCAGAATTCTAAGCACCCACTTATATGGATAACATCCAGAAATGCAAGGCTAAGGACCTTTCCCAGAAGCTCCTCATCAAGCCTCCCCTCATGTTTCACTGGCCAGACAGAAGTCACATGCTCATCTCTTAACTAACTAGCACAAAAAATGGGACAAACAAGATTGACCCAGACTGATAAGGCAACTCACATGGCAGAGGGGTCAGCCTACCCACACCACACACACACACACACACACACACACACACACACACACACACACACAGAAGGATCTGCCACAAGGACAACAGGAGTAATGAATGGTTGGTGGGTAAGCTTTTTATTAAGTAAACTGAATAGCTACTCTTAACCAAAATTACAGATTTCAGCTACGACATATATTTAATTATAGGGTAGGGCTAGATGTCTTTAGATCCATTTCAGCTCTCATGTTCTATAAGACATACAAATAGCATAGTGGTTAAGAGCCTGGGCTGTAAAGTCACACTGACATTTGTTTGAAAACCCATTCGGCCACTTATAAAATCTTGGTCAAGACACCCTTCTGAAAATCCAGATAATAGTAATATTTAAGTCATACTGCTATGAGATTAAAGGATGATGAATGTAAAATGCTTAGCATTTTAGCTAAGCTTCATAGCAAGCACTCAATAAATTTTAATTAATATTATTGGCCCATAATATACATAATTGTTGTGATTTTTGCACTACGAAATTAGAATTTAAGATAACTAAAACATTGCTCATTTCCAAATCAGAAAATAATTCTATGTCTCATATTCTATAAATACCTAACAATTACTACCTCTCTCCTAATTCTTCTCTTCTCTTGGAGAGGCATTTCCTCCACCTGCAACTTAAGCACCTCCAACATTCCTTTAGATTTATTCCTCCAAACTCAACGTTACAAAACCAAATTCATAACTTCTTCCAAATCATATTGCTTTTACTTTCAAAGATAATAGCATCACTATTTATCTATACAGATGCCAAAGACAAAATTTTAAAATCTTCCTGGATGCCCTCTCTCTTCATTGATCAGTCACTAAATCCCATCAACTCAAACCTCGGAACTATATTTTGAATCCATCCCCTGTGTTGTTCTAAAGTCACTACTACCTCCCTATAACAGATCTTCATTATCATACTCATTTCTATTACGAACAGTTTTCAAATTAGTATACGCACCTCCAGCCTCAATTTCTACCTCATCCTATTTTCTATCAACTGTCTTTGTAAAATGCAAACTAAGCATGTTTGCTTGCTTAAAAACCTTCCACAGGTCCCAAATACCTCTCATATATAAACCTAAAACCTTTTGCCCAGTATATAAGACCTCTCACAATCTGCCCCAACCTACACGTGTAGCTTTTTCTCTTTCCACTCCTTCCACAACATACCTAGTGTTTTAACCAAACTAAACAATACTTCATCATTCTCCAAATACACTACTCACTCATGTTTCTGTGTGTTCATGCAGATCACTCTATCCTGTGGGTTCATGCAGAACCTATTAACATAGATTAACTAATCCTCTGTTCATGTTGATACCTCTGTTCCCAACTAATTTCTACTCATTCTTCAAGTCCCAGCTCAAATATCAGCTCTTTGAGATAGCTTCTTGCATCCTGCACAGCTAGAGGAATCTACTTCTCTTATAGGATTTGACACATAATTTAATCATAGCAGTTATCTATCACACTGTATGATAGCTAGTTATTGCCTGTTTAATACTCCTGAAAAGAATGAATTTTTTTAATGTTTATTATTTTGAAAGAGAGAGAGAGAGAGAGAGAGAGAGAGAGAACAAGTGAGGGAGGGGCAGATAGAGAGGGAGACACTGAAGCAGGCTCCAGGCTCTGAGTTCTCCAGCACAGAGCCCGACGTGGGGCTCAAACCCACGAACTGCGAGATCATGACCTAAGCCAAAGTCGGACACTCAACCAACTGAGCTTCTCAGGCACCCCTGAAGAGAATGAATTTTTAAGGCAAGGTTATATCTTACTAATCTCTACATTTCTGGGATATATAATAAGTATTTATAACTAATGTTAACTGAATGAATAAATAAAAAGTAGCAGAATAAGAACTTAAGTCATTAGACTCCATATTATAAGCTTTTTACTAGAAATACTTACTGAATAAGAAATTAAATATTCAAATCTGTCTTAGACTGTGAACTCTATAAGTGAAGGAAAACTGATGCTCTGTATCCAATGTCTAAAGTCAAGCTTTACACATAGTTAAGATGAATAAATATTAAATAAATAAATTAATAAATTAATTAATTAATTAATTAATAAAACACAACCTTACCATACCTGCAGAATGGAACAATCACTTAATTTGTCTAATGACAGCAGTTTATACAGGAAACCCTTTCTTTCAGTTCTGGTCTAATTTCTTAACTATTTAAATATCACATATGGCAATCTTATTTACACTGTATAACTGAAGGCAAGATTCTACAGTGCCATGGATCTTCCTTTGAAAAGAGGTTATAATGTATCAATTAATCAATATCTATTGCTTCAAACTGGCTCATTTTACTCACTCACTTGATACCTGAACCCTATAGCTAATTTAACTTAAATCCTATGCCAGGCCTTCTCTGATGAACAAATAAAACTCAGTGTGCACATGTGTGTGTGTGTGTGTGTGTGTGTGTGTGTGTGTGTGTACAAAATAACACATTATAAGATCTCAAATTCTTTTTGTAAGTATTAAAAATATATGTGATATATAAAGATACATGCTTATATACAGAAATACAAATACCTACTCCCAAATGAAAATAAAGCCAAATATTTTGTGATTATCCATTTATTTCTAGTAATAGTAAGAGTATGTATTTCCCTCTAGTACCCCAAGAAAAAAAGAATTAGAAACATTAGGGTAGACCTATTTCTCCTCTTCTCCCAAAATACTCTGCTAAATTAGGAAGTTATACAACATGTTTTAATGCAGTCATCATCTTAGTGATTATATTACGACGGACTCTACTACTTATAAAACCACCTACAATTAAAGACAATTTCACACAAATATTGGTTATGGATAGTTTGGAATATATGGAAAAGAAACAGAAAAGAGTGGTAATAAGAGGCAGAAAATATTTATGATCATAAGCAAATTAGAAAATAAACCCCAAAATATCAAATCAATGTACATCTTCAAAATGGCTTTTATTTTCCTTTCTAATGCTTATCATCCTTTCCTCTTCCAAATTTTTGCTACCAATCAATCATCTCTTCAAATGCTTGCAATGAAAGGAATAAATAAAACACACACTCAAGAAAATCAATTTTAATGCTCATGGCAAGACCACAGATCCATAAAGTCTTCAGGTCTATTGACTAGTTGATATAAGGGTGGAATATATCTACTAAACCAATTGTCCTTTTAAAATTAACTCTTATTTAAAAAGTAAATAAAATTCTTATAATTAAAAGTTATTTTCAACAAATATACCAAGCATATAAAAATAGAAAGAATCTTAAAAGGTCATTTAATCCAATTAACTATACCTTCTTGATTCGTGTGCCAACCAAGTAATTCCTACCAAGTAATCCAGTCTATAACACCTCCTGAGAAAGGGAATTCATTACCTCCAAAACAAGTTTATTCAATTTTTGCATTTCTTTACTACTAGAAAGTTTTCCTTTATTGAGCTAAAATGATTCAGTCTATACCATCTACTCATTAGTTGTTCTATCCTTGAGGTTTTGCAAATAAATCAATAGATCTAATCTCATGTGCACATAAAGAAGGTGCTTCAAATGCAGAAGGAGGCTTATCATATATATCCTGGTTTTCTTTCTTCTAAGTTAAAACTACCCAGGTTTTCAATCCATTTTCATGACATGATTTTAAATTCCTTCAACAATTAAAAAAAGGGGGGAGGGAGGATGGTTTTAGAATCTATCCTCTCAATCATGAGTTTCAACATGGGAAATAATATACGGCTAACAAAAGAGCAATACAGAATTATTATCCTCTTACTGTTTGAAACCTAAGGATAGAATACTTTGTTCTTCTATGAGTGGACTGCCATAAATGTCCAGGGAAGCTTGTATCCAATGTTTTATTGTTGATGGGGGGCCAGGGTAGGAGGGAAGAAAAGAAGATAATAAAAGAGTCTCTAAAATATGAGAGGCTACCTCTTTGCCCTCAACTTTTTTTTTTTTTTTTTACACTAAGGCTACACTATTTCATGTATCAATTCCCTTTTCCTGCTAGAAAGTTCACCCTTTATAGCAAAGTTATACTAGGTATTTTATGCGTTAAAAAAAAAAAAGGACACCATTTTATTGTAGCTGAAGAATCAGGTGAATGTTCCCAACTTGCTCATGCACTTAATAAAGTTAGTTAAAATACCACACGAAAAAAATAGTTGAAGGAGCTCAGAGTTGGTGCGAGGTTGGAAATATCTAAATCGTGAATCAGTCAAATCAAAGGAGTCAGAAGTCAGTAATGGAAGTATCAGCTAATCCAAAAATGGTTGAATATACATGACTAAACCATTTAACCCCCTCTGAGTCTCAGAGTACCCTCACTGGTAAAATGAAGATAAAGAATTAGGATCAGAAGATCTCATACGCTTTGATCTCAGGACCTCTTTATACTTAAAAAAAGTATTGAGTACTTCAAAGAGCTTTTATATCTATCCCTGGTGACCATATTAAAATTAAAACAAAATTTCTAAATGTTTATTAATTTTTTTAAACAGAACCATTAAATGTTAACATACATAACATGTTATGAAAAATAACTCTTTCCAAATTTTAAAAATTGAGTGAGGAGTGAGAAGAGTAATATTGTTTTATAATTAATGTCTGGCTTAATAGAAGAGAGCTAGATTCTCTTACGCATTTGATCAATATCACATATCATGGAACCTCTGGAAAAATACTTACATTAGTGAGAAAATGAGAATGGAAAGGGCAAACAATGTCTAAGTATCACTTTGAAAACAGTTCTGTCTTCATGGACCCGCTGAAAAGGTCTTAGGAAACCTTCTCCAAGAAGCCCTGTACCACACTAGATCATCTGTAATTCTCTAGATCTACATGAAACCAGAATGATGTCAAGATTTTTAATCTTTTTAATGAAAATACACCTAACTTTACTATGATAGAATGCATCACTATTATGATTCTAAGATATTTCAGTGAGATGATCCTTTTTAAACCAACTATAAAAATCCATCTCAGGGCATGTTGATGGCTCAGATGGTTAAGGATTCGACTCTTGATTTCTGCTCAGGTTATGATCTTGCGGTTCATGAGATCAAGCCCCAAATCAGGCTCCACACCAACAGTTTGGAGGCTCCACACCAACAGGGGAGGCTCCACACTGTTGGAGCCTGCTGGGGATTCTCTCTCTCCCTTTCTCTCTGCCTCTTCCCTGCTCATACACACGTGCACGATCTCTCTCTCTCTCAAAAATAAACATTAAAAAAATGAACAAAATAAAATTATAAAAAAAAGCCATCTGAGAAAAAGAGTATAAGGTAAAAACAACAGAATATAGAATATTCTTTGTTACTATGGAAATTCCTACAAGGAAGAAAAGCTACTGAAATAATTTCCTTTGTATTATAATATTCGGCATAACAAAATCACTCAGCTTTAAATTATTTATTTATTTAAGTAATCTCTGTACCAAACAAGGGACTTTACACTCATTACCCCAAGAATCACAATCTCTACCAACTGAGCCAGACAGGTGCCCCAAAATTACTCTTTATGTAACAAATATATATAGATCATCTACTATATGTAAAGAATTGTCTTAATGGAAGAGGAACTTTATCCTCTTACAGAAGAGATCTGAAGGATTGATTCCAAAGCTATAATACAAAGAAAAAAAAACAAACAAATGCTATAGGATAAAGCAATATGGTGGTTCATAATCTTAAGGGTATTATGAAGATGATGTTAATATAGTTATGATTAAACTACTCATGCACAAAGTCTAGGAACATAAGAAAATCTATCTATATTTACTAGCCTATGGTGATATGTTTCATTCACTAAATTCAAAGTAACACATGTACCTTTCCAGAGAAAAAAATCAAATTTAAGAAATAAAAGCAACTTGCAGCACCTGGATGGATCAGTCGGTTGAGCTTCTGACTTCCCGACTTCAGCGAAGTCATGATCTCACCATTCATGAGTTAGAGTCCAACGTCAGGCTCTGTGCTGACAGCTTGGAGCCTGGAGCCTGCTTTGGATTCTGTGTTTCCCCTTCTCTCTCTCTGAACCTGCCCCACTCACACTCTGTCTCTCTCTCAAAAATAAATACACATGAAAAAAATTAAAAAGAAATAAAAGCAACTTAAATCTCTAATTTCACACATTGCAAAAAAGTAATTGTTGGTATAATCAACAGTGACTTTGGGAAATAGTTACAATGACACCTACATACTTTCATGCTTCAATCTCATGGCCAGACACAAATAAAAACAAGTGATAATAAGATCAGAAAAAGTAAATAAAGTAAGGGGTACCTGGGTGGCTCAGTCAGTTAAGCATTGGACTCTTGATTTCAGCTTAGGTCATGATCTCAGAGTCATGAGATCGAGCCCTGTATCAGCATGGAGCCTGCTTGGGATTTTCTCTCTTCCTCTCTCTCTGCCCCTATCCCACTCACGTGTGTGCATGCACTCTCTCTCTCTCCCTCTCTCTCTCTCAAAATAAATAAATAAATTTTTAAGTAAATTAAAATCCTAGAAATACTGGCTGAATCTTTCATACTTCACTGAAAAATGTATTTCATTAGTGAGCCATTTTTAACTATAATGAACATTCAATTTCAGCATCTAAACGAACAGTGCACCACATACTACTTTCTAATACATAATTAATTTAATTATGTAATTAATTTAATACATAAATTAATTTAGAATGATCATCCTTTTCATTTCTAAAAATAATTAATTTAAGCCTAATTTTCTCTCCTTTATTTGGGAAATATTCAAGAACACATAAAATAATTAAAATGTTTCCCTTAATTTGTAAGTATGTAATATTGTTTACTTGAAAATGTAAAGAAAACTAAAACATAAATTTTAGTAATACACAATCCCTTTTAGAAATAACTACATTTTTCATGCATGTGGAATTATGACAGTCAATAGGATTTTTTTTATTTATATATGAAATTTATTGTCAAATTGGTTTCCATACAACACCCAGTGCTCATCCCAAAAGGTGCCCTCCTCAATACCCATCACCCACCCTCTCCTCCCTCCCACCCCCCATAAACCCTCAGCTTGCTCTCAGTTCTCAACAGTCTCTTATGCTTTGGCTCTCTCCCACTCTAACCTCTTTTTTTTTTTCCTTCCCCTCCCCCATGGGTTCCTGTTAAGTTTCTCAGGATCCACATAAGAGTGAAACCATATGGTATCTGTCTTTCTCTGTATGGCTTATTTCACTTAGCATCACACTCTCCAGTTCCATCCACGTTGCTACAAAAGGCCATATTTCATTTTTTCTCATTGCCACGTAGTATTCCATAGTGTATATAAACCACAACACAGTCAATAGGATTTACATTATGTCAAACTTAAAAATATCTACTGAATTTTAGACTATATAGAAGTTTCTCTGGCATGTAACCAGCAATAGTTTCTACCTTTAAGATAAAATTCAGTACTGAATATAAGTTTACATTTGAATATTTTCCACTGAGCTCCTCCACCCCCAAAATATTATGCCCTAAAAATATTAGAAGATCTCCCATAGTCTTTTTAAAAGTTCTGTATTCATTCATCCTCTGTATCTGCACAAACAAAACAGGCAAAATAGCACCATCTGGTGGGTATCACTTTAGTTTTAAAATAATTTTCTACATTTACCTTACTAACGCTTCTTTGAAAAAACTGCATAACAATAGGGAATCATTTTAAAGTACTATGAATTAAAGATGAAAAGTAGCTTAATTAGCAAGCAAAAGTACACTTTAGAATCGAGCCAACTTTGCAGCACTGTTTCTTAACTATTAAGAAGTTAACTTTCTATGATGCCATTTAGGATAAAATCTCCTCAGAACTTAACCTTGTGGTCTTAGTTTTTAAAAGACTAATATAAAAAAGACATTTTTAATATAAAAATAATTTATATTTTTCATATAATACATCTATACTAGTCAAAGAAAAGGATGAGATGCGAACATAATAATCCTCACAAAAAGTAGAATTGTCTGTTATTTGTTTATTTTTAGGGTTAATTTTGTTTTTATTTATATTCAAGTTAGTTAACATGCAGTGTCTTGGCTTCAGGAGTAAAACCCAGTGATTCATCTTTTACATATGACACCCAGTGCTCATCCCCAAAAGTGTGGGTGTGTCTAAATTATCAGCTGAAATTAATAAGGCTGATCTAAAGGTTTATTAACAATACAGCTTTCTGAGTACTAACAATATGCTGGATAAGTGTCAAAACATAAATTAACTCCCAATTTTAGTGAGCCAAATAAACATGTAACAACTATGGAAAGGAATACAAACAAACAGAAGACAAAATCAGAAAAAAGGTTGTGTTTTTAATTTTGGTAATTTTTTTTGTTTGTTTATTTTTGAGAGAGAGAGAGAGAGAGAGAGAGAGACAGAAACAGAGTGTAAGCCAGGGAGGGGCAATGAGAGAGGGAGACACAGAATCTGAAACAGGCTCCAGGCTCTGAGCCATCAGCACAGAGCCTGATGCAGGGCTTGAATTCACGGACAGAGCGATCATGACCTGAGCCAAAGTCGGATGCTCAACCGACTGAGCCACCCAGGCACCCCATGAAGCACCACCTTCTTAATTCAAGTAATACTTATTCTATAATCCACAGGCATTTAATTCACTTCAACAGCATTCAACAAGCAGTGTTCTATGTACTACACACAAGAAGAACTGAATATGAAATAGCCACAGGCCTCAAGAAGTTTAGTCTAATACAGAAGATAACACAGACAAATTATAGCATAACAGAAACAAATTTATCAGAGGTGAAGAGGAAGCAGCTAAGTTTTGAAATTATCAGGCAGCTAATACTCGAGAAGGGTAGACCAGCACGTGCAAAAGCACAGATACAAAAATAAGCAATTAATTCTTACTAGGGCTAAAGGTAGAAGGCTGTTGGTAGGAATAGTGCCAAAAGGGAAAGCAAGATTCAGATCTGCTTCCAAAGTCATGCTTAATAACTTAAAATTCATCCTGTAGGCAATGGGAGAACTATTAAAGTGTTTTAATAACATGGTCAAGTGATGGGACAAATTAGTGTTTTAGAAAGATGGACAATCAGTAGGACAGAAACAAACAAAAGTACAAAAAGCATTAAAAGAAGAATGTAAAGTAAGGACAGGAGAAAGGGTGAGACTGGAGGCACAGTTATATGAGGTGCTAATGTAACATCCCGGGCGAGAACTATGAAAAAAAAAGAACGGATAGAGTTGGAGATATTTAAAAAAACATTTTTTTAATATTCATTTAAGAGAGAGAGATACATTTTTTTAAGGTTTATTTATTTTTGAGAGCGAGAGCAGGGGAGGGGCAGAGAGAAGGGGAGACACAGAATCTGAAGCAGGCTCCAGGCTCTGAGCTGTCAGCACAGAGCCTGATGCGGAGCCTTAACTCACAAACTGTGAGATCATGACCTGAGCCAAAACTGGATGCTCAACTGAATAAGCCACCCAGGTGCCCCTAGAATTGGAGACATTTAAACATAATATATATTCATTAAAATGTACTGAGTTTCTAGAATACGTTTGGTATAGTGCCAAGCCCTGATAGAGAGATAAAAGTACCCTTGCCTTTAGCTCATAATCTAGAAAAGACAAAAGAAAACAGGGAATTACAAAATGATCTAATAATTCCTCTGACATAAAATCTGCATAAAACCTAGATTTAGGTGTTAAAAACAGACAACAAGCCTAACCTGGAGTCACTTATGTTAAGTGACATCACCAAAGCAAGATTTAATTACAGTTTTAGCTTTCCCAGAAATGAAATATTTAACCCAATCAGGAACAGCCTGATCAGCAGTAGTTTAGCAAATCTGCCTTATTAAACCCCTGCCATTGGTTGCAAAAACCAACCTGTCTTTTTGCCTAGTAAAACTGTCTTGTTCCTGCTCCCTCCTGCCTATAAAAATCTTTCATTTTGTACAGCTCCTTGGATAGCCTTTTGTTTTTTTTAACACAGAGAGAGGGAGAGTGTGCATGCACAAGGAGGGTAAAAGGGTAGAAGGAGAAAGAATCCCAAGCAGGCTCCATGCTCAAAATGGAGCCCAATGTGAGGTTTGATCCCACAACCCTGCGATCATGACCTGAGCTAAAATCAAGAGTCGGACACTCCACTGACAGAGCCACCCAGGTGCCCTTCAGGTGCCCTTCGAATCTTCTTTCCAAGTTCATGCTATCCAGTTCATGAATCACTGAAATGCTAAAAACAAAACCATGAGCCCAAAATGGAGTCACTTATGTTAAGCCACCACATTAGCAAACCAAGACTTAATACAGAACCTAACTAGAGTTTTAACAACATCCTTCCTTGCCCCCTCCACCAGGCCAAGAATGTGACCTTTAGCCAGCTAACCTGTAGTTTGCATTGTTTTAGGCAAAGTTGTTCTCCTGATGAAGGATAGAAGCAGAAAAATGTTCACCTTTAACCCAGAAGGCTGACCTATAGCCTGCATAATTTTGATAAGGATCAAATAAGTGCTGGTTTCTACATTCTTAAAGGGTCTCAAGACTGCCTGTACATTTCACCAATAGTTAATACGGAACTGAATGATAAGCACCAGAGAAATCTTACAAAAATAGTTTTACAAGTAGAAATTCGAAGAAAACATTTATAATCTAATACTCCCTGCGTGTCCCTCCCCCCTGAAACTCTAAGCATATAACCACAAGCTTCATAAAGCAAAAGTGCAGCCTTTGCCCACAGGTCCTGTCCCTGTGCTACTTAAACAAACTAAACTAAGTTGCACCATACAACTTCTCAAGAATTCTTTCTTGGCTGTTGCACTCCACGATCCAGCAACACTTGTAAGGGGAACAGAAGGTCTATCACTGGATTACCTTGTAGTGCTGATCAGGATTCTTTGCTAATAATTTCCTTCTTTCCATTCCCTATCTATCCTTAAAAACTTTTCCTTTCCTGCAGCTCAATGGGACACCCTTCTATTGTCACATATGAGATAGGGGAACTAAAGGAACACCATGAACAGCTGTTTGTTTGTTCCTTTGTTTCTTTTTCCCACTTCTTTCCCACCTCTACTTTTGCTAGGACATACACACATGTTATAGAACAGACAATATATGTCCTCCTTGGAGAGGACAATGATTTCTTTGGAGTCTCCCAACAAACACAACAGATAATCTAAAGAGTGACCAGGCAGGGTTGTCATGAACTTTCCAAGACCATGGACTCATCAAGACACCTAAACACTCTTTATTCCTGGATTATGGAGACCACCCAACAACCTTCCTCAGTAAAAACCCCATGACCCCAGCAAAGACAAGAATCACTCTTCTTTCTTTTCTGAATCTCCCTGATGCTCTGTTCGTATCTACACTCTATATCTTCAATAAACTCTGCTCTCACTTCCTCTTGGCTCACCTTTGATCTCTACCTTGCACAAAGCCAAGGACTCTCTTGGGTGGTCCTACAGGCCCTCCTCTGAGTCCTTGGACCCAGCCAGCCTTCATCAGATGGAATGCTACCAGATTCACAAATGAGCAAACAAAGCTAATTTGATCTTCAAATTTACTTAGATCAATTTTGCTTTTTAACAGAGATCAAAGTTTCCCAGATAAAATTCTGAATCTTGAAAAGGATTTGAGGGGGGCGCCTGGGTGGCTCAGTCGGTTAAGCATCCGACTTCGGCTCAGGTCATGATCTCACAGTCCATGAGTTCGAGCCCCGCGTCGGGCTCTGTGCTGACAGCTCAGAGCCTGGAGCCTGTTTCAGATTCTGTGTCTCCCTCTCTCTCTCTGCCCCTCCCCTGTTCATGCTCTGTCTCTCTCTGTCTCAAAAATAAATAATAAAAAAATGTTAAAAAAAAAATTAAAAAAAAAAAAAGAAAAGGATTTGAGGTAGTGAGGGGAGACCTACAAGGAGGAGGTTTTTAGAGGGAGCAGCATGTGCAATTATATGGACAAGAGGGACATGTTCAATGAATTGCAAACAGATGCTAGAATTAGGAATTAAAAAGCAAAGAAAGTTCTTTAGGTTTCATCATGCAAAGAGAAGTCATTGAAAGGTTTTAAACCTGGAAGAAACAAGATCAGATTTCCATTTATAAAAATTATAATAGGCCAAATATAAATAATGTGCGTATTTGAGTGTCCCCACACACGAGAAAGATGATTCACACGAATTACCTTAAATTAACAATACAAAGCAAGGGTGACAAAAAAGCCAAAGAGCTACAATTGATTTCAGAGTACTCTTGATTCAACACTTACACTGTGACCTTGAAGAAGTATGTTAAATTTCTAGTTGCCTAGGGGTGCCTGGGTGGCTCAGTGTGTTAAGCGGCCGACTTCAGCTCAGGTCACGATCTCGCGGTCTGTGAGTTCAAGCCCTGCGTCAGACTCTGTGCTGACAGTTCAGAGCCTGGAGCCTGTTTCAGATTCTGTGTCTCCCTCTCTCTGACCCTCCCCCATTCATGCTCTGTCTCTGTCTCAAAAATAAATAAACGTTAAAAAAAAAATTTTTTTTTAAATTTCTAGTCGCCTATTCTTCATAGGATGAAATACTACTATAACTTCAAAAGAGGTCATAACAATAAGGGATACATCACTTAATAACTATGGAACTATGTAACCTGTATTCAAACTAAAAATCAACAGTCCAAAAATAAAGAACAAATCTGCTGCTTTCTGAAAGGGCATCAATTCAAAACCAATGTTTCCATATGTATATATTGGAAAATTGACTACAATTTGGTAAAATGCTAAGAACAATGGACTAAAAAAGAAGACCTGAGTACCAGTCTTCCCTACCAATTATGATTTCTATGCCTCAGTTTATTCTTTACCAAAAATAAAGGAATTGTACACTAAATGTTTTCTATAGCTGAAAATATTCAAGAACCTGAGGACATTTTCATTACTGCTGTAAGAGAATGGCATAACTTAAACATTAAATAACACCTTATGAAAAACTTTGTGGATGGGAAATGGAATCATTCATTTTAAATCAATCATTCATGACAAAACACAATTTTACCACCCTAAAGTTTTTTGTACATAAAAATGGCCATAAGCAGAGAGGCTTAGAGCCATAACACCCTGAGTCTTTAAAAAAAAAAAAAAAAAAAAAAAAAATTTCTAAATAAAATTCCTAAAGATTGACAGTAAACTGTATGCTATGTCATTCCTGTAATCAACCTATATAATAGCTTTATTTACTCTGCCATACAAATGTGGACATCAAGGGCTAATGGCTAAGAACAATGATAATGCTGTCAACAATACCAGTAACAAAGTCAATGACATGATCCCCAGAATCCAACAGAGTCTTACAGTCTTACTGATAAATTTTGTTTTACAAATATCAATAACTCATTCCAAAGAGAATGGGATAGTTAATAGAACTTTCACATAGGGGTTTCCCAGTGTAATCTGAAATGAACAAAAAAAGAAGTGCTTCCTCTACTAATCTTTGAAAAAAAAAAAAAAAAAGTGTTTCATCTCATACAATATTGGTTTTTCCAAATCCTTAACAATGGATTTACAAGGTTAAATGATTACAATTAAAAAAAAATTTCATTTATGTAGGCCCAGGTAAAACAATTATGAAAATAAATACGTAACTTTATTAGAGTATACTTTATGGACCACAAATCTAAGGTAAGAACAAAAAAAATTCTCTCATTACACAAACTGTTGGAACACAATGAAATATTGATAAACATTAAGTTCTCAGTCAGGTCAGTCAACAAATATAATGGCCTACTGAGTCTTGGAAACACAAATGAAAGTTTCTACCCCTAAAAAATATTTAATCACTTTTAAATATCTGATGACATAATAAATATATAGAAAACATAAT
Source organism: Herpailurus yagouaroundi (assembly GCF_014898765.1). Lineage (NCBI taxonomy): Eukaryota > Metazoa > Chordata > Mammalia > Carnivora > Felidae > Herpailurus > Herpailurus yagouaroundi. The sequence continues at coordinate 15,159,135 of NW_024412404.1, read as the reverse complement.
AAATTTATAATATGCTTGCAGGCTTCCAGTTTTGGAATAAATAAGTCATGGGAATAAAAGGTACAGCAGAGGGAATATACTCAATGGTACCATAACAATGTTATATGGTGACAGATGGCAGTGGCACTAGTGGTGAGCACAGTATAACATATAGACTTGTCCAATTACTATGTTATACACCTGAAACTAATGTAACATTGTGTGCCAGCTATACTCTAAATAAATAAATAAAGGGGCGCCTGGGTGGCGCAGTCGGTTAAGCGTCCGACTTCAGCCAGGTCACGATCTCCCGGTCTCGGGAGTTCGAGCCCCGCGTCGAGCTCTGGGCTGATGGCTCGGAGCCCGGAGCCGGCTTCCGATGCTGTGTCTCCCTCTCTCTCTGCCCCTCCTCCGTTCATGCTCTGTCTCTCTCTGTCCCAAAAATAAATAAATGTTGAAAAAAAAAAATTAAAAATAAATAAATAAATAAATAAATAAATAAATAAATAAATTTATACTATGATAACTCCTGAGGGCATAATTAGAATCAACAAAGGAAATAAGAAACATGCAAATGATAACAATACACTTAAAAATAACATGAAAGTCTTGGGCACCTGGGTGGCTCAGTCACTTAAGCGTACAACTCTCGATTTTGACTCAGGTTGTGATCTCACCATCGTGAGACAGAGCCCTGCATCAAGCTCTGCGCTGAGCTTGGAGCCTGCGTGGGATTCTCGCTCTCCCTCTCTCTCTGTGTCCCTCCCCTGCTCACACTCTGTCTCTCTCTCTCTCTCAAAAATAAAAATAAAAAAAAAAAAAACATTATAAAAATAATATGAAAGTCTTGAAGAGAGGATGAAAATTACCCACATCTCAGGAATTGAAACATTATTACTGTTACTTTCCAAGTCTCACTTTAACAAAAAAAAAAGCATTGCAGAGAAATGAAAAGCATAAATATATACTGACATGAAAATTAAGGCAGAGCTTTCTACTTAAAAAGTTCTTCACATGCAAGGGAAATTGAATTTTTGTGGTTTGGCTATTACAAACTGATTTAAAGATACATAAATTAGAATATTTTAATTATACAATCACCTACTAATATTAAACATTCTTACATATAGTAAGTACTAGAATATGACAGACCATCTTGCTTTTTCCAGAGATTATTTGATTCTACTTTTATTCTTTCTTCAAGGTGGACTGAACCCAAAGTCATTGCTTTCATCAATGACTAATCTATACCTCTTTGCATGTGAGTTAATATTCTTATGGAGAAGATCTAATCCTACCTTTGTTAAATGACTCAGTAAAACAATTCTAAACAAGTTACTAAGTAATGATTTATACTAGTCTAGAATAAAATCCTCAAAGTACTAAGACTTTAAACTCTGCCCCCCCCACCGAAAAACTATACCATAAATCAGGTTTTCAGGAGGCAGCAGAAATGTGATCAGCTTCCCCACTGTGATCCTCTAAAAATATGCAGCATCTCTTTTCAAATATAAAGCACTAACCAAAGCAACAGCTTATACTGTATACCATTCTTCTGAATACATTTTTCTACCTTCTCTGGTTTAGAGACAGTACATTGTTTTGTTTATTTTTAAAGTTGTCCTGCTGGGTTGCTGAGGATCAAATTGAGAAAAAGGCTGCAAATTACATCCAGAAAGGGCTTTCTGATGATGTTCCTGAAGCACTGAATTAACCAGTCTTTACCTCCAAATCTATTGTATTTATAGATTAAGTCATTTTGTTTTGGGTGTCTGTTACTTTGTTTGGGTGTCTGTATACCTACAAATAGTATGCAAATATCCTGACTTTGGAGACAATTAGTTCTGGAAAAGTTTATATTCTCATCTATCACATATTTAAAGAAAAAAAATTCTAATTAAAAAAAACTAAATTTGGCATTAAAAAAATTCTCTCAGAATCCAAACCTAAGGGGGCAGTCACACAAATCATTCCAAACTTAATCACCAACACCAGCTGCCTACTAGAATTAGAGGCACTTATATACAAAGTCAATCCAAATGTTGAAGAAAAAAGAAAGCTTGTTTGCTCTCTACTAAGGAAACTTAGTTGATAATATTTGAGGAATAATGAGAGAGGCACTTAATTTTAACTCAGGATTCTGATTTTCATAAGGAGCCTGCTGTTAAAATTGATTACATTCATGAAAACAAAACTTGGATAACAAAGCTGTTTAATTAATCATCAACCTTGTAGTGAAACCAAGAATAACCAAAATTATTGTGAATAAACCCACTTAATGATAAAATACACGAATAAACATATGAACTGAAACCATCATAGATACTCTGCGGACTAAAGCAGTCTTTAAGTATTCACAAATATTTACTAAGTTTCTACCATGTGCCAGCCACTGGGGATACAAAGATGAATGAAATATGAGCCTTGTGCTCAAAGTACTGAGTCTAGAAAGAATATTAACAAAAAAAATAAATAAATAAAAGCAGAAGTAGTTATTTGCATGCCAGGCATCATGGAATTCTCTACATGTACATTAAATATACGTAATGCTCATAATAATCCTGTAAGGTTAAGGATTATCACTCTCATAATTTAGATGAGGAAATATTTAAAAGAATAAGTAACCCAAAGTCTCACAAGTAGGAATTATCAAAACCAGGATTTTAATTCTGGTCTGCCTGTTGGTTTGTACCAAACTAACCCCAGAGTACAGGAAGAGTGTACAATAGAGAAGACTACCAGAAAGAATATCTGAGTTAAGCCTCAAAAGGTGAAGAGGAGTTAGTCAAGGAGAATAAAAGAGGTTCCAAAGTTTTTGAGAAAACTTTAAATAATACATGAAGTACTAATTTTGGAAAGCACTACTATACATGTGACACATAGGTTAAATCAAATTCAAAATGACATGGACTTAAGTAGCCAATAATATAAAGAAAGTTCACTCTAGATTTCTTCAAAGACTAATGGGAGATGGGTTAATTATCCTTAAAGATTGTGAGAAAATAACTGACTAAAAGATAAAAACTATAAGAACCCCAGCAAAATATTTATATATTGATTCAAAGTTTTTACTCATATAAGAAAACATTATTACTATATCAAGGATATAATATGTTTTAAAGATAACAAAGGATAGGATTGTTATATAAATAAAACTAGTTCAATTCTATTCTTTTAAAGGATTACCTAATCTAAATTTAGTCAAGGTTAAAAAATACTAAAACAAATTTCTTTGTGCCACCATAATGCATGCCTGTATTTGTGTAAATTATTATATTTTAAGGGAATATGTTTAGTATTAACAAAGGGCTCAAAATAATTATCTTATAAAATTGTTTAAAAGCTTATTCATGTATGATCTTAACAATGACTTACTATAATCAAATTTTTATAAATTCAAAGAGCATATACACTTTAGCTCTTTCCTATCTTCATCCTTTATGTTTTAGTCCCTAGCTTTATGGTTGACATCGGTTTGCCCATTTTGCTAAATTCTATCGTGGAAGCCAGTCACGTTCCCTCTGCCCTCACTCTAGAATGGAAAATATTTTTAAAAACTAATTACACAATTTAATATTTAAATATAAACTAGTTTAGGAGACAAAGGAGAAAAAGTGGGGGTGAAAAAAAATATACACATTCTGTAAAAGGGAAATCAGTAGTAGGATTTGATAACAAAGAATTTTCTTTACAAGAGCATAAATTTATGGAAATTATACATGTAAAAGACATTTTCTACATTTCTTTGTTGAATTTTGGGATCCTGCTAAGATATTTCTCTCTCCTCTTTCTATCAAGCAGAAATTTTGTCTGTTTCAATAAAACAAACAAACAAAAAATCCTTCAATGAACATTTTCCCACCCAATTCAACATTAAAAAACTAAAAAAAAAAAAAAAAAAAAAACCATAATTCCAAAACCTTTTTTTCCCCCCAAATCTTCCATTAGGCTTTATCTACCTCCTTCTGTCTAACCTAACACAGTGCTGCAGACCTAGGAATTGGTATCTCTGGCCTTCCCAAACAAAAAAGCATAAAAGTTGTTGCAATATTTGAGGAAGTGGGTTTCATTTCACACAAGCTATTAAAATTCAGTATCTACAAAGTGAGACATTTTTATAAAATAACATTTTCACAAGAAAAACAATTGAAATTATTAGCATACAAAGTAAAATTTAGAGAAAATTTCAAAATCTAGTCTAAATGTTCAATCGTTTAGCTAAATAATTGAAAAAGTCAAGTTGTAATCTCAATGAAGTTCCACAGAGGGAGCTAGCATCACAAAGAACAAATTTATACTACAGTGGACTTCAAGAAACGACCTAGTCTATTAGAAATAATTGGATTTCCATTCACCAACATGAGTTCAGTTTATCTTCTAAGATTTTACCCTAGATATTAACAACCCCCCAAAAATACAGTATTACCTACATATTTTGGCATATTTCTATTAAACCATATTAAAACTTATGAAAGGTAATATCTACCATGAGTACCTTTAAACAGTTTGTGAAGTAGATACATTCATTTTAAATATTATTATTTCTCCTGGGGTACCTGGGTGGCTCAGTCAGTTAAGCATCCAACTCTTGATTTTGGCTGAGGTCATGATCTCACAGCTGGGGGTTCAAGCACAGAGCCTGCATAGGATTCTCTCTCTCCCTCTCTCCCTCTCTGCCACTCCCCTGCTCGCTCTCTATCCTTGTTTCTCTAAAAATAAATAAATAAATATTTTAAAAAACTATAGGAAAAAAAATAAAATAAAAAATATTATTATCCCTCCCAAAAAAAGTAAAACATAGTCTTTCTCTAAGTCACTGAATTTAGGAAAAGTACAAAGCAATAAATAGAAATCTGAAATCAAATCACAATCTATTTCTTTTCTAATAGAAGGTAAGTTATGTAATCACTCCAAGCCTATTTCCCATAAAATGGCAATGATTATAATTTTTACATTCTAGTGTTGCTATGAGGATTAAATTAGAGCACAAAAGTAACTGACATAAAGATCTCCTTCCTTGTTTTTTAATACATAAGTATTATTTAATTCTTTAATAAATTTTTTTTCTAAAAAAATTTCAATAAATTTTCAAAAAAATCAATAATTACAGTTAGTAAAGAAAATGTTTGCAAGGATTAGATTAGTTGCTAATAGATGCTAAAAGTTCCCCAAAACTCCCAAATCCATATCACTCCCAAAATTTCCAACTCAGTCCTCAAGGGGATATAGATAGTGTTGGCATAACCCTTACAGTGTTTTTCAGGCAGAAATCTGTCATAGCTTCATCCTCAAAATATTCCTGTTTGTTGTAGGCCAAGGGAAAAAAGAATTCAACAATCAGAAGTTTCTGCTCTCTTCATTCCATGTTGACCCTGATGAATATTCCCATTGATAGCACATACTGCAATACTGTCAAGTAAATTTGTAACAAAGGATTGATGAACTACACTAGGACTGAAAAGCACTGAATAAAACTTCAGAAAACACCTCACCCTTCCACCCAGGGTGAAAAATCAAAGAGAGAGAAAGCAAAATAATAATAACAATATACTACTACTAATAATAATAATAATAGTCAATTTAAAACAACAAAGAGAGAACAAAGAAGTCCATTAGCATTTTTTGCCTGAAGAATTTCAGGCTAGAAACTTAGAAACTATACCCAATAGGATTACTGAATAGACTAAAAGAGAAGTAGGTAACTAAACAAATCATTTGCTTAATGGATAATTATAAAATAGCAGAGTACTGATCTAATCCCACAAGGATATTTGAGAGACAACTACTCCAAGAGCAGAAGCCAGTTGAGAGAGTTTTCATAAACATCATCAGACTCACAACCTACATCACAAGTAACTTTTATATAACCTTTCCATAGCTCGAAACTTTTTCACATAATTTCATTTAATCATCCTTAAACTTATTCAAACATGAAATTTTCACCATTTTATAAATAAAGACATTAAATTCAGAAGATTAAATGAGTAATCCAAGTGTGATAGGTTTTATACTTGTGCTAACTAGAACTATATTCCCCAGAATTTCCTTTCCTATATGGTTTCAGATTAGGACTAACCACAAAAAAATTCTGTGTACAATCTGGAGGGTGCAAGTGAAGCAGCAGCCATTTTATTCCAAAGGTTGTTATTGCTCACAGGTAGTAAAAGACAGAGAAGTATGGGTAGAATTCCAATTTGCCCTTATTTATCCCCATACCACCCCAGCTCACCCTCCCAAACAGTACCAGCACTATCACCAGATGCTTCACTGAAACTTGAGAGGTGGTAGCTGCAAAGAGCCAACAACCTACCAGCCTCCTTTACAGTTTACTCCAGCAGGTGGATTTTTGAAAGCTTCAACTCATGAAACTGAACCAGGACTGGACTTTTCTCTGATTCTTTGTGAGCCTTTACTTCCCTAGTTTTTTCCACAACTGAACAAGGTTTAATTCCTACAGTAAATTCCTTTATTTCTTAACACTCATAGTGGAACTGATACACCAAGGTTGTAATCTATGACAAAATTCATACATAAATTTCTTCTAATGCTAAGTCCAAGGCAGTACACATTTCTTCAAAAGCAGAAAATTGCAAGTTAGTTTAATTTTCTTTTTAATGTTTATTTATTTTTGAGACAGAGGGAGAGAGCACGAGCAGGGGGAGGGGCAGAGAGACAGAAGGAAACACAGAATTTGAAGCAGCTCCAGGCTCTGAACTGTCAGAACAGAGCCTGGTGCAGGACTTGAACCCACGGACCGTGAGGACCAGGAGATCATGACCTGAGCTGAAGTCAGACACTTAACCGACTGAACCACCCAGGAGCCCAGGATTAATCCTTTAAAGGTTTTAAGATTTTACCAATAATGACATATATTTTTCATTCATCCATCATACATACATGAATACAAATCCAAGTTTAATCCCAAAATTATCTCTTATAATGACTTCTTTATGTCAGGGTTAATAATTTTCTTTGAAATAGTAAAATATTTAAGCAAATATTCCAGAAGTTTCATGATCCAGGTATAACAACAGATGTGAAGAAACTATGAAATCCTAGAATTTTAAAGTGAGAGCACAGTCAAAAGTTCACCAAACAGGATAAACTCTGGTCACAGAGAAGGTGAGAACCATTTGTGGTTGCCTGAAATAAATTCGATCAATGTTCATTTGAGATTCTCACAGAAGTCACCTGATGGTATTGGTTTAAAAAATGAGCAAAATAAATCTAACATACATTTACAAGGTACTCCTGGAGGCACAGCTTTGCAAGCACAAATGGTATATGTTACAGCTTTCTTAAAGATCAATTTTAAAAAGCAATAGAGTAGGGGGAAGAGTTAAGATGGCAGAGCAACATGGAGTCCTGAGCTTGTCTCATCCCTGAAACACAGCTAGATCTGCACGAAACCATTTTGAACACATAAAGAAATTGATCTGAGGAGCAACACAATGATCTGCATTAACTTGAGCCACAGAACTCAGCAGGTACGTGGTGTGGAGAGGTGAACTAGGGAGAGAAAAGCCGTGGAGGGTAGGGAGCCATTTTCATAGAGGGAGGACAGAGAGAAAAAGGAAGGGGAAGAGAACTGCACATCCGGATCGTGCAAGAAAAGCACTCCCCCTCAAAGCAACTGGAGAAAGAGAAAGAGTGAAAACAGTTGCACGGAACTGAACAAGAAATCTGTTCCCCAAAACCATTGACAGCGAGAAAGGAGAGGGTTTCAGTACCACCAGGATTCTATAAACAGTGGAGCACAGAGTCCGAAGTTTCAGAGCTTAGTGCCCGATAGTGTTCTGGTGAGGAAGTAGGTCAAATCCCCAGGAGCAGGCAGCACGGTATGAGGGGTCTGTGTGCTACATTGGGAGAAGTGGTTTCCCTGCTTGGAATGCATTTGGTAGAGACCATATGGCCTCCCCACAGGCAAAGGTCCCAGCAGACCCCAGAAAGCAGCCACATTTACTGGTTCGGGAACAAAGACACCACAGTTCAGCAAAACCTGGTGCCAGATGTGTGTTGTGATTTGCCGTAATCTCTGAACCTCTGCCACTGCACAATCACACAAACATTTTCTGGGGCAAACTAGCACCCAGCCATTGCTCAGCAAGACCCTCCCCAAGAGAGCTGGCATGGGTCTCTGAAGTATGGGGTTTGCTTGTTTTTTTTAATTTTTTTTAAGTTTATTCATTTTTTTTAATTTTTTTAAAATATTTATTTATTTTTGAGACAGAGTGAGACAAAGTGAGACTGGGGGAGGGGCAGAGAGAGAGGGAGAAACAGGATTGGAAACAGGCTCCAGGATCTGATCTGTCAGCACAGAGCCTGACGCAGGGCTCGAACCCACAGACTGCAAGATCATGACCTGAGCCGAACTCGGATGCTCAACCGACTGAGCCACCCAGGCGCCCCAAGTTTATTCATTTTTGAGAGAGAGAGACAGAGTGTGAGCAGGGAAGGGGCAGAGAGAGAGGGAGACACAGAATCTGAAGCAGGCTCCAGGCTCTGAGCTGTCAGCACAGAGCCCAATGCAGGGCTCAAACTCATGAACCGGGAGATCATGACCTGAGCTGAAGTCAGACGCTTAACCGACTGAGTCACCTAGGTGCCCCTGAAGTGTGGGGTTTTCAAACAACACCATCTGAGATAAAATTCTGGAAGGAAGTGCTGCCTGGCAGACAGACAGCTTGGACACAGGCAGGATACAAGCAGGGAGTGGATGGAGGGCTGAGACAAAGGAGCTTGATCGTAGGTCAGTGAGAGTATGAAGTTTCTGCGCCAGACTACGGAGCTGGGTGAAGCCATTCATTTCCACATCTCCCATGAATGCATGCATGCACACTGATCCACCCCAGTAAGCTAAACAGCGCCACCTAATGGAGAACAGAGCCATTACACCAAGCCCTGCCCAACTGCACCCTCCAAGCACATCCCACAGGAATACCAGCACAAGTCACTCTGTCTGCTTAGTGTTCAAACTATAGAGTGCTTCATAGTTTGAGTTCTAGGGGAAACTGGACGTAACTTCATTCGAGTTTCATTGTTTTCTGGTTCATTTATTTGTTCATTTTCTTTGCTTCTGTTTTTGCTTAAATTGTTTTCTTTTATCTTTCTTTTTTTTCCTTTCTTGGATACAGAATAGGAAAAATTTATTTTTTACTTTATTTTTTATTTCTTTACTTCTTTATTCTATTTTATTTTGTTTATTTTATTTTTTCTATTTTATTATATAATTTTTTTAAGTTTTAAATTTTTTCCTACCTTTCCCTTATTTCTCTATCAAGCTTCTTTCAACAAGCAGACCAAAACATACCTAGAATCTAGCTTCCTTTATTTGATTTTTTGTTTTGTTTTTAATTTTTATTTTTAATGTTATTAATTTTTTTCTTCCTCCAAAATGACAAACAAAGGAATTCACCCCAAAAGAAGAATAGGAAAAAATGAAAGCCAGGGACTTAACACAGATATAAGTAAGATGTCTGAACCAGAATTTAGAAACACGATAATAAGAATACCAGGTGGACTTGAAAAAGGCATAGAAGACACCAGAAAACCCCTTTCTGCAGAGATAAAAGAAATAAAATTTAGGCTGAAATTAAAAATGCTATAACCAAGATGCAATCTCAAACGCATGCCATGACAGCAAGGATGGACAAAGCAGACCAGCGAGTCAGCAATATAGAAGATAAAATTATGGAGAATAACAAAGCAGAAAAAAAGAGGGAAATAAAGGCAAAAGATCATGATACAAGACTTAGAGAACTCAGAGTCTTATTAAAAAGGAATAACATCTGAATCATAGAAGTCCCAGAATATGAAGAGAGAGAAAAAGGCGCAGAAGGTTTATGTGAGCAAATTTTAGTGGAAAACTTTACTAATCTGGGGAATGGCACAGATATCAAAATCCAAGAATTACAGAGAACCCCATTAGATTCAACAAAAACTGACCATCACCAAGGCATACCATAGTAAAATTCACAAAATACACAGAAAAGGAAAAAATTATGAAAGCAGCAAAGGAAAAAAGTCCTTAACCTATAATGGAAGACAGATCAGGTTCACAGTAGACCTATCCACAGAACTTGGCAGGCCAGAAAGGAGTGGCAGGATATATTCAATGTGCTGAATCAGAAAAATACATAGCCAAGAATTCTTTATCCAACAAGGCTGTCATTCAAAATAGAAGGAAAGGCAGTTTCCCAAACAAAAACTAAACCAGCTCTGCAAGAAATTTTAAGGATACTTAAATTCTTAAATTCTTTGAGCAGAGAAAAGACAAAACAAAAATAAAAAGACCAAAAGCAACAAAGAATAGAAAGGACCAGAGAACATCACCAGAAACACCAATTCAACAGGCAACATGGTGCTAAATTCATATCCTTCAGTACCCACTCTAAATGTCAATGGACTAAACGCTCCAATCAAAAGACACAGGGTGTATCAGCATGGATAAGAAAATAAGACCCATCTACATGCTGCTTACAAGAGACTCATTTTAGACCTCATATAAAGGCCATATGCAAAAGACCCACAGCTAATATCCTCCTCAATGGGGAAAAAGTGAGAACTTTCTCCCTAAGGTCAGGAACATGACAGGGATGTCCACTCTCTCCACTGTTATTCAACATAGGATTTAAAGTCCTAGCCTCAGCAATCAGACAACAGAAAGAAATAAAAGGCATCCAAATCAGCAAGGAGGAAGTCAAACCTTCACTCTTTGTAGACGACATGATACTCCTATGTGGAAAACCCAAAAGACTCTACCAAAAAACTGCTAGAACTGATACATGAATTCAGCAAAGCCACAGGATATAAAATCAATGTACAGAAATTGGTCGCATTTCTATACACCAATAATGAAGCAGCAGAAAGAGAAATCAAGGAATTGATCTCATTTACAATTGCACCAAACCATAAAATACCTAATAATAAACCTAACCAAAGAAGTGAAAAATCTATACACTGAAAACTATAGAAGGCTTATGAAAAAAAAAAGCTTTTTGAAGATGACACAAAAAAATGGAAAAACGTTCCATGCTCTTGGATTGGAAAAACAAATATTGTTAAAATGTCGATACTACCCAAAGAAATCTACATATCCAATGCAATCCTAACAAAATAACACAGCATTCTTCACAGAAGGCTAGAATAAACAATTCCAAAATTTGTATGGAACCAGAAAAGGCCCCGAATAGTCAAAGTAATGTTGAAAGAAAATCCAAAGCTGGAGGCATCACATTGCTGGCCTTCAAGATGTATTACAAAGCTGTAATCATCAAGACAATATGGTACTGGCAAAAAAAAACAAATACACAGAAAAATGGAACAGAATAGAGAACCCAGAAATGGACCCACAAACATATGGCCAACTAATCTTTGACAAAGCAGGAAAGAATATCCAATGGAATAAAGACAGCCTCTTCAGCAAGTGGTGCTGGGAAAACTGGACAGCAACATGCAGAAGAATGAACCTGGACCACTTTCTTACACCATACATAAAAAATAAACTCAAAATGGATCAAAGACCTAAACGTAAGACAGAAAGCCATCAAAATTCTGGAGAAGAAAACAGGCCACAATCTCTCTGACCTCAGTTGCAACAACTTCTTATTTGACATATCTCCAGAACCAAGGGAAACAAAAGCAAAAATGAACTATTGGAACCTCATCAAGATAAAAAGCTACTGCACAGCAAAGGAAATAACCAGCAAAACTAAAAGGCAACCAATGGAATGGGAGAAGATGTTTGCAAATGATATATCAGATAAAAGGTTAGTATCCAAAATCTATAAAGAACTTATCAAACTCAACAGCCAAAAAACAAATAATCTAGTGAAGAAATGGGCAGAAGACATGAATAGACATTTTTCCAAAGAAGACATCCAGATGGCTAACAGACACAAGGAAAGATGCTCAACATCACTCATCATCTGGGAAATACAAATCAAAACCACAAGGAGATACCAACTCACACCCATCATGATGAATGGCTAAAATTAACAACTCAGACAACAGATGTTGGCAAGGATGCAGACAAAGGGGAACCCTTTTGCACTGGTGCTGGGAATGCAAACTGGTGTAGCCCCTCTGGAAAACAGTATGGAGGTTCCTCAAAAAATTAAAAATAGAACTATCCTATGACCCAGCAGTTGTACTACTAGGTATTTATCCAAAGAATACAAAAATGCTAATTCTAAGTGGCACATGAACCCCATGTTTATAGCAATACTATCAACAATAGCCAAAGTATGGAAAGAGCCCAAACGTCCATCGACTGATGAATGGATAAAGAAGATGTGGTGTGTGTCTGTATATGTATGTGTATGTGTGTGTGTGTATGTGTGTATATATATACATGATGGAACATATATATATATACATATATATATATATATATGTATATATATATATGATGGAATAATACTTGGCAATCAAAAAGAATGAAATCTTGCCATTTACAATATGGATGGAACTGAAGTGTATTATACTAAATAAGTCAGTCAGAGAAAGACAAATATCTTAAGATTTACTCATATGTGGAATTTAAGAAACAAAACAGATGAACAGGGGAAGGGAAACAAAAATAATATAAAAACAGGGAGGGTGACAAACCATAAAAGACTCTTAAATACAGAGAACAAACTGGGGGCTACTGACAGGGTGTCAGGTGGAGGGATGAACTAAATGGGCGATGGATATTAAGGAGGGCACTTGTTGGGAGGAACACTGAGTGTTATATGTAAGTGATGAATCACAAAATTCTATTACTGAAATCATTATTACAGTATATGTAACTAACTTGGATTTAAATTTTAAAAATTAATTAATTAAAAATCAATATAGTAAACAGCTTATAAAGATAATGACCACATATCAAAATCAATTTAAAAAAATACTTTTCTCATGTAAGAGGCATTTATACCTTAGGATGAAATGCCCAATGAAAGTATCATACATGGAATCAAACAATTTAGGTCAAAGAAGACTAATGTGTTCTAGAGAAAAAGGTTCTAGTGGTGACAAAGACATCGAAGACAAAGATGCTGAATGTTCAAAGAAAGAGTAAAAAAAGAAAAAAGTACTTTAAAATTATTTCACATAAAATGTAGTTAGATTGTGAATGTTCAAAGAACTGAGAAGTAAAAAAGAAAAAAATTCATTTAATTACTTCACATAGTATATGGTTGTAAATGTATGGTGTAAATAAACTAAATTATATATAACTATAAAATTGACTTCTTTCATAAACATCTCTCAAAACTTTTAGGACCAAGTTGATCAAAAGCTTTGTATTACACCCTTTCCTTGGAAGAATGAGAAGAGCTTTGCATTTTGAAGTCAGGCATACATAATATTTGACTAAGTTTTCTTCAACACACTCAATAAGTGGCTATTGGTCTGAGCTGGTTTCTAAAACCATAGTATAATACTATAAAATTAAACAGTCATTATAAACAGTTATTGAGTATTGCAATGGATATTGACCCTTTTAATTTAAAAAAAAAATCCCTATATACTTAGGGAATGGCTTGGTGCACAGAAAAAGCACCTAAATGGGAATCAGGAAACAGATTCTGGTCCAGTATTGTCAGTAAGTAGCAGTGTAAGTCATTTATCAGCAAGTCATTTATCATATAAATCCCTCCTAATTCATTATAAAAAAAAATGGATATTAGTTCTAGGGCTCATTTCTAGAATCAAAGTTCTGTAATTTCAAAGACATGAAAGAAAATGGCCCCTGATTAAGGGGCCATAAAAATACCCATGATATTTAAAATGCTATACCTTGGGGTGGTTGGGGGGCTCAGTCAGCTGGTGAGTCAGGCCCGAGTCAGCCTCTGCGCTGACAACTCAGAGCCTGGAGCCTGCTTTGGATTCTGTGTCTCCCTCTCTCTCTCTCTGCCCCTACTCCACTCATACTCTGTGTCTCTGTCTCTCAAAAACAAACATTAAAAAATACAATAAAATTGTTTTGAAAAATCACTATATAACCTTGAGAAAAAAATATTTTGTGTGTGTACTTTTTATCTGCAATAGGTGACACAAAGCTTCACATTAGTTTCAGCTATATGACATAGTATAGCTATAGTATCTCTACATGCTATGCTATGCTCACAAGTGTAACTACCATCTGTCACCACAAAATGCTATTACAGTATCAATGACTATATTCTTGATGCTAAGTCTAAAAATAATAGTCTTGAAGGACTCTATCTACAAAAAATTATTCTTCATACAGATATATACAAATTGAAGATTGCATTAAATTAAACCATAAGGGACCTGAGTTAGAAGTTAAAATATCTTTAACATTAGGGAGTGTCAAACATCAGGAAAATCCTGACGGAAGTTTGTAAAATTCATGAGTATATTTATTAAAGGATAGAACCTTAATAAGGATATCTAGAATAAGTGTAGTCTGACCTGAAGGTGTATAGCCAGCCACAGATTCCTCGAATTTTTAATTCCACAGTATTATTTGACATTAAGTGTTTGCATAATAATTAAGGCTATCAGAACTTTCTTATGGTACAATGGGAAAAATAAAGTAGACTAAGTAGAAAATAGAAGCATATAAATTATTTCATAGCTGTCTCCTTTGGACAATGACACTAAAAAGATTAAGATGAAATTTTAAAATTCTCAAACCTATCATTTTTAACTAAAAACCTCAAAATTCCTGTGAAATAATATAACAGAGCAGAAAAATAGCAATGGAGATATCCCAGAATCATATGTTCAAGTTATTTTTCCCTGAAAGAACCCTAAGAACATTAAAATTTTAAAAAGGAACAAAATTTTGTTCATATACCAAACTTTAAAGTGTTTTTCCTTATGCCAATCAATACTAGGCATTTACCTTTTCATAAAGAAACAAAAGAAACAAAATTACATTTTGTCATCTTAATAATGAGGTTGGGGAAGTCAATTGAGTAAAATTAACAACACTTTAATATTTTATCTGGGGAAAGAAAATGAAACTATATATTTCCCAATATGCCCTTAGTCTAGATGATGCAATACTACATGTTTTAACACGCATGCAGAAACAATTATTTCCTATGTTAATCTTATGTAATGTAAATTATCCTAATCTTACTAGTATTAAGGTAATAGTGTTAATTACATCTTTATATTTTATATCATTTGAAAACTCAGATTGTTTACATACACCTCCATAGAGGAATAAACCATGTACCACCTAGGGTTTAAATGTACTTACAATTCCTTGTGTTTGTCTTCAGCCAAGATTTGGTCATTTGGTTTAAGAGAATACCTGTAACACAGAAACAAAAAAATACATCATATAAACATATAAGTACCTTTGCCTCATGGACATCTGACTGTGGTATCAACATACAATGAGTTAACTCCTATCAAATAAGCACTACTACACTGTTACAGTCCTCTGTCTTCATTGATAAAACATTGAAAAATGCCTAAGTTCTTTGTTGTTCTATTAGTCACTGCCACAGACACCATCCAAAGAACTGAAGTAGGATCAACCTGACCTTTGACAACACAAGGTATCGTCAATATTCTTCTGTAGTGAATAATCTGCAATGTTACATGCCTCTAGTAGTTCAAAATTCAAGAAATTACTACAGTAAGTATTTAGAAGTTCACAGAACAATAAGCAGTTATTCATTCATTAAATATACAGTAAACATCTATGCACCAGACTATGTCCTAGGTGGCATGACACAGGAGGAAAAATAAGTTATTTATTAGCTTAATGACCATAGGCAATCATTTCTTTAAGTCTCACTTTCCCTGTCTATAAAACAGAAGTTGCGATAAATATTAGAACATTTATCTTTCAAATTACCATATAATTTGTACTGCTAAAGGTAACTGTTTCTGAGGGGTATACAGAAAAAAATAAACATTGGATGGCAATTCCCAGGTCTTCAATTCCCACTTGTGTTCAATTCTTTCCTAAAACTAAGCTGCCTGACAATGGGTCAGGGGTTTAAGTAGAAAGGTCATGCATGTAGAGTCTCCTTTCTTGCCTCCCCTTTCACAAGTCCCTTTACCCACTTTATGAAAAGAATGGCAAACCTCTCACACATCCTAAATAGAACTGTACTACATTGGCTGGGGTATAAAAACCTCTGAAGTGCTAAACAAGAAATGGTTCATAATATTTTTATCTTCAAAGCTTCTGTAAGTAAAGTACCATAAACTGCCCACAGGAATTCCTGTTTTATACATTATTTCTGTAAAGAATGAAGCCACAAATTATCAATGGGGAACTATCTGTCATAGGATGTTCTATTTTCAGGTATATTATAGAATAGGGCACAAGTTGATTACAGTTTTCTTTAAAAAGTTTATCTTTGGGGCGCCTGGGTGGCGCAGTCGGTTAAGCATCCGACTTCAGCCACGTCACGATCTCGCGGTCCGGGAGTTTGAGCCCCGCGTCAGGCTCTGGGCTGATGGCTCAGAGCCTGGAGCCTGTTTCCGATTCTGTGTCTCCCTCTCTCTCTGCCCCTCCCCCGTTCATGCTCTGTCTCTCTCTGTCCCAAAAATAAATAAACGTTGAAAAAAAAATTAAAAAAAAAAAAAAAAGTTTATCTTTTTGGGCGCTTGGGTGGCTCAGTCAGTTAAGCATCCAACTTAGGCTCAGGTCATGATCTCACGACTTGTGGGTTCGAGCCCCGCACTGGGCTCTGTGCTGACAGCTTGGAGCCTGGAGCCTCCTTCGGATTCTGTGTCTTTCTTTCGCTCCGCCCCTCCCCTACTCATTCCCCCCATCCCCTGTGCGCTCTCTCTCTCTCTCTCTCTCTATCTCTCTCTCTCTCACATACATACACACACACACACAAGAATAAATAAACATTAAAATAAATTAAAAAAAAAAAAACAAGAGTCAACTTACTTCTTCCAAGCAATAATTTTAAACAAGGTTCCTTGCCTTCCATTTATCTACTGAGGATTAACTATCAGAACATGGTTGTCACAGAAACAAAAATCAAATCATTTATTTGAACTGAAAACTGAAGCCAGACTTTTTCTATCATGAAAGCAAATCTGATTTGTTTGACAATGAAGAACAGTTTTACCAATCGTTCCACGGCAGACAGTGGCCTTCAACTGAATGAATGATTTTGACTAAAACATGTTTAAAGCACTCAATAAAAACATTCTATTAAAAAAAAAATCCTTTTGGGGCACCTAGGTGTCTCAGTCGGTTGAGCATCCAACTTTGGCTCAGGTCATGACCTTGCGATTTGTGGGTTCAAGCCCCACGTCAGGCTCTGTGCTGACAGCTCAGAGCCTGGAACCTGCTTCAGATTCTGTGTCTCCCTCTCTCTCTGCCTGCCACCCCCCCCACTCACACTCTCTCTCCTTCAAAAATAAACATTAAAAAAATTTTTTTTAATCCTTTTGACATAGGTATATTGAAATTAACAATATTTAACTTTCCCCAGCATGTCCTAAACTGTTTAGGTAAACATACACCTATAAGTACAACACTAATAGATATGATTACTAGCTATTTAAGAAGACGTACTAAAGTCTTTTTTGGTGCATTTCCCAGAACTGCATGTCTCTAGTGACTCTAACAACTGGAAGTCAGGTGGTTTCTAATTCTTTGCTTTCAAAATAACTGAAGGACCTAATCAAATTATCAGCTGATAGACAAACAAAAATAATTTTTGATGACAGACCATTTGATGACAGAGATGCTCACACAATTAAGTGATGCTGGTGAAACAAAGCTCTGTCTACTTCCATCCAATTAATTATGTGAACACATTTCTCAGCACTTCTACCTGTCAGGAAGCAAAAGTTCCTCATTTCCTTCTCAGGTGGCAAGAACCTGTGTGCCCTTGAAGGTCCTTCTAGCCAGACTAAGAATCAAATTGACAGATTAACAGAAGAAAATCAACTTTAATAGGTATATGTATGGGGAATCCACACAGACATGGAAATTCCAAAGTCAGTCAGACAAAATGAGGTATACCTGTCATTCTGAACTAAGGAGAGGGAGTAAGGGTCTGGGATTTCAAGGAAAGGAATGTACTTCAAAGGGTGATAAGAGATGTTTGGTAATTAGATGTGTGCCCTACCATATAGATGGGTCACTTAGATAAAATTTATCTCTGTTAATAACCCTTATTCTTGGAAAGACTCTCAGTGTAGATTCTTCCATGTGGTTAGGGAAGGAAACTACTTCCTCTTGAGCCCACAGGGCCTTAAGTGTCTTCAGCTCAAAATAATCCACACGCCAAAGTGGCACATTCTGAGGGGGGCCTATCCTGAACCTCTTCACATCTCTAAAAGAAAAAAGGAAAAAAAAATTGATGCTGAACATTGTCTAACTGCAGCAATGAGCATTATTTATCCAAGAAAGGCTGAACTAAAAGAAAAAAATTAGATTAGCTTCATCCACCTCATTAAAAGATGCATTTCCAATACAATTTTTTCTTGTTTAATAATTACTCAACATTTTAATACATTTACGTTATTTTACTAACTATATGTTAATTACAATTTAATGAATAGATTTTTTTTAAGTTTTTAAATTTATTTTTTGAGAAGGAGTGTACACATGCACGTGAGCAGGAGAGGGGCACAGAGAGAAGGAGAGAGGGACTCCCAAGCAGGCTCTGCAATGTCAGCAGGGGGACCAACACAGGGCTCCATCTCATAAATGGCAAGATCACAACCTGAGCAGAAATCAAGAGTAGGACGCTTAACCAATTCAATCACTCAGGAGCCCCCTAGGAGATATCTTTAAATTCAATTTATAGGCATATATTTGTGGCAGAGACCTGATAGGGTGATTAATATGCACAAAAGACTTTAATGTATAAAAATATATTACCTTCCTAATATATGCATATTACATAAAAATATAATTCATGCACAAAAACACATTACATAAGGATAAAATCTGGCAGGAAAAAGTATAATTCAAATATAAATTTAAATAGAGAAAGGAATATAAAATTTTTCAATGTTAAGAAAAGAGTTTGGGGGCACCTCGGTGGCTCTGTCCGTTAAGCGGCCAACTACAGCTCAGGTCATGATGTCACAGTTTGTGAGTTTGAGCCCCACATCAGGCTCTGTGCTGACAGCTCAGGAGCCTGCTTTGGATTCTGTGTCTCCCTCTTCCTCTGCCCCTCTCCCACTCACTCTCTGTCTCTTTCTGTCTCTCAAAAGCTGAATAAATGTTTTAAAAAAATAATAAAAGAGCTTGTTTGTGTCCTTTTATAAATGAATGATGGTAAAAAATTTTTTTTAAATAAATGGATTATGGTAGGTATCAAAGCCGTATGGTATTTAGAGTCCACTAAGAGTGATTTATCAGTTTTATTTAGCATTATAAATCATAAATATTATCTTAGTAAGGAAACTTATTAATGTTTATTAAAACATTTTTATGAAAGTTAAAAAGTTTGAAACTAGTGGATTTGATGATATCTATGTCTCAACAAAGTGTTTTGTACATAGATAACAGCAAATCAATTAATGTTATTTTCCTTCTCCAGCTGGCTAGTGATAGAGAATAACAAATATTTTTTGCACTTAAGGACCTCACAATGCAGTAAATGAGTTAAGAATAAAAATAAATGTGGTGTGATAAGGTTATGATAAAGCTATGTACAGTGTTCAAACAAAACAGTAGAAAGTCTCCTTCCTAAAAGAGTCAAAAAAAGGGAGAGCTTTTATCTGTTTTCTCTTCCTTCCCCATTTCATCTCTCTTCTCTGTTCCTTTCCTATTAAAAAACAAAACAAAAAAACAAAACCTTCTCTTCTAAAGTCTCAGGATAAGAATTTAAAGGAAATGGTGGAGGCCAGAAAAAAAAAAAAAAAAAAAAAAAAAATGGGAGTCCAAATAGGCAAGAAGCAGGCAAGGAAGGATAGACCTGATTTTGATTATATCAGCAAACAGGAAATTTTACTCTCTCAATGGACTGAGTACATCTCCAGATCCTCAAGAATAAATGTACAAGATTCATTTTGAACTATTCTCCAAGCAAATTAGTTCTCTAATTCCAAACAAACTTCAAAGTAGTTACTCTTCCCGAATCATTTCTTTCTCTCATCTGATTTCCTTCTGCCCCAAACCAGGTAACTTTTATCATATCTCAAAAGCCTTAATTTTTCAGCTTCAGCATGGAGCCCAGCATGGGGCTCAATCTCATGACTGTGAGATCATGACCTAAGCCAAAATAAAAAGTCAGACGCTTAAACAAGAGAGCCACCCAGGCTAGGTTTTTTTTAATTCAATTTTCTCTTCCTTATCTCTTCCTTGACTCTTACACACTGCATTTTAGAGTTAGCCAAAATGCGAGATTTGAGGAAACAGTACCCAAGATTATCCTCACTTCTGGGGTTCTCAGGTGGTTCAGTCAGTTGAGCAATCAACTCTTGATTTTGGCTCAGGTCATGATCTCATAGTCATGAGATCAAGCCCTGTGGAGGTCTCCACACTGAGCATGGAGCCTGCATGTGATCTTCTCTGTCCCTCCCCTGCTTTCACTCTCACAAAATAATTAAATATTAAAAAAAAAAAAAAAAAAAAAAAGGCTATCATCACTTCTGACACCAACTGCAAGTTCTAGAAGTTCCCAAAACCACCCTCTGGCTCAATAATTCACTAGAAGGATTCACAGTACTCCCTGAAAACTATTACACTCACAGTTATGGATTATAAGAAAAGGATACAGGTCAAAGTCCAAGGGAAAAGACATATAGAGCAGTGTCTGGGAGGGTTCCAAATGGGAAGTCTGACCTGACATCAGTATGTTGACCATATAGACCATTGTTGATATGTGACTATAAGGTATGCAGTACTGCCAACAAGGGAAGCTCATCCAAGCTTCAATATCCATATTTTTTATTGGGGCTTCACTACATAGGCATGACTGATCAACTGACTGCCTCAATGGTTAACTCAGTCTTCAGGTCCACTGATATCATATGACCCAAAGTTTAACCCTAAATCACGTAACTGGTCACTCTGTGGGGTGTGGCCAGCCCTGTCCTAAACAAAATGACACTTCTATCAGGTATGATGTAGATTACCTCTCAGAAGCTGGGGCCAAAGGTCAGATATCTCTTTGGACAAGGCCAAATTCTTTACTACACATATGCCTATGTATGTGTTTATTTATTTACATATGTCCATAAATATACTGATGTGTATATTCATAAACTTCCATCTAGATCTGCATTTTTCATAGAACTCTCTTTTATACTCACTTTACCCAATTTTAGTTAGGTTAATAAACTATATGAAAAGTCACTAGAATAACCTATTGTTATTAATTATCTACCGCCCAAAAGAAAATTATTCTAATTTTATGTGGCACCTGGGTGGCTCAGTTGGTTAAGCAACCAACTTCAACTCAGGTCATGATCTCATGGTTCCTAAGTTCAAGCCCCACATCGGGCTCTGTGCTGACAGCTCAGAGCCTGGAGCCTGCTTCGGATTCTGTGTCTCTCTTTCTCTCTGCTCCTCCATCACTTGCACTCTGTCTCTCTCTCTCTCTCTCTCTCTCTCAAAAATAAACATTAAAAAATATATATATACATATATAATTATGTTGAAAATTATTCTAATTTTTAAAATGGAACACTGATTTAATTTGCAAATTAGAAAAAAAGGCACTAATAGAGAAAGATTATTTGTTCCTCCACGCAATTTAAATATATTTCCAAAGCTCATAAACTACAACCAAACTCTATATAGATGGTTATTTTTAAGGAAACAAAAACTTTCCAAAACACCTTTAAAATGTACACACAAAAAAATAGTACAAACCTATAATTGTAAAAATTATGTGTTAACTAACAAATGCCTCACATTCATTTTGAAAGTAGGCAAAGTATAAATTATAAATATAAAGGTAAATATACCATCAGGACCATAACCCCTACTAATGAAATGGAGCTAGTTCTCACTAAAATGTACATACCTCTACTTTCTACCATGTCTTTCCTAAAATGATACTAAGTACAGCCTATTTTTTAGTTGGATTTTGTTTCCAAAAGACATGATTAGATAGATGTTCTGTTTTTATATTCATTTCTTAAATTCAAACATAAACATGGTCCCTAGAAAGTCAGAGACAGCAAAATGGTATACTGGTAGTTCTCAACCTTTTTTCTGTCTGAAGTTGCCAGAGGATAAAGACAAGTGCCTACTCCTATCAGAAGATAAGGAAGGTGGAGACAATACAGGAAAGCACAGACTTTATCCTGCCTCTAGCCTCTGCAGAGAACCTCTAAGTGAAAGAACATTAGATTGCAAGTCTAAGACCTGTGTTACTGTCCTGATTCAGCCATTAATTAGCTTTTGGAAGTAGACAAGCCATTTAATTTCTCTAAGAAGGATAAAACTACCTATCTCATGTTGCTATGTGGATCAAATAAGATAATACATGAGAGGTGCCGACACATTTACATGCAATACTCACCTCTCTTCCCTTTCCTCTAATGCTTGCACCTCAATAAAATGACTAATTCATCTAGCTTAAATAGAGAAGGAAAGCAATTGAAACTGTTCACATTTTGAAACAATTGCATAACTACAAATTTCCATTAAGAAGACATCAGACAGTTGGGTACGAGGATGTCAATGCGAGCATTATTTAAGGAAAAGTGGAAGCAAACATTATCCACAAAGTAGTAGATTTATGAGTAAGTTATAACACCACTGGGAAACCGGTCAGCATTAAGTTTAAAAAAAAAAAAAAAAAGGAAAAATGGCAATATACTCCCAAAAAGAATTGGAAACATAACACCAAAATGTTATATAGCATTACAGATTATTTTTATTCTCTTCTTTGTGCTTTTTCGAAATGTAAATAATTAGCATGTTTTACTTTTGAAACTAGAAAAATCACATTAAAAACAAATAGATATAATACTTTAGAATGGGGTTATAATATTCTTCTGGATGTAATTTTCACTTAAATTTTTCAACCAATGAACATTTAAGCCTCTGAAGATTAGTTCAAACTTTTTTTGTGTAAAATTTTTAAAATAAATTTTAAAAAAATATTTGTATTGTATAAATATTGACAGCAACAGGTGACAAGTGGGTAGGAAAAAAGAGAGAAGGAAGGAAAGGAGGAAGAGGGAAAAGAGAGAAAGAAGGGAGGAGGGCAAGAAGTAGGAGAGGACAAGGGGGAGTACTTTCCTTCTACCCTATCCGAGCTATTAAAGGAAGCACACAAGAATAAAATCCCATCATGGCATTCCCATCATGGGCAATGGGAAAATGGCACTGTTATTTAGGTTTATAATTAAATATCAGAACACATAAATAAAATGTATTAATACATGATAGATAACTATTAAGATATGCTAGATCAGCAGCAGTGTGCAACTAACAGTAATGAAACACAGGTAGGGCCTTAAGATTGAAACAAACATTGTTTATTCAAATGTGCTTTCCCTGAAGATAAGCATAACATAAAATTTCAGACCTACAAAGGTCCTTAAAAATGCTGTCAAGTCCAGAGACAGTCCAGTCATAAATGAAATGGCCAACCCAGTATCACACAAATAGGTAACACCAAGCTAAGACTTGCTTACACAGCAATATAACAATAAAATATTCCATAAATGCCTGCAACTAAGATTGCCTTCCAAGAATTAAGTAAAATTTGAAGAAATCTATAAATACTACCACATGGTCCAAAGAATCCTAATAGTAGTATGCAAAATTTTATAGAATTGGTAGAATCAATCAGATAGTATGGGTATGGTAAGATTTTAAACATGTTTAATTACCCCTAGCAATTAAAAAATAAACATATCAAAACATGTTGGAAAGGAAAAAGGGAGGCCAAAAGTGTTAATCATCACAGCAATGTTTTAAGAGGCTTACCAAGAAAGAGATTAAAAAGTAAACCACTGGATTAGAACGAAAATAATAGCAAAAAGTTACAAGATTTATAAAAATAACATTTTAAATTCTCACTAGTAAACTAAATGAGGATTAAAACAATTACAGAAGGCTGAAGAAAAAGAAACTAGATTTACACTTAAATAGAACTACACTCTTTATATTATTAAATTTTCTTTGCTTAAGTTTTTATTTTTATTTATTTTTAATTTTGTTTAATGTTTGTTTAGTTTTGAAAGAGAGAAAGAGAGAGAGTGAGTACAGCAGCAAGGGGCAGAGAGAGAGGGAGACAGAATCTAAAGCAGCTGCCAGCACAGAGCCTAACACGGGACTCGAACTCACCAGCCATGAGATCACGACCTGAGCCAAAGTCAGACACTTAACTGACTGAGCCACCTGGGCACCCCACTTATGTTTTTATTTTTAAAAATCACTGATAATTATTCAAAATGACTAGCCACGTATTTTCATTAAAGGAAATTTAAAATTTGACTTGGAAGATGTTACTGCTTGGCCACTGGGCCATATCAACAAAATTGGGCCACTTTACATCACACCTGTCATTTCTTTCTTACACTCTTCGATTTGACTTCTGTCCCTTATCATTCCACCGTGATTTACCTACTTGAGGTCACTGCTGACATCCTATTATCAAATCCACTAAATTCTTGTAGGTTTTATGTTACTAGGCATCTCTCTTACGTTTGATACTATTAACCACTCTGTCATACAAACTCAATGACTTCATGAGACCCTGTTTTAGTTCTGCTAAAAACTCACTATTTCTTCTTCAGCCCCTTCCATAATCAATTCTTCTTCATCTATCCATTTATTCAGTGTTCTATCTTCCAACCCACTGCCTTCACTTTTACCCTTTCTCTGAAAGGCTTATCTATTGGTTGCTTTTATTTTTTATTTTTTATTTATACATATGTATGTACCTACATACATATATAATCTCTATGTCCAATGTGGGACTCAAACTCATGACCCCCAAATCAAGAGTCATACACTCTTCTGACTGAGCCAGCCAGGTGCCCCATTGGTTGCTTTATATACCACCTATTTAATAATTTTGGTGGTGATGATGGTGGTGGTGATGATGATGATGATGATGATGCTGCTGCTAATAGTATAATAACAGCTAACCTTCATTGAATGGCATTATATCAAGGTAAAATTAAGTATAATGCTTATTTATTATACTTCCCTCCAGCCATGAATCCTCCACCCACCAGAAACATAAATCAAATCCACCTGAATTATCACATATGCATCTCATGCATGAACAAAACTGAACTCAATCTATCCACTCCCTCTAACATGTCATTCTCTCATACTCCCTAACTCAATCGTAAATACCACCAAAACCAAAAGTTGGAATGTCATCCCTGACTCCTTTGCCCCCTTCATTAATCAATCATTAAACTTACCTTTATAACAGTAAAATATTATTGAACTTTCTCCAAACTGCATGATCAGGTCACCATCCCTCAACACCACCATCCCTCAACAACATCCCTAATGCTGCTTTATCCCAAAATCTAAGAATCTGGAATTCTGAAAGAGAGAATCAGAAGAGCCAAGGACCATCTTTCTTTTAATGCAGGTAACAAAGTAACCAAGTTAAAGAAAATACACAAAATTCAGGAGCATTTCCAAATACCAGCAATAATCGAAAAAATGTTACTGAAAAAATATTCTACTCACAATAGCAATAACTTTACTTTTAAAATACCTAGGGAGTCACCCGGGTGGCTCAGTCGGTTAAGAGTCCGACTTCG
This sequence comes from Herpailurus yagouaroundi, assembly GCF_014898765.1. Taxonomy (NCBI): domain Eukaryota; kingdom Metazoa; phylum Chordata; class Mammalia; order Carnivora; family Felidae; genus Herpailurus; species Herpailurus yagouaroundi. The sequence goes on along the minus strand of NW_024412404.1, from coordinate 15,133,503 downwards.
GCTCAGGTCATGATCTCACAGTCCGTGAGTTCGAGCCCCACATCAGGCTCTGTGCTGACAGCTCAGAGCCTGGAGCCTGTTTCAGATTGTGTCTCCCACCCTCTCAAAAATAAATAAATGTTAAAAAAAATTTTTTTTAATTAAAATAAAATACCCAGGATAAACCTCACCAAAAATGTACACCTAGAAGAAAACTGTACAATACTGCAGTAAGACCTAAGCTGCACTAATATTGTAACAACTCACCACATATCACTATTTGAATTTAATTAATTAGAGGTGCCTGGCTGACTATATCAGAAGAGAGTATGACTATTGATCTCGGGATCGTGGGCTCAACTCCCACGTTGGGTGCACAGATTACTAAAAACAACAAATAAATTTTTAAAAACTTAATTAAAATCAAATAAAATTTTAAAATTCAATTCATCAGTTGCACTAACCACACTTCAAATGTTCAAAACTAAATGTGACTAATGGTTACCATATTGAACAGTACAGACATATAACATTTCCATCATCGCAGAAAATTCTAATGGACAGTATTGCTGTAGAGATAATAGTTTGCCCCAGATTTTTCTTTTAATCACTTCTGCATGGTTTGCATTTTTCCCCAGACACAATTATTTTTATAATTTTTGAACCTAACAAACTTAGCAATGATCACTACCATAAGATGTGGAAGTCTAAAACAAAACAGGGGTGCCTGGGTAGCTCAGTTGGTTAAGCAAACGACTTCAATTAAGGTCATGATCTCACAGTCCGTGAGTTCAAGCTCAGCGTCAGGCTCTGTGCTGACAGCTCAGAGCCTGGAGCCTGCTTCAGATTCTGTGTCTCCCTCTCTCTCCTGCTCATGTTCTGTATCCTCTCTCTGTCTCAAAAATAAATAAAAACATTTAAAGAATTAAAAAAAATTTTTTTTAACAAAACAAAACAAAAAAAAACCTAACCATTTTGTAATCCTGTATTTAATGTACTTAGAGACTACATGTTACTAAAATATACAAAATAGCTAGAGGAAAAAATAGAAATATATATGCATAAATAGAAAAATTTATAGGTAAAGATCTCATTTTTCCAAATTAATCTAAAAATGCAATGCAATCCTAAACAAAAACCCCAAAAAGAATTTTTTAAGTACTTGACAAACTCATTCTAAAATTTATGCACAAAAGGAAAGAGCCAAGAATAATTAAGAAAATTCTTGAATAAGAACAAAGTGTAGGGACTTGTCCTATCAAACATCAAGATTTATTATAAAGTTTTGTAACAAAATAAAAATAAAGCTGCATTAGTTCAAGGCCAAACAGACAAGCAGAAAAGGATGGAATACCTAGAAATCAAGCTATAGACAAATAAAAATTGGCATTGCAGATCAATGGGTAAAGATTGGGACTATCACAATACAGTGATAGAATACTTGATTTCACTTGAGGAAAAAAAAAAAATTAACTGGATCCCCACTTCACATCATATACAGAAATCTATTCAAGTCAATTGAAGACCTAAATATACAAACCATAATGTTAAATATTGAAGAAATATTGAAAAATATTGAAAAATAGCTTTATAAAGAATTAACTATAGGGGCACCTGGGTGGTTCAGTCAGTTAAGTGTGCAATTTCAGCTGGAGCCTGCTTCAGATTCTGTGTTTCCCTCTCTCTCTCTCTCTCTCAAAAATAAATATTTTAAAAAATTTTTTAAAAAATTAATAATGAAACAAGACAATTATAGCCTTTTAACCTTATATATGGAGTATCACTTGATACTCCAAATATTGTTTTACTTCAAACTAATATATATTTATTTACAGAAATAATTCATCCTGATTTATAGAAATAATCCAGCTGTAAATTTTTGGTATTGAATAATCAGCACTGAAATTTACAACCAACTATTATTACTTTGAGTATTTTTGGAGTAAACATTAAGTAATGTCTTTCATGCATGCTTATGTTAATCAAGACTTACCTAAGGTTTGTATGATTACATTATTAAAGATTTGGATTCATAAGAAAAATATATTTCCTCAACTACTCTAGCTTCCTTTCTTAAAACTATTTTCATTTCTAATGAGGATTTTTACTTCCCGATTACCATGACATTAATTCTCTTCATACCTTTACTTCTATAGTATTTACCTAGTGTCAGGAAAAATCAAAACAAAGCTGTCTTATATATTCCTCCACTTTCTTTTGTATAAACCTCTTCTTTACTCTCCATAATTAGATCAACACTCATCTGGCAGTTATTATACATTCCACATTTTATCTCTCCTCATGCCCACTGTAACTCTTCAATATGCTAGAAAAGATTATTTTGAACAGCCTACTTTGTTTCAAGTTTTCCTACGTATTTTCAGTTACTATATTTTGACAAATTGGACACATCAAAATTGACTAACTTAATTCTTTCAATTAGATAAAGATCCTACATTTTTCTTACTCCAGGAAAAAACTGGCTTTCACAATCTTTAAACAAACTAGTATATTCTAGAAGAAGTTTAATTTTTAACTATCAAATAATTATCTAATTGATACTTCTGAATAGTGGCAATGCTTGTTCTATCCTGGAAACTCTCAATACAAGAAGTGTATTGTTTGAAAACTTAGTCAAGAAGAACTGTTGAGATGATGACCTGAGCCAAAGTTGGATGCTCAACCAACTGAGCTACCCAGGCACCCCCCAGATACCTTTTTTAAGTTTATTTATTTATTTTGAGAGAAAGAGAGCACAAGGGAAGAGCAGAGAGAGACAGAGAATTCCAAGCAGGCTCCACACTGTCAGCGCAGAGACCTACTTGGGGATCAAACTCCCAAACCATGAGATCATGACCTGAGCCGAAATCAAAAGCAGGACACTTAACTGACTAAGCCACCCAGGTGCCCCAAGGCCAGATATTTTTTTAAAAAATCAGAATCAGAAAACAAATTCTATCCAAAAAATTTTGACAGTTAACTCGTTTTCACAGTGTAAGAGACTAATAAATACATATTTATTCATTTGCTTAGTACCCAACTATTCCCAGAAAATTTATTTTTACACAGTTCAAATATAAAAAACACTTAACTAGGGGCGCCTGGGTGGCGCAGTCGGTTGGGCGTCCGACTTCAGCCAGGTCACGATCTCACGGTCCGTGAGTTCGAGCCCCGCGTCGGGCTCTGGGCTGATGGCTCAGAGCCTGGAGCCTGTTTCCGATTCTGTGTCTCCCTCTCTCTCTGCCCCTCCCCCATTCATGCTCTGTCTCTCTCTGTCCCAAAAATAAATAAACGTTGAAAAAAAAAATAAAAAAAAATAAAAAAAACACTTAACTAAATATGGTCTGAAATGTAAATTAAACACAGTCTAGTGAAAAAATAAGGAATACTTTCAAAGTGTATTTTGGAAAAAAATGTTCTGGAACATAAGAATAGGAAAGTCTCTACATTTATGATTAGGATCCAAAACCTTGCTTTTTATCTCCAAGTACTGACGTCAAAAATCAAGTTTAAAAATTAAAACTCAAAACAAAAATACTAAGTTTCAGCTTATTTAGGATGAGCTGCTAATGAAACAAAGAAGCAACTTGAGCTCTCTGTAGTATCAGCACACAGCTGTCAGATCACAACCAGTCTGATCACATCTGCATGAACTTTTAAAAACAAATATCCTGGGGCGCCTGGGTGGCTCAGTCAGTTAAGCGTCCAACTTGGGCTCAGGTCATGATCTCACGGTTTGTGAGTTCGAGCCCTGCGTCAGGCTCTGTGCTGACAGCTCAGAGCCTGGAGGGTGCTTCGTATTCTGTGTCTCCCTCTCTCCCTGCCCCCTCCCCTGCTCATGTTTGGTCTCTCTGTCTCTCAAAAATAAATACACATTAAAAAAAATTTTTTTAATAAACAAATAAATGCAGGGTGGCCTGGCTGGCTCAGTCAGTGGAGCATGTGATCTCGGGGTAGTGAGTTCTAATCATATGTTGGGTGTAGAGATTACCTAAAAAATAAAAAAATCTTAGCCTAGTCAGTTGAGCATGTGACTCTTGATTTCAGCTCAGGTCATGATCTCACAACCAAAGTGGGACTCTTAACCGAATGAGCTACCCAGGCACCCCCTAAATAGACAAAACAATCTTAAAAGACAACAACAAAGTTAGAGGGCTCACACTCTGTCACATTACTTCAAAACTTACTTCTGCAATAATCAGCTGCAATATCAAAACAAAACAGTGTGGTAGTGGCAAAAGGAAAGACATAAAGATCAATGGGAAAGAATTGAGAATCCAGAAATTAACCCACAAGTCTATAGGCAAGACATCAGTCTATATAGACATAAATATGAGTTTGGGCCCTACATCAGTCTCTCTGTTGTCAGCGCAGAGCCCACTTTGTATCTTCTATCTCCCTCTCTCTCTGCCATTCCCCTGCTTGCATGTGTTCTCTCTCTCTCTCAAAAATAAACATTTAAAAATAAATAAATAAATTTGAATGAGAGAGAGAAAGAGAGAGAGAGAGAGAGAGAGCAAGCAGGGGAAAGAGAGAATTTTAAGCAGGCTCCATGCTCAGCACAGAGTCCTTCACAGGGCTGGATCCCATGACCCTGGGATCATGATCTGAGCCATTTCTTATTATATTACAATAGGCCAAATTTACACATTTATAAATTCTTGCCTGATCCTTTGACATACAAGTTTACCTAAAAGAGTTATAGGGGTAGTTTCCAGGACATTAAAAAATACAATTTGTTAACAATGGTTGTCCCCCCACTAAATCAGGTGTATTTTTATGTACTAGCAATGAATAATCCAAAAGTAAAATTAAGTTTGGGTTTGAAGATGGTGTTGAGGAGAATAAATACCGTGACTTCCAGGGCTTTGCTAAAACTTCAGATGCAAGGCCTTCTGGCTAAGCATCTGTAATTTCGTATTGTTGCAACATTCATTATAACCCTGGGGGTTCCAGCTTCCTAAAAGTTTGCTGTGGACAAACCAGAAAGAAGGTTTATGTAGATTTCTACAGAAATTATGATTCCCGGAAAAGATTTTGAGGAAATGATGAAGGCTGGTATCTTTCAGAGAGCAAAGTGACTTTCTTTCGGTTGGTTCCACGGAAGTTGGTCACTGACCTATATCCCTGAACTATGAAACATGAATATTGGACTGTGGAATAGTTTCTCTTGATAAATAAACAACTAACAAGTACTGTGGAAAAAAACAAAGAAAAATAAACTTAATAAAACAATTCTATTTACAGTAACATCAAAAATAATGAAATACTTAGGATTAAACTTAACCAAGAAAATGTAAGACTTACACACTGAAAACTACTAAACACTTTTGAAACAACTTAAAGACAACCTAAATAAATGGAAAGACATCCCCTGTTCATGAACTGAAAGACTTAGTATTGTTAAAATGTCAGTACTTACAAAACTGATCTACAAATTCAGTACAGTCCCATACAAAATGCCAAGTGCCGTTTTTGCAGAAATAGATAAGCTGATTCTAAAATTCATATGGAATTTCAAAAGATTCCAAATGGACATCTTTTTTTTTTTTAATGTTTATTTTTGAGAGAAAGAGACAGAGTACGAGCAGAGAGGGGCAAAGAGAGAGGAGACACAGAATCTGAAGCAGGCTTCAGGCTCTGAGCTGTCAGCAAAGAGCCGGATGAGGGGCTCAAAATCACAAAGCACAAGATCATAACCTAAGCCAAAGTGGGACATTTAACCGAGTAAGCTACCCAGGCACCCCCTAAATAGACAAAACAAGCTTAAATTAAAAAACAACAAAGTTGGAGGACTCACACTTCCTCACATTACTTCAAACCTTACTACTGAAATAATCAGCTGCAATAATGAAAACAGTGTGGTAATGGCAAAAGGACAGACATAAAGATCAGTGGAAAGAATTGAGAATCCAGAAATTAAACCTCAAGTCTATAAGCAATTGATTTTCATAAGAAGTACCAAGAGCATTCAATGGGAAAAAGAATAGTCTTTTCAACAAATGATGCTGAAATAACCAGATTTCCACATGCAAAAGAATGAACTAAACCCTTAACACACAACTAATAAAACAATTAACTAAAAACAAATCAAACACCTAAATTTAAGTGCTAAAACAAATCTTAAATGAACACATACACATTGTGATTCTGGATTTAGCAATGAATTCTCATTATGACAGCAAGAGCACAAGCAACAAATGAAAAAATAGATAAACTGAACTTCATCAAAATTAAATATCTTTGTGCATCAAAGGAAACTATAAAGAAATCAAAAATAACCCAAAGAAAGGGAGAAAATGTTTACAAATCATTTATCTGATAAAGGGGTCTATTATCCAGAATATATAAAGAGCACTTACAATTCAACAACAAAAGACAAACAACTAAATTCAGAAATGGGTGAAGGACTTTAATATACATGAATAGCACATGAAAAAGATGTTTAACATCTTTAGTCATTAGAAAAATGCAAATCAAAACCCACAATGAAATATCACTTTACACCCACTAAGATGGCTATAATTTAAACAAAGGAAGGGGCGCCTGGCTGGCTCAGTCAGTGGAACATGTGACTCTTAATCTCGGTATTATGAGTTCAAGCCCCATGTTGGGTGCAGAGATTACTTAAAAAATAAAATATTTAAAAATAATAAAATGGGGTGCCTGGGTGGCTCAGTTGGTTGAGCATCTGACTCTTGACTTTGGCTCAGGTAATGATGCAAGGGTCGTGGGACTGAGTAATGCATCCAGCTCTGTGCTGAGCATGGAGCCTGCTTAAGATTCTTTCTTTCTTCCTTTCTTTCTTTCTCTCTCTCTCTCTCTCTCTCCCCCCACCCCCGCCCTCTGCCACTCTCCCCTGCTTATGCTCTCTCTCAAAAATAAAAAAAATTATAAATATTAATTAATTAATTAATAAGGGAAAAGAACAAGTTTTGGCAAGAAAATGGAATCCTCATACATTATTGGTAGGAATATCAAAGGGTGCAACCATGTAGAAAAGTTAGGTAGTTCCTCAAAAAGTTAAACACAGAATTACCATGACTCAGTAATCCCACTCCAATAGATACCAATACCATAGATTAATGAAAATACATGTCCACACAAAAACTCGTACACAAATGTTCATAGCAGCTTGATTCACAACAGCCAAAAAAGGAAACCTAAGTGCTCATCAACCAATACAGTGTGTGTTGTGTGTGTGTGTGTGTGCGCGTGTGTACACAATGGAATATTATTTTGCCACAAAAAGGAATGAGTTACTAATACATGCTACAACTTGGATGAACCTTGAAAAACATCATGCTAAGTGAAATAAGACAGACACAAAAGGTCACAAACTGTTTCCATTTATATGAAATACAATGGCCAAAATAAGCAAATCCATAGAAACAGAAAGCAGAATGGTAGGTCCCAAGAGATCAGAGCATGGAGCAGAGGTGGGGAAAGGGCAGGCAGGGATAGTGAAATGATTACCCATTTCAGGTACAGTTTTGTTTTTGGGGTGATGAAAATGTTCTGGAATTAGATAGCAGTGATGGTTGTACAACCCTAAAAATGTATTGGCAGTCATTGAATTACACACTTTACAAGTGTTAAAATTATAAATTTTAAGTGAACTTTACCTCAATTAAAAAAAAAAAAGTGGTTGCCCTTGGGCACAGACAGAACTTGCTTCCTCATTATAAATCCCTTTTTTACTACTTAATTTTTTCTTTGTACCAAATGGTGTCAAACAGCCAGAAAAATAAACACAAACTGATTTCTCAGCTAAATTTAAAACATCAGAATTTACTATTAAGGGAGAATTAATATAGAATGATCACCTCTGAATTATGTCCTGCATATTCTTCTTATCCTCTCTAATCCTATTTCTTTTCCCATTTATGTTATAGCACCATGACAGATGTAGTTCACTGATAACAATTTAAAAATTTGGGAACTAAATCATTAGGTAAATCATATATACTTCTTCTTTGCAGAGAATAAAAAATAAATTTCAGGGACACCTGGGTTGCCCAATCAAGTTAAGTATGTGACTTCGGCTCAGGTCATGATCTCACAGTTCGTGAGTTCAAGACAGACATCAGGCTTTCTGCTGTCAGCACAGAGCCTGCTTCGGATCCTCTAGCCACCCCCTCTCTCTCTGCCCTGCACCCATGCACATGCATGCAGTTTTTCTCTCTCCCTCTCTCAAAAATAAACTTGAATTAGTTAATTAATTTCAAGTGAAACTAGCAACAGGATTGAACAAATGTACCTAAAGTTTTCCCAGAGAAAACTGTGGTCAATTCATAAATAATTATAGTGCAACTTGCTATTAATGACATTAAATTTCCTGAGTTTTCCTCCAATTGAAAGTATTAGAGTCCAAAGTCTTCAACAGTTTTTCTTTTGATATAAGTTTCACATAGTACATACAAAGAATTTAATACTCACTTATCAAGGAAATCCTTATCCACTACAGCAGTGATGTCAAGAAGAGGATTTCCCATCCCAAAGAGAATATTTTCACTAAAAAAAAGCACACAAAAATGCAAGCACAAGTTAGAAATACTTCTAAAAGTAAGCTGATGTATAAAATGCACACAAATATAAAAATATGTATCTTCACTTTACCTCAAAAATAAACCTAACATGCTAGTTTATTAAACCTTTGATTTGCTTTTTACATTTCAGACAACATTTTAGAGGTAGCATAAGCTATTTAGAAAGGAGGATGACTTTCAAATTGGATCAAATAGAAGAAACCATATCATGTGACCTTTTTTCATAATATTCAACAGCTAATGACCAAAGCTAATTAGACTTTTTTTTTAAGTTCTATCATAACAAAAGTTCTATACCCAACAAACATGACAGATAATTAACTTTATCTAGCTAGTAAGATACCCAACTACCAAAAGTGATTAGGGAGGTTGCAGCAAGTCCTCCAGGAATCCAGCCAAAAGCCCCACCTTGGACAAACTGAATGTGGTGAGACCCGCACAATGAGTATCACAGATAGTGAAATTTTCAATTACATTTAACAGACTTCAAAGAAGTCTATGTTCCACAAAGATCCCAGTGTAGCTCAAAACCAAGAGAAGGCTACAACTCCACCACAAGAGATGCCTTAAACAGAAGCCCAACTAACAGCAAGAAATGGACCAGTGGCCATGGTTGGGTCAGCCTCAGTGGGAAGCATTCTTCTAGGTTTTTCAATGAAATTTGCCTCTGTGTAATCTCCCGTTGGTCTCCAGTTTGCTGAAGACCTCTTCCAGTTGCCTCCAAACCAGTTTCTATCTTCATCACATGGAGACTATCAGTAATATCAATACTACTGGTACCCCAGAGTTTCTTTAAGAGAATAAAATATAACCTACACTTATAATCTACAATGATTTAGAAGACTGAATTGCAGTATCATATTAAAACCACAGTTTGGGCAACTATGGCTGAATACATAATAAAGAGGTATTTGTCCCTTTGTTCTTTTTTCTCTCCCCTTTCTCTTTTTATTTTATAAATTTAATTTTTTTTTCAACGTTTATTTATTTTTGGGACAGAGAGAGACAGAGCATGAACGGGGGAGGGGCAGAGAGAGGGAGACACAGAATCGGAAACAGGCTCCAGGCTCCGAGCCATCAGCCCAGAGCCTGACACGGGGCTCAAACTCACGGACCGCGAGATCGTGACCTCAGGTGCCCCATAAATTTAATTTTTTTTAACGTTTATTCATTTTTGAGAGAGACAGAGCATGAACAGAGGAGGGGCAGAGAGAGAAGCAGACACCGAATCCAAAGCAGGCTCCAGGCTCTCAGCTGTCAGCACAGAGCCCAATGCAGGGCTCAAAACCACAGACCGCAAGATCATGACCTGAGACGAAGTCAGACACTTAACTGACTGAGTCACACGGGCGCCACACCGCTCCCTTTTTTCTGTTTAAAGAAAGCTGAACGAGGGAGAGTTAAAAGAAAATACAATTATCTATTCAGACTTAAGTTGCATTTATAATCAGAAAAAAAATCTAATATAAAAAGAAAATATCTTAAGTACTTAGAAGATAAAGGATCAACAGGCAGATACATTAAAACTTGGCCATCATTTTATTAGAAACTTCTCTGCCTGATTTGTGTATTGTTATTCAAACAATAAAAACTCCTAGAATTTGCTTTTTAAAAAAAAAAGCATGGGATGTTACTGGGCTGCTTGGCTGTTTCTTTTTACTCACCCTTTTTTGTGTTTGGTTTAATGCATACAGTCATGAATCCACCACCAGAATCAAAATATGTAACATTTCTAACACCACAAAATATCCTGCTACCCTCATATCAATCGCTCCACCCCAGCTTGTCCCCTCTTAGTTTTAAGGACAATTGTGATATTTCTTTTTCAGAAGTCAAACCTTTGAACATCTCATGGATTCCCAAAACAGTTCATTGCACTCCATTTGAAAACTTAGTATAGTATTAATAAATCAATGCACCCTCTCTGGGCCTAAGGTTTCTATACTCTAAGAAATATGGGGGAAAAGATGAGCAGAATGAATCACAGAACCCTGTTTAAACTTATATTCCTAAACTTATCTGTCTAGCAAAACTTTTTTTTCCTGAATGCAAATGGACACGAATACATTTACACACAGAGCAAGAATATACTGGAACTGAATTGGTCAAATGTAATACTGGAAGAAATTTTTTATATATCATTAATGATGATTGTTGGGGAGCCTGGGTAGCTCAGTTGGTTTAGCGTCTGACTTTGATTATGGCTCAGGTCATGATTCCAGGGTCGTGGGATCAAGCCCCAAGTTGGAATCCATGCTGAGCATGGAGCCTGCTTAAGATTCTCTCTCTCTCTCTCTCTCTCTCTCTCTCTCTCTCTCTCTCTCTGCCCTCCTCCCCCACTTGCACTCTTGCTCTCTCTCTTCTCTATAAAATTTAAAAAGAAGAAGAAGGAGGAGGAGGAGGAGGAGGAAGAGGAGGAGGAGGAGGAGGAGGGGAAATGTGATCAGGAAAAAATTTAACTGGAAACTTGTTCTTTTATTATTTATTGTTAATAAACTAGATAACCATAATATTTGCCTTGTTATTGCCAAATAATATTACAATTCAGTTAAGGTCATTTGAAGACATTCTCTAACAAACCAGAATTGTGTGCTTGTCATCTGTTCCTTGTCATCCTCCTTTCACTCCAAAGGTACAGGCTAAAGAGATCTGGGTGGAACTGACCTACTCCAGTTCATGGAGAGAGTGAGTCTGACTGGCTTAACCTGGAGGAACAGCAAAGTCTAAACCAATCAGCACAATGCATTTCTCTACCCATACTTACCAGTTAAGAGATAGGCATGTAACCTAAACCAGTCAAATCAAAAGGGACGCCAAGGTTTCCTTCCTAGGAATGCTCATATATAAAACATCTTCCTCCAGAGTATAAATGCAGAAGGTGTTGGAAGATTTAAGTACCTCAAGGTTCCCAGGTGGCTGCCTTGAGGTAAATCTGACATCACAGAGGGCAGAAAGGAAACTAACTCATGACACAGAGAAACTGGGTTATTTGATGAAGTTGTTGGACCTATTAAGCTTCGCTTGAAACCTATATCCTCTTTGGACTTTTGATGACATGTAAGGAAATTATTTTGTTGATTACAATTTCAGACTCATTTTCTGTTACTAATAGACATAAATTGTCATATTTCATTTTTTAAACTTGTTATATTTTATAATTCATTTTTATTATAGAGCTGTAATATAGACAAGATTGTTAGTATTGGCATTATGAATCCATGTTCCATTAATTTAAGTTCCTCTGAGGCTAAAGTCTTAATTAATTCTCAGGCAGATCTCTTGGATTTCTTTTCCTTCCCTTTGTGAGAAAGGTTATATGGATTTTACTTTTACTGTCATAGAAACATGGAGCTTGAAAAAATATGTTCAACCAATATTTGAGATTTTCTTTGTATATCTCCAATAGACGGTAATAGTTTTATGCATTTAAACAAATTCTACTTATTCACATATATAGGCTGCCTTGTGTCTTATAAAGTTATTTCTAATTCTCGAACTATACACTTAAACTACTTCCCCAAGAGTAACTCAATAAATATACTAGCAGATGCCAATCAAAATTTTAACATAAATCTTAAAAACATAATAAATTAAGATGGTGTAGAAGCTTCTGGGTTGGTGAACACAACTGCTGGGAAGGTGGCACCGCTCAAAGAGTGCACGGAAGTTCAATCCCCCCACTCCCATACCTTTCTGTGATATTGTGATTTAGAATAAGAAATGCACGTTTGGCCTTCTTCTGGGTCCCTGGCAAAGAGCTCCTAAAAACCTTGGCATTTCTGAGGAGTGGGATAAAGGTATCTTTTGTTATATTAATGAGGTTACTTTTGGAAAACTCCTAGGTAACCTAAGGATGGGGGTGGTTCCAAGGGGAACCTCGGGGGACTAGAGGATTAGTAGTCCCCCTTCACCTCCAGGGAGTGATTTAATCAACTATGCCTATGTAATGAAGCCTCCATATAAATCCAAAAGGATGCGTTTCAGAGAGCTTCCAGACTGGTGAACATATCTGGAGATTTGGGGAAAGGGGCTCACAGAGCATGAAGTTCCTGTCCTTTCTCACATACCTTAGCTTATGCATCTCTTCCTTCCAGCTCTTCCTCAGTTATATCCTTTTATAATGTTAAAATAAATTTCTAAGCCTAAGATGGAGCCATCTCCAGCCCAGGGTGCATCATCAGCAAACTAAACTTTTGTGTTCCGGGGCGCCTGGGTGGCCCAGTCGGTTAAGCGTCCAACTTCCACTCAGGTCACGATCTCACAATCCGTGAGTCGTGAGTCAAGTCGTGAGTCAAGCCCTGCGTCAGGCTCTGTGCTGACAGCTGAGAGCCTGGAGCCTGCTTCGGATTCTGTGTCTCCCTCTCTCTATGACCCTCCCCCATTCATGCTCTGTCTCTCTCTGTCTCAAAAATAAATAAACATTAAAAAATAACTTTTAACTTTTGTGTTCCTGTAAATGGTCAGATTGACCAGAAACGTGGTATATATCCAGTCAGCTACTCCCCTAACACCAGACAACTCTATACTTATTTGCTTGTTCCTTGATCTCTCTAAATAAAGTCAGATATGCAATCCTAGCCAATGATGCCATTTCCACGTTGCCCCTTCTAACACTCTGCAAAATACACGCTTGCCCAACATGCCTTGGGAGGAGTATTCCACTGCTTCTAAGGCACAGTACACTCCAAATCCATGCAGTTTTTCCCTTGAATAAAGAACATGAAACTCATTACTAAATTGTTTGTCATCTGACAATTATAAACCATAATCTAGTAAGTAAAATGCTTCTCTGAGTTCTAGGAACCACTCTAGCAAATTAAATGAACCCAAGTAGGGGGTCATGGGAATCTCTGATCTCGAACTGGTTGGTCAGAAGTACAGGTGGAGGGGCGCCTGGGTGGCTCAGTCGGTTAAGCATCCGACTTTTGCTCAGGTCATGATCTCATGATTCATGGGTTCTAGCCCCGCATCAGGCTCTGTGCTGACAGCTCAGAGCCTGGAACCTGCTTTGGATTCTATGTCTCCTTTACTCTCTGCTCCTCCCCCACTCATGCTGTGTCTCTCTCTCAAAAATAAATAAACATTAAAAAAGAAAAAAAAGTACAGATTGAATCCAGAATCTGAAGTGTGGGAAGGGACAATCTTGTGGAACTGAGCTCTTAACTTGTGGCATCTAACACTATCTCCATGTAGATAGTGTCAGAATTGAGTTAATTGCTTGGTGGTGTTGGAAAACCCATACATCGTACTTGCCCTATGCATCTTTTCTATTTGTCTGTATACTTTATGATAAACAGGTAACAATAAACAAGTATACATTCACAGGTAAACATTAAAAATACAATAAACAGGCAAACATTAAAAAAAAAAAAAAGATGGTGTCTTGGGATAGGTTCTCCCAAAAGTGAGTCTGAAACAAAGACTTATAAACAGGGCACTTATTTGAAAAGTGATTCCAGGAAGCAGAGGCAAGAGATGAGAGACTGAAACAGGAAAGGAGGAAAAGCCTATGAAGATGTGTTACTGAGCTGGCCATGATTATAGACGATATCACTCAATCCCATCACTATAGGTGATTGTGGCTCAAACTTTTCAGGAAAAGTTGAAATGTGACTCAGAGATCCCTGTCTAAAGGACAAAAGAGAAAGAATTTATATGGTGACTACTATCTCCCCTTAAAAAACTATGCAGCATGGCCCTGATGAGAAATGCTATTAGGTTGTAATTGTCCAAAACCCACGTGGAACCTGTTGCTGCAAGAGTAGCTAGTGTAAGAGGTAGCGACAAAATTTAAAGTAATACATAAGAGAAGTCTTCATATAGTAAGTTAAAATTAAACAATTATTTCTCGGGGCACCTGGTCTGGCTCAGTCAGCAAGGCATGCAACTCTTGATCTTGGGTTGTAAGTTTGAGCCCCATGTTTGGAATAGAGATTACTTAACAAAAATTATACAGTTATTTCCAAAAGCAAATACTTTAAACTACTCTCCATCATCATATAACTAATATGACTTCATTCCAGTATGACAAATTAAAACTTTGCTAAAAACACTAATTCTTTATTTTATTTATTTATTTTTTTTAATTTTTGGGACAGAGAGAGACAGAGCATGAACGGGGGAGGGGCAGAGAGAGAGGGAGACACAGAATCGGAAACAGGCTCCAGGCTCCGAGCCATCAGCCCAGAGCCTGACGCGGGGCTCAAACTCACGGACCGGAAGATCGTGACCTGGCTGAAGTCGGACGCTTAACCGACTGCGCCACCCAGGTGCCCCAAAACACTAATTCTTTAAAATGGCTAGTTTCTTAAATAGAAACACAACTTTTGGTTTTGGCTCAGGTTGTGATCCCAGGGTCACAGGATGGAGCCCCACATTGTCTCAGTATGGAGCCTACTTGGGATTCTCTCTCTTCCTCTCCCTCTGCCCCTCCCCTGCTCACATGTGTTCTCTAATAAAAAAATAAATTAAAATTTTAAAAAAGCACTGAAATACAGTGTGTCTTTAACTTTATCACTTACCATTCTAATACACACAATCTATTTGCTGATCATAACACTTCACTTGTTCCCCAAGAAAGACTGACTAAAAGTCCTTCCCCTACTTCTTTTGCCTAGCAAATTCCCATTCATCTTTTTAAAATTTTCTCATATGCAACCTTTTAGAAAATCTTCTCTGCCTAACTCCTACCAAAAGGTTCTCATATAAAGCTGCACACGTTGATGTTCACAGTATGGATGATAGCTTCTGGAGTTCTGTGTTAAGTACTGCTGCCCTTCCTCCCAAAGTTTTATTCATTCTCTCTCCCTAGGTTCTATAAGTTCTTTGATAAACTTTTTAATTGATTTTAGGGGTTACTTTGTATTTTATCCCAATTGATCTCAACCAGCGAGACATAAAAGGTAAAATAATTTTTTAAATCTTAATCATATTTGTCTTCTCAATGGCTAGCATATGATAATCACAAGGGCTTTGAGCAATTTTGCAATTCTACGCTCTGACCTTTTCTATCAATAGACTGCTGCTTTTCTCAGGCTCCCAAAGATCAAGACTGAGTCTAGAGTAAAATTAGACTTTAAAGGTGAAATGACAGATCATTAATTCAAGACAGGTTATAATAAGTTAAAAAGGAATGTTGTGTTCCCTACAGCAATCACTAAATGATAATACAACAAAATCCAATAGACGATATAAAATGAAAAACTATAAAATACTCAACTTAGAAAAAAAAAGGCATGAAAGGCAAAACAACATAAAGGATAATTGGAAAACATTATTAATACCAACCATATTAGTAATTATATTAAATGTCAATGGATCAAATACTCCAACTAAAAGATAATCACACTGGATTAAAAACAAATTAAATGTTATTTACTAGAGATACACTTTAAATATAAAGGCACAGAGAGTTTGACAATAGAAGACTGAATAGAAAGATATACTATGCGAACACTATAAGAAAACTTCAGTGGCTATATTAATATCAGCCAAGGTAGATTTTATTTTTTTATTAAAGTATAGTAGACATGCAACATTACGTTAGTTTCAGGTGTACAACATAATGATTTGACAACTCTGTACGTTATGCTCACAAGTGTAGCTACCATCTGTCTACATACAATGCTACTACAATACCATTAACTTTACTCCCTATGCTGTATAGACTAGGTAGACTTTAAAACAAGGAGTATCACCATATAAAAAGGATTTCAAATAAATAAGTCATTTCATCAAGAAAAGAAATGGCTTCAAATACTTGGGGGGAAAAAACTTGACAGAAACAAATTAGATAAATATACAATCTTAACACCCCTCTTTCAGTAATTGGTAAAACACAGAAATAAGAAAGGAATCACACTATTAGATATTTATCCTAGAAAAATGAGAACTTAGTTCACACGGAAACCTGTACACAAATGTTCATAACAGCTTTATCTGTAATAGTAAAAAAAAATTAGAAATAACCAAATGTCCTTCAACAAGTGAGTAGGTAAACTGTGGTACACCCATGCAATGGACTAACACTCAGTAATAAAAAGAAATGAACTAGGATACAATTTGGATGGATTTCGAAGACATATGCTGAGTGAATATAAAAGCCTTATTTATGTGTTACATATTGTATGATTCCATTTATATAACACTCTCAAAGGGAGAAAAATTACATCGTTAAAGAATAGATTCGTAGCTGCCGGGGCTAAGGTTGAGGGGAGGTGACCATAAAGGGATAACACAAAACAGGTTTTTTGTGATGATACAACAGTTTAGTGCCTTAACTATGTTAATGGTTACACTAATCTCAACATGATAAAACTTCGCAGATCTATACACCACCACCACCACACCAATAAAAAAACAGTATGTGTGAAAACTGATAACATTCTAGTAATATCTGTGGTCAACTTATCCTGTATCATTAAGGGTGAAGAGTGCACAGGATCTCTCTGTACTATTTTTGCAACTTCTTGTGAGTCTTAAAGTATTTCAAAAGAAAGAAAAAGTGTATTTAAAAAGTTTAAAATAACAAAAAGGAAAAGTATATTAAAAAAAATTACAATAACAAAAAAGCTTAAAATGTCCTCATCATGACATCATGAGGAATAGCAGAATAAGAGCCTCCAAAAATTGTCTCTCCATAAAAGCGACAAGAACACTGGCAAAAAAATGTCAAAATCAACTTTTTCAGAATCTTAAATACTAACCAAAGGCTTACAATAATCTGGGGGGCATTTTCTAAAAAAGGCCAAATCTCATTTAAAACAGCAAGTTTTGGGGGCGCCTGGGTGGCTCAGTCAGTTGAGCATCCAACTTCAGCTCAGGTCATGATCTCACAGCTTGTGAGTTTGAGCCTCGCGTCAGGCTCTGCACTGACAGCTCGGAGCCTGGAGCCTGCTTTGGATTCTGTGTCCCTTTCTCCCTCTGCTCCACCCCCATTCATGCTCTGTCTCTGTCTGTCTGTCTGTCTGTCTCTCTCTCTCTCAAGAATAAATAAAACATTAAAAAAATGTTTTTTTAACAGCAAGTTTTGTGCCATTTTAACTTGCCCTATTCCCATTCCCCTCTTCCCAGCTCCATGGTAGCCTTAAAAAGCAAAAGCCCACACACACAGTGAAAACCAGGAGCCTAGTAGCTGCTAGACAGGTCCAAACAGGACTGGAGCTCTTTCAAAGCCCTATCTTCAGAGAACTGCTATTATTTAAGCTTACTGGCTGTTCCCTGAAAAACCCCACTCCTGAGGCTTCTCATTATTTGACCTGACTCCGAGCTTGCCCAGCTCTAACACCCTTTTCCCCAGGAGCATTTGTCAAAAACAATCAGCTGCAATTGTTTAACCTCCCAGCTGTCTGAAGCAGTTGGCACACAAAAGAAGCTAACCAAAAAAGTTAAAAGGAAAAGTGGAGGCATGAGACATCCACAAAAGGCTCTGAAAAGTTCTGAATATTCCTGAGGACCTAGAAAGCTATGCACATGTGCCCAGAGCTGTGGCGTGCTCAAGACCTGAAAAGGTCCTAAGCAATAATCTCTGAGCCATGAGTCTCTGCACAAGCAGGAAATAAAGATTATGGCAGAGTTGTAAGCCTGCCTGAATGTTAAAAGGTATGCCTCAACAAGCACACAGAGCCTCTCAGCAAAGACTGGGAGACAATAACAAGTATTGGCAGCAAGTGGAGAAAGTGGAATCCTCGTGCATTGTTGTTGGAAATGAGCAGCTAGCTTGAAAAAGAGTTGGACAGTTTCTTAAAAAAGTAAACATTAACTTAGCATATGACCCAGCAATTCCACTTCTAAGTATGGGAAATAAAAACATGTGACAATACAAAAACTTATACATGAATGGTTATAGCAGCATTATTCATAATACTCAAGTGGAAATACAAATATCCATCAAAAGATGGATAAAATGTAGGATATACATACTATAGATTACTCAGCCATAAGAAGGAATGAAATACTGATACATGCAACAACATAAATGAACTTTGAAAACATTATACTCAATGAAAGAAGCCAGACACAAAAGGCCAAATATTATGATTTCACTTATGAAATGTCCAGAATATGGCAAACCACAAAGACAAAGTAGATTAGTGAATTGCCAGGGGATGGACAGAAAAAATGGAGAGTGACTGCTAACAAGTATGAGGTTTAGTTTTGGGGTGATGAAAATGTTCTGGAATTAGATAGTGGCAATAGTCGTACAACCTTGTAAATATATTAAAAAACACTGAGCTGTACAGTTTACATTTATTTATTTTTGAGAAACAGAGTGAGACAAAGTGTGAGGGGGGAGGGGCAGAGAGACAAGGAGACACAGAATCTGAAGCAGGCTCCAAGCTGTGAGCAAGCAGTCAGCACAGAGCCTGATGCGGGGCTCGAACCCACAAACTGTGAGATCATGACCTGAGCTGAAGTCAGACACTCAACCAACTGAGCCACCCAGGCACCCCGAAGAGCTGTACAGTTTAAAATGGTAGATTTTATGGTATGTGAATTATATCTCAATTAAATAACAGTTAATAACAATTAAGTAAACAAATTAAACTTGACCTAACTGGTATTTATAGGACACTATACCCAGTAACCATAATATTTACTTAATGAAAACTGTGCACAACATCTACACTGAAAACCTCAAAATACTGCCGACTGAAATTAAAGACTGAAAACACATGTAACATTCAGCAAAACAGACTATAAGCTAGGCCATGAAACTAACTTCTAAATGACCTGTGGATTCAAGAAATCTCAATAAAAATTAGAAAATAATTTGAATTGAACACACATATCAAAATTTGTATGATGTAATCAAAGAAGTACTTTGTGGGAGAAATTTCATATATGAAGTACATATATTAGAAAACAAGAAAGGTTTAATATCAATAATCTAAACTTCTGACTCAAAACAAAACAAAAAAAATCTAGCAAAAGAGCAAATTAACTCCAAAAGAGTAGAAGGAAAAATATGAGACCAAAGGTAAATGAAATAGAAAGCATATTACCAAAACAGAAATTTAAATTTAACAAAACCAAAATCTGGGTCTTTAAAAAGATTAATATGATTGGTAAACCCTTGTAAGACTGATCTCCCCCCTACACGCAATAATATTATACTAGGGAAATATTATGAGCAACTGTGTAAATAACTCAATAAATTAGAACAGATTTCCTTAAAAATGCAACTTTCCAAAACTGACACAGGAAAAAATCAAAAATCTGACTAATTACATATCAGTTAAAGAAAGTGAATTTGTAATTTAAGATTTTCTACTGTTTTACCCAAAAAAATATTTCAGACCCAGATAGCTTCATTACTGAATTCAGTAAAAAAATTTAAAGAAACCATATCAATCTTACAAAATTACAATAATTAAGACAGGGGCACCAGCAGAGCAATATACAAATAGTTCAATGGATCAGAATAGTAAGTCCTAGGAAAAACATACACCAATTTAATCAATTGACTGAGGACTTTTTTGAGAAACTCTTACACCATAGCAAGAATTTAGTTTTAGATGGATCATAGACCTGAATGTGAAAACTAAAATTATAAAGTTTCTAGAAGAAAACATAACAGAATAGTTTCACAATTTTGTGACAGGGATAAGGAAAGATTTCTAAGAACACAATAGGTAATAACTAACAAATAAATCAAATCAATTAATTTGACTTCATCAAAATTTAAAACTTCTGCTCCCAAAAGATGGATAAGGCATGGCTCAAAATGGGGAGAAAACATCTGCTACATATCAAAGTGTGTTTAAGAGTGTGTGTATATATAATCTGACAAATAACTTGTATCCAGAATATAAAAACTACAAATCAGCAACAAAAAGACAACTGAGTCAAAATACAGGTAAAAGACTTGAAATGACTGGCAGTTCAAAAGAAAAGATAAGCAAACAGTGTATAATCACAACATCATTATCCATCAAGGAACTGCAAACTAAAACCACAATGAACTATACACACTCACCAGAATGACTAAAATAAAAAATGCCAAACATTGTTAAGAATACAGAATAACTGGGAGGCACCTGGGTGGCTCAGTCGGTTGAGCGTCCGACTTCGGCTCAGGTCATGATCTCGGGGTTCGTGAGTTCAAGCCCCACGTCGGGCTCTGTGCTGACAGCTCAGAACCTGGAGCCTGTTTCAGATTCTGTGTCTCCCTCTCTCTCTCTGACCCTCCCCCGTTCATGCTCTGTCTCTCTCTGTCTCAAAAATAAATAAACGTTAAAAAAAAAATTTTTTTTTTAAATAAAAAAAAAAAAAGAATATAGAATAACTGGGGGCGCCTGGGTGGCGCAGTCAGTTAAGCGTCCGACTTCAGCCAGGTCACGATCTCGCGGTCCGGGAGTTCGAGCCCCGCGTCAGGCTCTGGGCTGATGGCTCGGAGCCTGGAGCCTGTTTCCGATTCTGTGTCTCCCTCTCTCTCTGCCCCTCCCCCGTTCATGCTCTGTCTCTCTCTGTCCCAAAAATAAATAAACGTTGGAAAAACAACTTACCAAAAAAAAAAAAAGAATATAGAATAACTGGAAGTCTTATAACACCACTGGTGGGAATGTCAAATGTGTTTAGCTTTCCATTTTAAAAAAGTGGTTTAAAAGTAGTTTGGTGGTTTCTGAAGTTAAACAGACATTTATCCTAGGACACGGCAATTCCACACCCAGGTATTTACACAAGTCTAGACAAAGGCTTAAACAAAAATGTTCACAGCAACTTTATTTAGAGTAATCAAAAACTAGAAACAACCCAAATTCCACCAACAGGTCCATGTAATGGAATATTACTCAGCAATGAAAAGGAACAGACTACTGATATACACATCAAAATGGATAAATCTCAAAATTATTATTGAACAAAAGTAAACAGATAAAAGTAAAGAGACACAAATAGTACTTACTGTATAATTCCATTTATATGAAGTTCTGCAACAGGCATACCAGTAACTACTGATAGAAAATGGTTGCCTGGATGCAACAGGAAATAACAGGATTAATTGAAAAGAGGCAGGGGAGATGAAGATGTTTTATATATTGACCTGAGTTGTATTTATATGAATATGAATATATACATTCATATTCAAAATTCAGTGAACTTATGATCATTGATTTTACTGTATATAAATTATTTTGTTGGCATTTTTTTTTTCACTAGCCAAGTGAATAGACTAGGGAAATATTTGTGTCCCTTGGGCTCTGTAAGGCCAATCCTTGCATTTGTATTTTGAATACACCTCCTTGCATTCTCAAGAAAATGATCTCTGATACAGTAACTTATTTAATAAAGCTCTTCTTTTTTGACAAAAAAAATAAAAAATAAAGTTTATAGACTTCCCTAATGATACACTTATTTCATAAATCTCTTTTTGACAAAAAAAAAGAGAAAGAAATGATCTCTTCCCTCTTTCCAGCATCATCTGTTTTTTTGCTTCCTATGACATCATTCTTTTCAGCATACAAATATGTTGAAATTTCAGCCCTTTCCTTCCAAAAAACCCACACATATATCTTCAACTGCTATTAAGTCCCTGTTCCTGCTACAGCAAAACACTTCTACAGATTGTCTTTGCTCTATTAAATAGTAAATTCCCTTAATCTAGATAAAAATTGTTCATTTTATTTATTTAGTAATCTCTACACCTAACGTGAGTCTTGAACTCACAACCGCAAGATCAAGAGTGGCATGCTCTTCCAAGTAAGGCAGCCAGGCACCGCAAAATTGTTCGTTTTAAATTCAGTTTTCAGAAGCACATATGTGACAAGGCTAACACAGTTATTTAGAGCTTAAGCATTTTTCTATGTTGTCTTTATTTTTTTTATGTTACTGTCTTTAAATCTTCACAATAACCCCATAGGATAGGTATTGCAATTACCTCTGTTTAACAAGAACACGAGGTTTAAAACGTTTTAAAGCCTGCCAAAAGTCAGACAACAAATACATGATTCCCAACTTCAAATCATATGCTTTCATGTTTAAAATACTAGATTTAGACATCCAGAACTCTCAGTACAATAAAAATACCTGACCAATGAAAAACATCCAAATATACCCCCCCCCAAAAGGCTAATATTCCATTCTTGTATGGTCCTATTTCAAGTAACATTTCAATGACCAAAATCTACTACAACAAAATTATTACAGTGTAGAAGTAGGTGACCAGATAATTTATCACCCAAACAGGACACCTTTGAGAATAAAGGAAGAACTATTAATAATTATGCCAGGATAACTAGTATGATCCAGGAATGTCCTGGGCAAACTGGAACATATGGTCACCCTATTTATAAGTTAGCTTTGCTTTTTGAAAATAAAAATCCATACTTATGTTTTATTATAACGTTTTTAAAATAATTTAAAACTGAGTAGGTATGAAAAGATAAAGAAATATGAATGTTAACAATGTTACAGGAGAGGGTTAACATTCAAACAGTCTAGGCAACCATTTTGGTTCCCTTTTATCTTTGACATTTCTTAATGTAGCAATACTGTGGCTGGAAAGATTTGTAGTTAGAAAACCTTGTGTGCTTTTTCAAGGAAAGATGACCTATTTACAAATATGAGCATTAACAACTGACAACACTGCACAGTTCTGTAACAGAAGGGTTTCTGTTTTAGTTCTCCAGAATATTTCATAAATGAAACAATTTCATTTTAATTTAAAAGCTCACTTGTCTCACTAAGAAGTCCCATAGCATAAAAAAGTTTATGTAAATCTGAAATTTATAATTCTTATAAAAGACACAAGTCCTGCAATGAGTTTGAAAATTCTATTTAAAGGCTCCAAAGAAACCAACTCAACAAAGTAAGGCAGTTTCATTCTTAGCCAGATTTTAGTCTCCAAATGAATGTTCGCCATCTGAGTGGCTTGGCAGATATTACTGGACGCATCTCAAAAGACTTGAGTGTTAGGAGAAAAACACCATAGGACCCAACCCACAGCCCACATAAATTTTCCAATGTAGGCCTAACCCACAAAAGTGGTTCCATAATCATCATGTAGGGCACAGTCATGTCAAGTCCCAGAATAGACCAAATCTGACCTGTCTGGGCAGGCCAAAGAATAGGGTTCCTCAGCTCTACAGCAAACACTCTCCCAATCTCCCTACCTCATTTTCCTAGTCTTCCCTGGGACAAAATCCAGCTGTAAGCAATGCCCAAAACCAGACTAGACACTGATGTTAGGAAAACAAAGCAATATTCATAGCAGTATTTCGAAACAGTATTGCTCAGTGAAAAGTACATAAAGTGGGAGTCAGAAAACCTAAGTTCGATCCTAAGCTCTACCACTGTCTAACTAGGACATACCCTTCACTTTGGGCCTCAAGGACCAGTATAGAGAAAGGAAAAGGTAAAATGCCCTCTAAGATTCTCGTCTAGTCCTGACACTGCACATTTTCCTGTCTCCTGAATTTAACCCAAGCATCAACTTTCCTATTGGGCCAATTAAAAATGACAAAAGCATCAATTTATCAGATATGTTCTATCATTTTCCAAATAGAGCCCAGCTGGAATCTGATACATATAACAAAAGACAAACATTATTCTTCAAGGATAACTGGTTATAGAGGCTATAAATTTAGACTCTTCATCAGTAATGATGTAGCAGAGCAGAATGCAAATAGTAAGCCAAAGAAACAGTATCTCCACCAAATTCACTCAAAGATCTAAGGTTTTTTTAAAAAATGCTTTTAATTTGGGGTTCCTGGGTTGCTCAGTAAGTTGAGCGACTGACTCTTGATTTCAGCTCAGGTCATAATCTCACGGTTTATGGGATCAAGCCCCACATCGGGCTCCATGCTGACCTCGCGGAGCCTGCTTGGGATTCTCTATCTCCCTCTCTCTCTGCCCAACCCCCACTCGCATTGTCTTTCTCTCTCAAAATAAATAAACTTTAAAAATGCTTTTAATTTAAATCATTGTTGGTGCACATCCTGTTGTCACTTGCCAACTCAGTCAGTTGAGTGTCCAACTTCAGCTCAGGTCATGAATTCGCAGTTCATGAGTTCGAGCCCCTCATCAGGCTCCGTGCTGAGAGTTCAGAGCCTGGAACCTGCTTCAGATTCTGTGCCTTCCTCTCTCTCTGCCCCTCCCCTACTTGCACTCTGTCTCTCTCTCATAAATAATTTTTTTTAATTCAAATCACTGTTTATGAATTCCTAATAGTTGAATGCTACACTATAAAGGGCATTGAACCAAGTGTCTAGAGATCTGGATTCTAGTTCAAGATCTGCAACTATTTGTGTGAGCTTACACAAATCCCAACATCTCTTAGCTTTCGTTTCTTAAAATGTAAAATGAGGGAATTAAATAGGTTAGTTTGCTTTCTATTTAAAAATTTTAAAGTTTAAACAATTATTCTCAGATAACACTATTCTCTAGGGGGTTCAAATTGCTTTAATGAGAGAACACTGCATTTATAAAATGCCATAAAATTTAAAAGCACTTTCATACCTACCCAACAACACTGTGGGATACCTATTAGTATCATCATCACTGAGTAGTTCATTAAACAAACGTTCAGAGAAGAAAAGAGGGAAATCAGTTAACTAAAAAAAAAAAAAAAATGACTCCCGGAACCCAGGTATGTTGATCATTGGTCCTCATTGGTTTCTAATCTTATATTCTGTCATTGCAAAAAGCTACATATTACTACATTTAGCATTGATTATTTTAAGTGTGGTATAAAAAACAACATTGGACATAAACTCAGATTTAGATAATTTGTGATCTCAATCACTCTCCTCACCAGTAAAAGCCAGTCAGTAACACCTATCTTTTGGGCTACTGTTAGACTAGGCACAAAATGGGAACAAGCCTAACACCATGTTTGTGAAAACTAAGGCTGACAAAATTGCACTAAATGCAGTCCTCAGTGAAAAGTGGCTGGTATCTGTAGGATTACCAACTCATGTAAAACTGCCACCACTTACACAGACTTGCTTCAACTTCAGAAGGCTTCCTGCCTACTTCTAAACCTACATTCTAAGTTATCAAGTTCCTCAAAGGACTAGAGCAAAGCAAGAGTTGCTATAATTGTCTCTCATAATACTTGACAATTTGTTCACAGAAGCAGCTTTTTCAGGAAATTTAAGTAGTATATTGTTCCTATAAAGGCATCACGCAGTGCACTAGATCATGGATGTCTGGATTCAATTCCTAACTGCCACTAAATGATTTGGTACAAGGCACTCGACTTTTCTTGGTCTGTTTCCTCAGGTGTAAATGTGGTATCTGGTTTAGATAACACCTAAAAAAAATTTTTTTTTGAGTCACCACTATAATTCAAGGCTATATAAAATGCAACTAACATCTGAAGAAACAAGCATAAATTTAACTATTAGCAGTTATCAATCCTTCCATAAGTCAAATAAGGCTGATGTCAACCTTTAATTCAGTCTTGTGAACTGAACAACCTTTCAACCTCTACATTAAAACATGCATCCTGTTGTCACTTGCCACCAGGAGCTTTAGATTTGTGTTTCTCCACTCAAGAGTAGCCAGAAGACAATGGTCAATTAAAATTAAGTCCACATAAGAACTGATGCTTAACATAAAAGTATCTGACCCACACTCCTAATTAGCAGCAGGCTGCCAGGATGGGAATGGAAGTGGGTGAGGGGGGGACTAACTTGGTTTGACAGCATAATGTTAATACATCCTAAAATATTAACATTAAAAGCTAGATTCTCATGTCCCAGTATAACTTACTGTGAAACCTTCCCATGTGGGTCTCCAAGTTTTAGCACCTGAATTTCCTCTTCTGCGTAATGAGGTAATTACTCTTTGTCTATGTTGGTATAAAATTATACAAATAAAGAAACTGTATCCGAGTTCAGCACAGTTGCATCTTACCTTATCTTACCTGAAGGAGGTTCTCAAGTCATCTCTTAAATATTGTGTAGTTCAAAATTATCACTGAGAAACCGTTAAATCACCAGGGCTTAGGCTGCCGGAAGCTCAAAGACCAAAAATTAATTTATTTTATTCTCTTCACATTTGTGCTAGGGCCTCCCTTTCTCTGGGACAACGATAGCCAAGGTTTTTTGTTTATTGTTTTTTGATGTTTTTTGGGTTTTTTTTGCCAAGGTCTATTTTAAAAGAGGCAGTTCAGAACACTAGGTAAATACGGCAATTTATCTCTTTTTATAAGTAGTCGCATTAGCATAGTTAAACATTCAGAGAATGCTACTTGCAGAAAGTGGAGTGGCCCATTAATCCGTCACCATTAACCAAAAAAGAAGAAGAAGAAGAAGAAGAAGAAGAAGAAGAAGAAGAAGAAGAAGAA